>NW_008794879.1:1168120-1211553 GCF_000699145.1 Aptenodytes forsteri | reverse complement strand
CAACCATTCCTCTCTGTCTCTCTCTCCCCATTTCACCCTCCATCTCTCCCCCAGCTCTCTATCCTCCCTCCCTTGCTTCCTCGGTCTCTTTTGCTCTCTCTGTCTCTCATCTTCCCCTCTCCCTCAGATGTGCTTTACCTCTCTCAGTTGTGTCCCTGCCCGTCAGCTTTCCTTTTCTTCCAGACGTTTTGCCTCTCTCCCTCACACACTTTGCTTCTCACATTATTTTTTTCTCTTGTGCTTGCCTTTTTCATTCTCCCTTGCTTCGCCTCTCTTGCTTTCTCCATCCCTCACGTGCTTTTCCATCTCTGACACATTCTTGCATGCGCTTTCCCTCTCACTCATGCTTTCAGTCCCTCGCTTGTGCTTTCCCTCCATTGTTTGCTATTTCTCTGTTACTTCCCATCCCTCTTTCTTGCTTTTGGTATCCCTCTCTCTCCCCCCCTTGCTATCCATCTGTCTCGGGCTTTCCCTTTGTCTCAAATGTGCTCTCTTTCTCCCTCACAAATTACCCCCCAATCTTATGTTCCTTCTCTCTGTTTTGCTTCTGCCTCTTTGTCTCTGCCTGTCTTGGGCTTCCTCTGTGCTCCCTTTCTCTGTCCTTCCATTTGTATCTCCCCCTCAGACGTGCTTTCCCTCTTCGCAATGTGCTTTCTCACTGTCTCAGTTCCCTCCATTCCCCCAACCTTTCCCTCTTTCTTGGTCACGTTCTCCCTCTCTCACAGAAACTGTCTCTCTCTTTCAGATGTGCTTTCCCTCTCATTCTGATCGGCTTTCTCTTTCACAGGCCCTCCCTCTCTCACAATCTTAAACACACTTAGGCTCTCTCTGACGTACTTTGCCTCTCACACATGCTTTGCCTCCCTCTTGGTTTCCTTATTGCTCATGTTCTTGTGAGCATTTGTGTTCTTGCATGTTTCTTTTCTATTTCTTCTCTGTTCCCCACCTTTCCTCCCCCTCTGTCTCCCTATTGCTTTCTCTTTCTCTTGCTCTCACTTTCCCTATGTATTTCTCTCTCTCCCTGCGTCCACCCACTCCAAATTTTCTGTCTTTCTCAGATGTGATTTACTTCTCTCTGAGATGTTTTCTCTCTTTCTCTAACATGTTCCCGCTTTTGCAGTTTTCCTCTTTTGCTTGCACTTTTCCACTTGTGCTTTCTTGTGCTTTTCTTCCCTCTCTCTTGTGCTATTCCTTGCTATCTATTGCTGTCCCTTTCTCACGTTTCCCCTTTCTCTTGCTTTCCCTCTCATCTTTCTCCTTCCCTTTTCCCCTCTTCCTCTCTCTCCCCTCCCTCTGTCCCATGCCCTTCCCATCCACCTTGTTTTGCCTGCTTTTCTGTCTTCACCCACCTTCTCCCCCCCCCCCCCCCCTTCCCCCCCCCCCCCCTCGCCTTTTCCCTCTCTCTTGGGCTGTCTTTGCCTGTGTCTCACATGCTATTCCATCTCTGACAGTTTTCCTCTTTCTTGCGTGCACTTTCCCTCTCATGCTTGCAGTTTCTTGCTTGTGCTCTCACTCTGTTGTTCACTATTTCACTCTTGATTGCTCACTTCCTCCCTCTTTTGCTTTCCCTCTCCTGAGCTTTCAATTTGTCTCAGACATGTTTTCCCTCTCTTCTGGATGTGCTTTGCCTTTCTCTTGGACATGCTTTCCCACTCTCTGGTAAGCTTTCCCTGTTGCATGTGCTTCTCTTCTCCCTCTCGCTTTCCTTGTCACCTTTGTGTGCTCACACTCGGTAGCACACCTCTGGCATGTTTCTTCTCTCTCATGGTGTCTGCTTTCTCCCTGTCTTGCATGCTTTCTCTCCTCTCTTCCACGCACACTTTCCATCTCGCTCACTTTTTCTTGTGCCTTTTCTCCCTCTTTCTTGTGCTGTCCCTCTCTGTCTCGTGCTGTACCTCTCTCTGACACACTTTTCCTTTGTATTGCTTTACCTCGCACATGGTTTGCCTCTCTCTCATGTGATTTGCCTCTCTAAGAGTGGGGGTTTTGCCTCTCTCTCCAATGCATTTTCCTTCTCTTGCCCCCCTGCCTTGTCTTCTCTTGGACACACTCCCCCCGCCTAATTTTCCCTGTGTTTCACACTTCCCTCTCTTGTTCTGCCTCACTTTCCCTCTTCCTCTTTCGCTTTGCCACTCTGACTTTTGTTTTCCCCATCCATTGCTTGCTTTCCCATCTCTGAAACGTTTCCTTTCTTGCATGCACTTTCCCTCATTTATGCTTTCAGGCTCTCTCTCGTGCTTTCTTCTTTCTGTGGCTCATTATCCCTCTCTGTTGCACAGCATGCCCCCCACGATCCCTCTCTCTCTCTCTGATGCATTTTTGCTCTCTCTCACACACTTTGACTCTCTCATATGCTTTCCTTCTGTCTCTTGTGTGCTTTGACTCTTGTGTGTTTCTTTTTTCTCTTGTGTTTCCCTCACTCTTTTGCTTTCCCCTTCTCTGTCTTGCTTTCCCATTTTCTCTTTCCTCATGTTGCATGCTTTCTCCCTGTTGCACAGTTTTCATCTCTCCTTGCCGTTTTCCTTTTGCTTATGCTTCCTGTCCTTTGTGATTTTCCTCCCTCTCTTGTGCTAGCCCTTGCTAACCCTTGCTGTTTCTTTCCCTTCTCTTGCTTCCGCCCCTTCACTCTCTTACTCTCTCTCCTCCTCTCCCCCCACCTTTCTCTCTCTCCCCCCCTCGATTTACTTTTATTCTCTTTTCCCTCTCCATCCCTTTTGTTTTCACCTCTCCTTCTCACTGCCCCCTCACTTGCCCTCTCTCTCTCTGACACACTTTTCCTCTGTATAATTTGTCTCTCTCTTGCATAGTTTCTCTTGTTACCTGCTTTCTTCTCTCGTGGCCTTCCCTCTCTTGGCTGCCCTTTCCCTCTCACATGCACTTTGCATCTCTCTGTAGTTTCACAGTCTTGCATGTTCTTCTTTCTCTTGCACTTGCTTCTCTCCCTCTTCCCCCGTCTCTAGCATGCTTCCTCTCTGTTGCACAATCCCTTTCTCTCCTGCTTGTACTTTCCCTCACTCACCCTTTGTCTCTTATGGTTTTCCTCCCCCTTTTGTGCTATCCCTACATCTCACTATCCTTTCTCAATTTCCTTCTTTCTCTCACTTTCCCTCTCAATCTCTTGTTCCTCTTTCCTTCCCTCCCTCTCTTTCCCCTCCATCTGCCCCCCTTCCACCCTGCCATCTCCCCCCGTGTCTCTGTTCACCCTCCTTGCTTTTGCTCTTTCTCAAACACTTTCCTCTTTCACTTTCCCCCTTTCACATGCTTTCCTTTTTGTCTTACGTTTTTTGCCTCTCACACTGTTTCTCTCATGTCCTTTGTCCCTCCCATGCTTTGTCACTCTTGTGTGCTTTTACCTTCTCTTGCACTTCCCTCTCATCACTCTCACTTTCTAGCTCTCTCTCTCATGCTTTCCCCTCTCTCGCATGTTTTTCTTTCTCTGACACATTTTTCTACTTGCACGCACTTTCCCTCTTGCTCATGCTTGCAGTCTCTTGCTCATGCTTTCCCTACTTCTGTTGCTTGCTATCCCTACTTCTCTCTCAGTATCCCTCTCTTTCCCTTGCCATCCCTCCCTCTTTCTCTCCCTTGCTTTCCCATTGCCTCAGGCATGTTTTCTCTCTCTCTGTCTCTGATGTGCTTGCTCTGCCCCCAGATTTCTCTCTCAAGCTTTCCCCCTGTCTTGGTCACTCCATCTGACATGCTTCATCTCTTGCATGTGCTTTGCCTCTCTTGTGCACATGCTTTGCCTCTTTCAGATGCTTACCTGCTCTTGTAGATTTGGTTTGCCTCTCACATGCTGTTGCACTCTCTCGTGTACTTCCCGTCTTCTGATGTGATTTCCTTCTTGCTCATTCTTTCTCAATTTCCTTCTTTCTCTCACTTTCCCTCTCAGTCTCTTAGCTGTGCTTTTCTTCTGTCTCTCATGCTACCCTTCTGTATCTCTTGCCACCCTCTCCGTTTCCCTCTGTCTTTCTAGCTCCCTCCATCTCTCTCCCTCCCTCCTTCCCCCCCATTCTCTCCCTTCCCTGTCCCCCGTACGTTCCCTCTGTCTTGCACACTTCACGTCTCTGCCATTCCATTTGCATCTCTCTCGCCTGCTTTGCATCTCTCTGCCACGTGTTATTCCTCTTTCTCAGACATGCCTTACCTCCCTCTTTTTAGTGCTTTCCCTCTTACATGCACTTTGCCTCTATCTAGTTTGCTCTCTCTCTCATGTGCTTTCACTGTCTTGCATGTTTATTCTTTCTCAGGTGCTTCCCTCTCTCAATGTCTATTGCTTTCAACGTCTTTACCTCACATTCCCCCTCTGTCATGTGGTTCCTGCCTCTCTCACACAATTCTTCGCTCTTTTGATTGCACTTTTCCTCTTGCTTGGACGTTTACTTGTGCTTTTCCTCCCTCCACCTGCTGCTATCCCTGTCTTGCTTTACCTTTCTGTTGCTTTGCCTTTCCCTCTTCTCCACCTCTCCTACTTTTTTCTCACACTTTTCCTCTCTCTCTTTCAGACGTATATTTCCTCCATATTGCTTTCCTTCTCTCCCTCACACAGTTTCCTCTCCCGTGTCTCACACAGTTTGCCTCTTTCACCTGCTTTGCCTCTCTGTTGCGTGGCTTGCCTCTTTCTCTCTGTCACCTACTTTGCCTTGGTCTCTCTCACACGTGGTTTACCTCTCATGTGCTTTGTCCCTACACTCACTTTCCCTCTCTCTTATGTGCTTTCCCTCTCAGGTGCTTTTCCTCCGTCTCACACGCCTTCCCTCTCACACGCTTCCCACGCCCTTTTCCTCTCTCTGTCATGCCCTCTGCCTCTGTCTGGTGCACCCTGTGCCTGTCTCTCTCAACAGCCTCCTTCTCACATGCATTCTTTCTCTCACGTGCTTTCCCTCTCCCATGAATTTTGTCTCTCTCTCATGCTCTCCTTATCTCTCATGTGTGCTTTTCCTTGCTCGCTGTTTTAATTCTCTTGCATGCCTCCCTCTCTCTTTCAACTCATGTGTCTTCTTACCCCTCTTTTCTGTGTCTTTCTCCCTCTCTTGCATGCTCTCTCTCACACAATTTCCCTTGTTTGCACTTCCCATCTCACTCATGCTGTCTTTTGCCTGTGTCATCCCTCCCTCTCTCCTGCTATCTCTGCTTCTAGTCCCCTCTTGCTTCCTCTCTTTTTATCTTGCTTTCCTTCTCTCATCTCATTCCCTCTTTCTTGTCCTCAGTTCTCCCTTCCCTCTCTCTTCCTTCAGCTCCCACCCCACTCATCTCTGTCACTTTCCCTCTCTCCCTCGCACACTTTCTCACTCAGTGCCACACCGTTTGCCCCCCTCTCACCTACCGTGCCTCTCCCCATTGTGTGCTTCTCCTGCATGTCACATTGCCTTTCTCATGCTTCCCCGCCTCATGCTTTCTCACACACTTTCCCCATCTCCACCTCATGCACTTTCCCTCTCTCACACACATCTTCCCTCTCGTTGTCATGCGGTTTGCCTCTCTGTCATGTGCTTTTCCTCTCAG
Source organism: Aptenodytes forsteri (assembly GCF_000699145.1). Taxonomy (NCBI): domain Eukaryota; kingdom Metazoa; phylum Chordata; class Aves; order Sphenisciformes; family Spheniscidae; genus Aptenodytes; species Aptenodytes forsteri. The sequence goes on along the minus strand of NW_008794879.1, from coordinate 1,206,048 downwards.
ACATGCAGTTTGCTCTCTCTCTCACACGCTTTTCTTCCCTTGCATGCTTTATTTTTCCCTTGTGCTTTACTGTTCCCCTTTTTCTCTCATGTTGTCTCTTCCTCTCTTGCTAACCTCCTCTCACATGCTTTCCCACCTTTCTCACGCTTTTCTTCTTTCTTGCATGCTCTTTCCCTCTCACTCATGCTTTCAGTCTCTTGCTAATGCTTTACCCCTCTAGCTTGCTACCTCCCTCTCTTGCTCTCTGTCCCTCTTCCGCTTACTATCCCTCGCACTTTCTCTAGCTTTCCCTCTCTCACTGTATGTTTTCCTCTCTGTCATATGCCCTTTCCTGCCATCTTGGATGTTCATGCCCTGTCTTGAATGTGTATTCCCTCTCTGCTGGATGCACTTTGCCCCCCTCTCTTGCTTTCCATGTCTCTCTTGTGTGCCTTCACTCTCTTGTATGTGTCTTTTTTCTCTTGCACATCCCCCTTTCTCTGTGTCACTTTGCCCTTCTGCTGTCCCACTCTTGCATGCTCTCCCAGGCACACAATTTTCCTCTTGTGCTTACACTTTGTCTGTCATTCCCATTGTAATTTTTTTTTTGTTCTTTTCCTCCCTCTCATGATGTCCCTTTCGATCTCTCGTTATCCCCCCTCTTGCTTTCCCTTTCTCTTGTTTTCTCTCTCTCTTTTTCTCTTCCCCTCCCTCTTTCTCTTCCCCCCTTATTGCCATCTTTCCCTGCCTCTACATCGTTTTCCTCTCTCCCCCTTTCCCTTGCTTTCCCTCTCTCTCAGACACGCATTTTCTCTGTTGGGTTCCCTTTCTCACACACTTCCCCTCTCAATCACATGCTTTGCCTCTCTCTGCTGTCCCCTTTTCCTCTCTCCCTCACATACTCCATCTCTCTCTGTCACATGCCTTGCCTCTCTTGCGTATGCTTTCTCTGGCACTTCCTTTTCTCGCTCTCTCCATCCTTCTCTCTCTTACCCCCCCCCCTCCATTTCCGCTTTCTCTCCGCTGTCTCAAGCCACCCTCCACCCCAATTCCCTCGAATGTGCTTTTCATCTCTCTAATGAGCTTTCTCACCCTACCCCCAAAGTCATCATCCCCTCCAGCCTCTCCCTGAGCCTTCCTCCACCCCTCTCTGCTTTCCAGTTCTCTCACACACTTTCCCTCATTCACATCTTTCTCATGCTCTTCCCTCTCTCAATCCCTCTTGCTTTCCTCTCTCTTGATTTCCTTCCCCTTCTTGCATGCTTTTCCATCCCTCACCCCCTTTTCCTCTCTTGCTTGCACTTTCCCTCCTGCGCATGCTTTCAGTCTCTTGCTCACTACCCCTCTCTGCCCTGTTCCCTCTCTGCCACTGTCTTTCCTATCACATTCACTCCCTCTCCCCCCACCAGTGTTCTCCCTCCCCAAAATTCCTCTCTCCCCCCTTGCTGTTCCTCCCTCATACCCTCTTTCCCTCTGTCTGTCTCTCTCTTCTGTCCTCTGAGTCTTTCCACCCCCTCTTCCCCACCCCTGCCCTTCTCTGTCTCCCTCTCTCTTGCTTTCACCTCTCCCCTCACTTCCCCCTTCTCAGAAGGTGCTTTCCCCTGCCATAGAATGATGCACTTTCCCCACTCTTTTACATGCTTTCCTAATCTCTTCCTTGTGCTTCCCCCACTCTCTCTTCCCCCATCTTCCTCACGCTCTTTCCTCTTGCTTTGCTCTCTTGCAGTCCCCCCTGGCTCTTGCACGCTTTTCCATCTCTCACTTGCACTTTACCTTTTGCACATTCTTTCAGTCTCTCGCTTGTGCTTTCTCTGTGTCTCTTGTTCACTAGCACTCATCATCTCACTGTCTTACTTGCTAGTTCTCTCTCCCCCCCCCCAGTCTTTCAGTGCCACATTTTATTTGTCTTGCTGCCCTCCTCACTTTCCCTCTCAAGCACCCGCATTTCCTCTCTCCCCAACATGCCCTCCCTCTTGCTTCCCCTCTGTCTCCCCCACCTCCTTGCCCCCCCCGGCTCTTCTCCCCCCCCTCTGTCTCCCCCACCTCCTTGCCCCCCCCGGTTTTCCTCCCTCGCAGACAGCCTTTCCCTCTCTCTCACACACTTTTGCACTCACTGTCATACACAGTTTCTGTCACTCTCACATGCTGTCCCTCTCACTGTGCCCGCCCCATCCCTCTCTCCCTCCTGCCCTGGCTGGCCGTCTGGCTCCCCCATCAGTCCCTCCCCGCCGCCCCTGTTCTGACCTTTGTCTCTCTTTGGCTACCCACCTATTGACTGCTCCCCCCAGCTGTCCCCCTCCCCCCCCCCCCCCCCCCCCTCCCCCCTCCCCCCCCCCCCCCCCCCCCCCTCCCCCCTCCCCCCCCCCCCCCCCCCCCTCCCCCCTCCCCCCCCCCCCCCCCCCCCCCTCCCCCCTCCCCCCCCCCCCCCCCCCCCTCCCCCCTCCCCCCCCCCCCCCCCCCCCTCCCCCCTCCCCCCCCCCCCCCCCCCCCTCCCCCCTCCCCCCCCCCCCCCCCCCCCCTCCCCCCTCCCCCCCCCCCCCCCCCCCCTCCCCCCTCCCCCCCCCCCCCCCCCCCCTCCCCCCTCCCCCCCCCCCCCCCCCCCCTCCCCCCTCCCCCCCCCCCCCCCCCCCCTCCCCCCTCCCCCCCCCCCCCCCCCCCCCTCCCCCCTCCCCCCCCCCCCCCCCCCCCTCCCCCCTCCCCCCCCCCCCCCCCCCCCCCCCCTCCCCCCTCCCCCCCCCCCCCCCCCCCCTCCCCCCTCCCCCCCCCCCCCCCCCCCCTCCCCCCTCCCCCCCCCCCCCCCCCCCCCCTCCCCCCTCCCCCCCCCCCCCCCCCCCCCTCCCCCCTCCCCCCCCCCCCCCCCCCCCTCCCCCCTCCCCCCCCCCCCCCCCCCCCTCCCCCCTCCCCCCCCCCCCCCCCCCCCCTCCCCCCTCCCCCCCCCCCCCCCCCCCCCCTCCCCCCTCCCCCCCCCCCCCCCCCCCCTCCCCCCTCCCCCCCCCCCCCCCCCCCCTCCCCCCTCCCCCCCCCCCCCCCCCCCCTCCCCCCTCCCCCCCCCCCCCCCAATTCTCTCCCTCCCATGTCTCCCTGTCCCTCTGTCTCACTTGCTGTCGCCATCTATCTCACTCACTGCCCTTCCCCCGACACTGTCCTTCTGTCTCTCTAGCTGTTCCTCAGTCTCTCTTGCTGTCCCTCGGCCTGTCTCTGTCTCATGGCCCCCATCTGCTTCACTGTTGCCCCCTCCCTGTCCCTTTGTGTGTCTCTCTCCCTGCTCTTGCTGTTTGTTCCTCTCGCACACTGCCCCTTCTCCCTCTTTCTGTGTCCTTTCCTCTCTCCTTCTCAGTGTACCTACCTCCCCCTCTCTCACCTTCTGTCCCTCCCTACTCTTGCTGTCTATCCCCCTCACTCTTTCTCTCCCACTGTCCCTCCCGGTCTCCCCGCCCCAGCCCCATGCTGTCCCTCACTTTCTCCCCCCACTGTACCTTCCTCTCTCCCTCTCACTGCCCCTACTGCTCTCCCTCTGCCTCACTGTTCCTTTCATTCTCCCTATCTTGCTCCCTGCCCCTCCCTCTGTCTCGTTGTCCCTACATTTCTTTCACGCTCACTGTCCCTCCCTCTTTCCCATAATTTCCACACATTTATGCTTTTCCTCTCTCATCTGTCACTCTCCCTTTCTCTGCCTCTCTCATGTTCCCTCTTTTGTGTATTTTCCTTTCTTGGACACTTGGCCTCTCCCACAAGTGCTCTCCCTGTCCTGCACATACTTTGTGTCTCTGGCATGCTCATTGCCTCTACTGCATGGTCTTTACTTCTCTTGCACACTTTTTGCCTCCCTTGAATAAGCTTTCCCTTTCTGCCTTACAAGCTTTTTAACTCATATTGACCCTATGATATCCTTTCTGTCTCAATTTCCCCATCTCATGCTTTCCTTCTCTTGTGCATGCTGTTAGGTGCAATCTTGGCATGCTTGAGCTCTCACACACTTGCCCTCCCTCACACTTTCACGCTCTCACTTTTGCAATCTCTGTGTCACATTTGCCCTATCTTGCGTGCTTTAATTCTCATACGCTATCCCTCTCATTTGTGCATCCCATCTCATGCACTTTCCCTTTCTTCTGCCTTCTCTCCAGTGCTTTCTTTCCCTTGTGCTTTCCCTCTCCACAGGTGTGCTTTCCTGCTGCTGTATGTGTGCTTTTCTTCTCTCTTGCATGCTTGCACTTTCCCTGTCTTGCATGTGCTTCTCCTGCTATGTGCACTTTACCTCTATTGCATGTGCTTTCTCTCTCACTCACTTGTATGGTTTACTTCTCCCTCCATTCCTCAACATATGAATTCCTTCTCTCTTGTGCACGTGCTTTTTCCTCTGTATCTTTTGCACATTCCCTCCCTCCCTCTTGTGCACTTTTTGCCTCTCCCCCGCACCTCGTGCACTTTTCCTCTTGCTCATGCTTGTGCCTTCCCTCTCTGGTTCTTGTTTCCCCATCTCTCTCACACCCTTTCCCTCTTTCTCTCACACACTTCCATCTCTCACTTTCTTGCATGCTGTCTCATGCTTTCCTCATGCAGCTTCCCTTTCTAGCATGCTTTTCTTGTCTCCTACTCTTCCATCTATGCTCTTCTCTATATCTGCTGCACGCTTTTCCTTTTTTATCTGCCCTTTCCCTCTCTCATTTTTTCCTTTTCTTGTGGGTTCTGTCTCACACATTTTGTTTCTCTTCTGTACTTTGCTGTCTTTAATGCTTTCCCTTTACCACACGTAGTTTCTCGTTCTGTTGAACAGTCTCCCAATCTCTCTTGCTTATACTTTTCCTCCCTCATGCAGTCTCTCTCTTCTCACCCACTTTCACTTCCTCTTTCACTTCCCCTCTTCTCCTCTCTTGCTCATGCTTTCTGTCCCTCTTTCGCACTTTCCCTCCCTTTCCTTTTCTCGCACTTTCCTTTTCGTGCATGCTCTCAATTTATTGCGTGCTTTCCCTCTCATGCATGCTTTGACCTTGTTGTATGTGCTTTTCCTTTTGTCTGTTGCAGTTTTCCTTGCTCTTCTTGTACGCTTTTCTCTCGTGTGTGTGAATAATACGCTTTCCCTCTCTCTTTCCCTCACACGCTATTGTTTTTTCCTCCTCTCTCAAATTTTCCCTCTCTTGCATGCATGCTTTCCTTCTCTCTGTTGTGTTTCCCCTCTTTTGCATGTGCTTTTCCTCTCTTGCACGCTTCCCCCCTCTCACTCTCTTGCACTTTCCCTCTCTTGGTTGTGCTTTCCCTCTGTCTTTCTTGTTTGTACTTTCCCTCTCTTGGGCACACTTTCCCTCCCTCATGCAGCGCTTTCCCCCCCTCCCTCGTGCTGTCTTGCATGCTTTCCCTCTCACTTGTGCACTTTCCTTTCTGTCACACTTTCCCTCTTTCATGTGTGCATTCTGTCTCTAATGAACATATCTTCTTTTTTTCCATACATTCCCTCTCTCATACCTTTTATCTTTTTTAGCATGCCTTTCCTTTGCTCTTTCTGATGCACCTTTTCCCTCTCTTGTGCATGCTCCCTCTCTTTCTCTCTCTCTCACTTTCTCATATGCACACTCCCCCCTCCTCATTTGCTTTCCCTTTCTGTCTCTGGCATGCTTTCACTCTTTCTCTCATGCTTTTCGTCTTTTTCTGACGTGTGCTTTCTCTCAGTCACAGTTTCCTGCTCTATCATGTGCATTCCCTTTCTCATATGCTCTTTCACTTTCTCATATGCACTTTCCCTCTTGTTTGCTCAAGCTTTTCTTGTCTCTACTGTGAATGTTTCTCACTTTCATGCTTTCTTGAGCTCTCTCATTTAACATATGTTCCACTCTTGTGCCTACTTTCCCTCTCAAATACTTTCCTTCTTGGTTGAACTTGTCTCTCATGCTCTTTCACTCCCTCTCGCATGCTTTCTCTTCCTCTCTATCGTGTAAGGTTTCCTTCCCTCTCTTATGTGCTTTAGCTCTGTCCCATGCGTCTGTTCCTCTCTCTCGGACACTCTTCACACTTTTCAATTCTTTCTTGATTTCTCCTTCCTTCTCTCTCTTCTGCATTACTTCTCTGCCATGCACTGTTCCTTTATTTTGTGTGCTTTTCCTTCCTGCCTGGGACACTTCCCCCCTCTCTTTCACCATCCCTCTCATATGGATGCACTTTTCCTGTCTTTCTCCCTTGTTTTCTTTCTCTTAGGCACATTTACCCTTTCTCTGTCATGTGCTTTATCACAGGTGCTTTCTCTCTGTCTCATCATGCTTTCCCTTTCTCCCTTGCCTGCTTTCCTGCTCTGCACTTTCCCCTGCACTTCACATATCTTACATGTGCTTTTCTCTCTTTTTCTTGTCCTTTGTCTGCCTTGCACTTTCTTTTGCTAACACTCTCACTTTCCCTTCCTATCTTGCACACTTCCTCTGTCTCAGGCTTTCCCTGTCTCTCATGTTTACCTCTTGCATACACTTTCTGTCTTGCATGCTTTTTCCCTCTCTCATGCATGGTCTGTCATTACCTCTCTCTCATGTGTTGGCTTTCTTTATAGATTCTGTGTAGTTTTCCTCTCTTGTGTACTCTTTCCCTTAATCTCGGGCATTTGCTCTCTCTCGCACATGCACACTGTCCCTTTCTCTTGCATGCACTTTTCCTTTTTCTCCTTCTCATGCTCCCCTCTGTTGTGCCCTTTTCCTCTTTCTGTCATGCTCTTCCCCTCTTTCTTGCTTTCCCTCTCTCTTGTGCACGTGCTCCCTCTTGCATGCTGTTTCTTGCTGTTCTGGGCTTGTTGTGTCTCTCTTACACAATTTCCCCTCTTGTGCACTGTTTCCCTCCCTCTCTGTCACACTTTCTCATGCTTTTTCTTGCATTCTTTCCCTTTGTCACGTGCTGTCCCCCCAGTGCATGTTTCTCCTCTCTTGAGCATGCCATTTCCATATCTGTTGTGTGCTTTCCTTCTTACTTGCTTGTGCGTTCTCTCTTGCGTGTTTCAGTCCCTCTCATCCTTTTCCTCTCTGTTGTGTGTAGGCTTTCCCTCTCTCACGCACTTTCGCTCTGTTGTGGGTTAACCCCAGTCCGCAGTTAAGCACCACACAGCCCTTTGCTTGCTCCCCTCCCAGTGGGATGGAGGAAAGAATCAGAAGGCAAACATGAGAAAACTTGTGGATTGAGATAGAGACAGGTTAATAAGTGAAGCAAAGCTGTGTGTGCAAGCAAAGCAAAATAAGGAATTTATTCACTGCTTCTCATCGGCAGGCAGATGTTTAGCCACTTTACTGGAAAGCAGGGCCTCAGCATGCATAACAGTTATTTGGGAAGACACACTGTAACCACAAACATACGCCCTTCCTCCTTTTTTCCCCCAGCTGTTGTTGCTGAGCACAGCATATGGGATATCCCTTTGGTCAGTTGGGGTCAGCTGTCCCGGCTGTGTCCATTCCCAACTTCTTGTGCACCCCCAGCCTACTTACTGGGCGGGCAGCATGAGAAACTGAGAAGGCCTTGATGATATGCAAGCAATGTTCAGCAATAAATAAAACATCGGTGTGTTATCAACACTGTTTTCATCATAAATCCAAAACACAGCACCATATGAGCTGCTATGAAGAAAGTTAACTCCATCCCAGCCAGACCCGGTATGTGCTCCCTCTCATGCTTTAGCTCTCAAGAATTCTGATGTGTGCTTTCCCTCTTTGCATGCTTTTTCACTCCATCTTATACTTCCCCTCTTATTCTCTTCCTTGTTCCCTCATGCTCTCTAACTTTTGTCTTTGTCTTTTTCTTGAGTTCTGGGGCTTCTTTCCTTTTCCTTTTTCCTTTTTCTCTCTTGTTTTCATTCTCGTGCACTCTTCCCCTCTCTCTTGCAGCACTCTTTCCCACTCACTGTCTCATGCTTCTTGTTTGTTTGACACTCTTTTGCAGACATGCTTTCCCTCTCTTTCTCTCTCTCTTTTTCTCTACCCCTCTTTTGTTCTTTACATCTCTTTCATGCTTTCCCTCTCTGTCTCGCACATTATCCCTTTCTCTCTAGTATGTTTTCCTCTCTGTCTAGCATATGGCCTTTTTCTGTCATGTGTACACCTTCCCTCTCTGCCTTTGTCACTCATACTTTCTCTCTCACACATGCTCTTCTGCTCTGTTGTGCACTTCCATCTCCATCTCATGTGCTTTCCTGTTCTTGGACTTACCATCTCTCACGTTTTACCTCTTCTTTACACATGCTTTCCTTTTGTTGTGAGTATGCTGCAACATGCTTCCTCTCACTCTCATGCATGCTTTTCCTCTTTCTTGCACATTCACGTGCTTGCTCTCTCACATGTGCTTTCCCGCTTACTTATGTTTTCTCTCCTGCATGCCCCCCCATGTGCTCTTGCATGTCCTTTTCCTCTCTGTGTCTTTCTTGCTCTCTGTGTCTTTCTTGCTCTCATGTTTCTGCAGGCTTTCCTGCTCTCACACTTTTTTCTTACTGTGTGATTTTCCTGTCTCGTGTGTGATTTTCCTGTCTCGTGTACTTTCCCTCTCCCTTGCAGTTTCACTCTTTATGTTACTCTCACCATCTCATTCCTTCTCTCTTGCTCTTTCTCCCATCTTAATTTCTCAAACTTTTCCACTTTCTCTTGGATGCTTTTCCATTCTCGTGCTTGCACCTTTCTCTCTCCCATGCATTTTGTCTTGCATATTTTCCCAATCTCATGTGCCTTTTTTCTTATGTCTCTCTTTCGCTTTCCTTCTCACACAAGCTTTCTCTCTTGTGCACACTTTGATCTGTCACTCTTTTCTTGTTGTTCTTGTGCTATTCCATCTTTCTTGGACTCCTGAGCTTTACCTCTTTTGTGTGCTTTGCCTCCCACTCATGATGTCTTTTCCTTGCTCACACTGTCCCTCTCTCATGCTTTCCCTCTGTATTGCATGCTTTGCTTACCTCACCCGTTCATGTTTTCCCTTACTTGCTCTTTCTTGTGTGTTGTTTTCCTCTTTTGCATGCTTTCCCTTTTCTGGGAGGCATTTCCCATACCTCTCCCCCTCACACACTCCTTCCCTCTCTTGCATGTTTTTTCCTTCTCACTATCTTGTGCTTTTCCTCTGCCTCTTGTACTTTTCCTTTCTCACTGATGTGCTTTCTATCTCTCCCCCCTGCCCGGCTCCGTCTTGCACACTTTCCTTTTCTGTCTTGCCTTCTCTCTCACTTCCCTCCCTGGTACTCTTTCTCTTGCTGCTTCCCCCCTCTATCTTGTGGTTTCCCTCTGTCTCTCAGTGACAGACTTTCCCTCTTTCTTTCTGCCACACTTCCTTGCATGTGTGTTCATGTCTTCTCAGGCATGTCCCCTCTCTCTTGCATGTTCTGTCCCACTTTATCTTTCCCCTTGTGTGCAATTTTGCTTTCCCTCTTTGTCACGTGCTTTCTCTCTGTTGTGGCCTTTATCTCTGTCTTGTGTTTTCCCTCTCCCATCTGCAGATGTGCTTCCTGCTTCTGTCTTGCTTTTCCCCTTTTCTCCCTATCTTGAGCATTCTTTCCTTCTCTTGTGAACACACGATTGTTCTCTGTCGCTCTCAGTCTCACACGCTTTCCTTCTCTCTGCTATGCTTTCCCCTTCTTGCAAGCTTCCCCTTATAGACATGCTCTCCTCTTCTTGTTTGTGCCTTTTCTCTTGCATGTTTTCCCTCTTTCATGGGCTTTCTCTCTCTTTGTGTGTCCCTTCTCTCTCTTGCATGCACCTCCCCCTGCTCCTGTTCATGCTTTTCCACACTCATGCACTTTCCCACTTGTATGTGCTTTTTGTTATTCTTGCAATTTCTCTCTTGCTCACTCTTTCCCTCTCAGTCTTTCACTCTTTTCATCTTGCTGTCCCGCTTCCTTTCTTTTGCTTTTTCCCTCTTCTTTGATCTCTTGAGCTTTCCTTCTTTCTCATGTGCGTATTCTGTCATGCACTCTTTCCCTCTTATTCAAATCTCCCTCTCTTGCCCATGCTTTTCCCCCTTCTCACATGCTTTCCCTTTCTTGTACTTTCCTTCTCATGCAGTTTCTTGTGTGTGCTCTTCCCCTCTCTTGCATGTTCTTGCCCTCTCTTACGTACCCTTTCCTTTTTTTCACATGAATGCTTACCCTGTTACACGCTGTCCCTCTGTCATACATGGTTTCCATCTCCTGCACATGCACTTCCCTTTGCTCTTTTCTTCTCTTTTTCTTGATCTCTTGAGTTTTCTCTCTCTGTTTTTCCCACTTGCTTTATCTTACACAGTCTTTATCCCTTATGTGTGCTTTGTCTCGTAAGCATGCTCTCTGCCTTGTAGATGCTTACCCTCTCTTTTGTGCTTTCCCTTTTCTCATTGCTTTCCCTCTTTCTTTCATACTCACTCTTTCCCTCTTATTTACTCTTTCCTAATACCCCCCTGCAACATGCTTTCCCTCTCTCTCCTTTCTCTCACTCCCTCTTTTCCTTCTCACTTCCCCTCTAGTCTTCTCTCACACTCCACCCCTCTTGCTGGCTCTCTGTCCATGTCTCTCACTCATTCCCTTTTGCTCTTGCTCTTGCCCTCTTGCTTACTTTTCCATCTTTCTTGCCCTCTTTTGCTTGCTTTCCCCTCTCTTTCGTTTTCCCTCTTTCCCTATTGTTTGCTGTCTTTCCCTCTTGCTTTTCTTTGCTCTCACTCACTTTCCATCTTCCTCTCTTTCCCTCTCACAATCTTTCCATCTCACTCCCTTTCCCTCCTGCTATCTTTGTCTCTTTCCTTCTGCCTTTGTGTCCCTCTCTCGTTCCCACTCACTTAGCTTCCCTCTGCCTCTCTCCTTGATCGCTTTCTTTTTCCCTTTCAGCTGCTCTCTTTCCTTCTACTTGTCTGCCTCTTGCTCTCTTCTATACCCACTTACTTGCTCTCTTTTACTCTTCCCTTCTTTCTTCCCTGTCACTCTTTTATGCTATTTTGCACACACACACACACACACGCACGCACCGCCCCTGCCTCTCCTTTCCTCTTGCTTGATCTCTTTTGCTTTCACATGTTGGTTTTCTCTTTAATTTTTTTCCTCTGTCTCAGCTCACCTCTTGCCCAGTGTCCTTCCCTCACTCTGTCTCTTTGTCTCACTTTCCCTCCTGATTGCTCTGACTCACACCGCCCCTGCCTCTCCTTTCCTCTTGCTTGATCTCTTTTGCTTTCACATGTTGGTTTTCTCTTTAATTTTTTTCCTCTGTCTCAGCTCACCTCTTGCCCAGTGTCCTTCCCTCACTCTGTCTCTTTGTCTCACTTTCCCTCCTGATTGCTCTGACTCACACAGTCTCTCCTGTATGCTTCTCATTGCCTCTCCCCTTTGTTTACCTCTCTCTCTCTCTGTCCCTTGCACTCGCTTTCTCTCTTTCCTTCTGTCTCTGTCCCTCTTGCTGTTTCACTTTCTCACCATCTTTTCCACTGATTTTTCTTTCACATCCATTTTCGCCTTCCCACTTGCTTGGCCTCTTTCTCGTATCATCTCTTTTCCTCTCAATTGCTGTCTTTCCTCCACTCTTGCACTCTTTCCTTCTGTCTCTCTTTCCTTTTCTATCTCTTTTCCTCCCTGTCCTGATCACTTTTCCCCTCTTGCTTGCTCTTTCGTCTGCCTCTCTTCCATTCTTGCTCACTCTTCCCCCCCAGCTACCTTTTCCTATTCCTGTCTTTCAATCCTGATTGCTCCTTTTGACACTCACTCCCTTTCCCTCTTGCTCTTTCCTTCTACCTCTTTCTCTCTCAATTGCTGTCTTTCCCTCTACCTCAGTGCCCTGCCCCCCTCTTTCCCTCTTGCTCCTTTCCTTTCATTCTCATACCCGCTTCACAGAATCACAGAATGGTTGAGGTTGGAAGGGACCTCTGGAGGTCATCTTGTCCAGCTCCCCTGCTCTAGCAGGGCCACCTAGAGCTTCTTGCTGAGGACCATGTTCAGATGGTTTTGAATATCTCCAAGGATGGAGACTCCATAAACTCTCTGGGCAGCCTGTGCCAGTGCTTGAGTCATCTCAGTAAAAAGGTGTTTCCTGATGTTCAGAGGGAACCTCCTGTGTTTGTGCCCATTGCGTCTTGTCCTGTCACTGGGCACCATGAGCCTGGCTCCATCCTCTTTGCAGCTTCCCTTCAGGTATTTATATACTTTGATAAGATCCTCCCCAAGTCTTCTCTTCTCTAGGCTAAACAATCCCAGCTCTCTCAGCCTTTCCTCATAGGAGAGATGTTCCAGTCTCTTCATCATCTTAATGGCCCTTCACTGGACTCTTTCCAGTAGCTCCATATCTCTCTTGTAGTGATGAACCCAGAACTGGACACAGTACTCCAGGTGTGGCCTCACCAGTGCTGGATAGAGGGCAAGAATCCCCTCCCTCAACCTGCTGGCAACACTCCTCCTAATGTAGCCCAGGATACCATTGGCTTCTGCTGCAAGGGCATATTGCTGGCTCCTGACAACTTGGTGTCCACCAGGCCCCCAGGTCCTTTTCTGTCAAGCTGCTTTCCAGCTGGGTGGCCCCCAGCATGTACTGGTGCATGGGGTTGTTCCTTGCTGGGTGTGGGACTTTGCACTTCCTTGTGTTGAACTTCTTGAGGTTCGTGTTGGCCCATTTCTCCAGCCTGTTGAGGTCCCTCTGAATGGCAGCACAGCCTTCTGGTGTATCAGCCTCTTCTCCTGGTTTTGTATGATCAGCAAACTTGCTGAGGGCACACTCTGCCCCATCATCCAGATCATTAACAAAATGTTGAACAGTATTGGACCCTGTGTTGATCCTTACAGCACTAGTCACTGGCCTCCAACTAGACTCTTTACCACTGTTTACCACCCTCTGGGCTTGGCCATTAAGCCAGTTTTCAGTCCCCCCTCACTGTCTGCTTTTCCAGCACACATTTACTAGCTTCTCTATGAGGATCTTATGGGAGACAGTGTCAAAAGCCTTATTGAAGTCTAGGTAAGCTATATCCACTGCTCTCCTCTCATCTACTAAGCCAGCCGTTTCACTGTAGAAGGTTATCAGGTTGGTCAAGCATGATTTCCCCTTGGTGAATCCGTGTTGACTACTCCTGATCACCTTCTTGTCCTTCATGAGCCTGGAAATGGGTTTCCAGGAATAGTTGTTCCATCACCTTTCCAGGGATCAAGGTGAGGCTGACTGGCCTGTTGTCCCCTGGTCTTTCTTTTTGAAGATAGGAGTGACAGTTGCTTTCCTCCAGTTCTCAGGCACCTTTCTCAATTCCCATGCTCATTCAAAGATTGAGTATGCCCTTGCAATGACATCAGGCAGCTCCCTCAGTATTTATGGGTGCATCCCATCAGGGCCCATGAACTTGTATGTCCAGTTTACTTAAGTATTCTCTAACCTGATCCTCTTCCACCAGGGGTGAGTATTCCTTGCTGTCTACTTTCTCTGGGTCTGTGAGTGCTTAGATTTCTGAAGAACTGTCTTATTAGCAAAGGCTGAGGTGAAGAAGGTATTCAGTATGTCAGCATTTTCCATGTTTTGTGTCACCAGGTCCCCTGCTGCCTTTAGCAACAGGGACACATTTTCCCCAGTCATTCTTTTCCCATTCATGTACTTGTCTAGAAGCCCTTCTTGTTGCATTTGACAACCCTTGCCAGATTCAATTCCAGGTGGGCTTTGGCTTTTCTAACTACGTCTCTGTATTCCTTCCAGGTTACCTGTCCCTACTTCCACTTTCTGTATGCTTCCTTTTCATGTTTGACTTTTGCCGGGAGCTCCATGTTCATCCATGTAGGCCTCCTGGCGTTTGTACCTGAATTCCTACTCACTGGGATGAACTGCTCTTGAGCTTGGAGGAGGTGATCCTCAAATATCAGCCAGTTTTCTTGCACCCCTCTTCCCTCCAGGATTTTTTTGCATAGGATTTTCAAGCAGATCCCTGGAGAGGCCAAAATCTGTTTTCCTGGAGTCAGGAAACAAGTCACAACAAAGGTTGTGATCTTGCTTTTTGCCCTCTTCCCTCCCCTCAGGAGTCCCCGTCTCATGGTCACTGCAGCCAAGGCTGCCTTTGAATTTCACAACCCAAATAAGTCCTTCCCTGTTTGCGAATATGAGGTCCAGCAGAGCACCTCTTCTCGTAGGCTTCTCTATCAGTTGGGTCAGGAAGTTGTTACTGATGCTCTCCAGGAACTTCCTGGATTGCTTGTGCCCTGCTGTGTTGTCCCTCCAGCAGATGTTGGGGTGGTTGAAGGATGTTGTGAGGACCACGGCCTGCGAACTTGAGGCTACTCACAGCTATCTGTAGAAGGTCTCATCTACTTGTTCTTCCTGGTCAGGCAGCCTATAGCAGACATCCATTACAACGTCACCTATACTGGTCCACTCTTTAATCCTTACCCATAAGCTCTCTTGAAAGCACACCCAGATCCTCCTCAGCTTTGAAAACAGTGAAGCTGTTCCATAGTTTAAAGCCTTCGGCTGGAGCAGGAATCCTCTTGGTACCAGAAATCACCATCTTCCAGCCTTGGCCTTCCACAGAGTTTTCACTTACCATTCTGCTAGGGACAGACTTTTTCCTGTGTCTGCACTGCAGTTGAGGTCCAGGGCCCTTGAAGCTATAGGGTCTCTGAGAAGATCATGTCTCTCTTTCATCCTCTCTGATGCTGCAAAGCCTGCTCACTTCATCCCATAACTCTTCCACTTGGTGACACAGCTCTTCAACAACAGCATATCTGCTGCAGGAAGGAAGACCATCTCTGCAAGCCTTAGGGAGAGGCCCTGCGCAATTCCTGCAGCTGGGGACTTGCAGGCCTGCATCCGCTATCCAAAACTCAGTCTGGGACAGCTGCTCCAAGAGCTGCTGGAGAATGTGCTCTGGTGCATCACTGCCATGCCTGAGAATGTTTAGGCTGGTCTGAACTGAGATGAGGATCCATTCATTGCACCCTTCTGCACAACTGCTTGCTCTCTTGCTCCTTCTCTCATGCTAGTTGTCTTTCCTTCTCCTCTCTCTGTTGGTCTTTGTTCCTCTTGCTCTTCCCTTTCCTCACACTCATTCCCTCTGCCACTCTCTCCTGCCCACTTGTGCTCTTTCCCTCTCATTTGCTCTTTCCCATTCACTGTCTTTTCCTCTCTCTCTTTTTTCCTCTGTCTCTCTACCCGTTGCTGTCTTTCCCTCCTCAATATTTTCTTTCTTTCTCTCCTAATCAGTCTTTCCAAGTCACACTTTCCCTTTGTCTTCTCTCCTGTTCTCTTCCCCCGTTACTCTTTTCCCCTCGCTGTCCTTACCTCTGCCTTTTGCCTCCTTGCTCACTTTCCTCTTCACTCGCCTGCTCCCCTCTCTTGTTCTTGCTCTCTCAATCCCTGTTGCTGTCCCTTTCTTCCCTTCTCGCTCTGAATCTGTCCCACTGCGTCTCTTTCCCTTTTGATCGCTTTACCTCATGCTCACTATTTTTCCCTCTGCCTCTTTCCTTCCACGTCCTTCTCTCTTGTTCACTCTGTGTGAATCTCTGCCTATGCTTGCTCTTTCCCTCTCTCTCTACTTTCCTTCTTGCTTGCTGTCTTACCTTTGCTTTTCTTTCCGTCTGCCTGACTCACTTTATTTCCCTTTCACTCTTTTCTGTCTGCTCTTTTTTCTCTCTCAATCTCACTCTGGCTTTCTTTGCCTCTGCTTCTATTTCTGTCTCTTTGCCTCTCACTCAGTCTATGCCGCATGCTCCTTTCCAAGTCTGTCTCCCTCTTACTTGCTCTTGCCCTTTGCCTATCTTTTTGTCTTGCTTGCTCTTTCTTTCTGCCTTTCATGTCTTGCTCCACCTTTGTCTCTTCCTCTTTATTCCTCTCTCTCTCAATCCTGTTTTCTCTCCTCCTTTCCACTCAGTCCCCTCATCTCTCACACTCCCCCTCTGCTCACTCCTCATCTCTCCCGATGTCACACTGCCCATTGTGCTCTTTTTTGTTCTTTTCCCTTTCTTTCTCTGCCTGCCTATCTCTTTCCCTCTCTCCCCTTCTCTGCACTCCCTTCTTTCTCGGTCTCTCTCTCCACCTCATCTCTCTCTCATGCCAACATGTGCTCTTTTGCTGTCTTTCCTTCTTTCTCTCTCTAACCCTCTTCCCCCTCCCTCTCTCACGTGCCCAGCTTCTCCCCTTTCCTTCTCTTTTATTTCCCTTGCACATGTAGTTTCCTTCATGCACGTTCTCTTTCCACCTTTGTCTTTTCCTCTTTCCCACTCTTCCCCCTACTGTTTTCCCTTCTCTTCCCCTTGTCTCTTTTTCTTTCTCACTCCCCTTGTCTCTCTCATGCTGTCCCCATTCCCCCTCTTTCCATTTCTCTTTCCCTATTACTCGTCCTCTTTGTGTCTCCTTCCCTCTCTTATTCTCTCATTCTCTTGCTTTCTCTCTCTCCCTCTCCCTCACTTCCCCCCCCTTTTCTGCCTTTATCTGTCAATTTTCTCTTCCCCATTCTCCCCCCCATTCTCTGTCCCTCTTTCTTTGTCCTCTGTCTCTTTTTCTACTCCACCCCCCTTTCTTGATCTCTTTCCCTTTATCATGCTTTCTTTGTCTTTCTGTCTTTTCTGTCCTCCCCCTTTCTCTCCCCCCTTTCTCCTTTTCTCTCTTTCTCAACCTTCTTTTTCTCTTTTTCCCTTTCCCTTGCCTTTTTAGTCAATCTCTCTTTATCGCTCTCTCAATTTCTTGCTCAGTGTCGTTGAGTCTCTCCCCCCGTTGCTCTCTCCCCCCCCCATCCCCTTCTGTCTTTTCCCTTTCCTGTCACTCTTGACCCTTTTCTGTCTTTTTCACTCCACACCCTTATCTCTCTTCTCTCCCATTCGCTTTCACACTCTCTTTCTCCATAAAGCCCCCAGCCTTTTGTCTCTTTCTGGTTCTCTTTCCTGCCCCTCCTCTCTCTTCCTCCCTTTGTGTGGGTCTCTCCCTCTGTGTCTGTATCTCTCTTTAGGCTTCCTTTCTGTCTCTCCATACCTCTCCCTTTTTTGTTCTTACCCTGCCTTTCTCTCTTGCTCTCTGTTTACCTCCTTTTGTCTCTCCATTTCTCTCTTTTCCTCTCGCCATGCGCCCTCTTTCTTTCTCTCTGTGTCTCTATCTCGCTCCATCTCTCCCTCTTTCTCCTGTGTCCCCTCTCTTCCTGTCTCTGCCCTTCTCTCTCTCCCCCTCTTTCATGCTGCTTGTTCCCTGTATCTCACACCCTGTCTCGTCACTTACACTCTTTCTCTTACTTTTGCTTATTTTCTCCTTCTCACTTCTCCTGCTTCCTCTCTCTCCCTTGCCTTCCCCCTCCTGCACTCTCAGCTGTCTCTGGTCTTCTCTCTCCCCGCTTTTTGCGCTCAATCTCTCCTTTTTCCTCACTATCGCCCTCATTCTCTGTCTCCTTTTCTCTCTCTTGCTCTCTCTGTCCAACATGTGATGTCCACATTTTCCTCAAACTGCAACATAACATCTGCAATCTTCTGAAAGTTGTGTCCTGTCTGTTTACTTTATATTTTCTGTGTCAGAGACAAGATTAGCATTACAGTATCACCAAAGCTATGGCATGAAAAATCCTGTGCTGATTTTTCTGCATTCTCCTCAGCTAGAGCCTGGTGATGAAGAGAGTCTGCAGCTAGTATACCAAGGTGTCTTCCTCAAAAATCAAATTGGTCTTGCACTTAATTTCTTGCCAAGTGACACCATTTTTGTTTACTGTTCCTTTTGTGCTTCATGGTATTAGCATTGTCTCATCCTTTGCAGAGATCCTAGGGTATGGGTTTACAGATCCAGCTGTAATCCATTTTGCTCACAAGAGAAAGCGTGTGGGACTCTACAATCTTTTTGCTAACGTTGAGTATTGTTGTTTTTAATTATTCAACTTCATGCAAATTATTTGTAAGTCCAACATTCCTAGAAACTTGCCAAAGTAAAAAGTATATATGATACTTGGGCTCAGTAAGAGTATCCTTGCATAATCCCAGAAGTCATCTCATTGCACCACAAGGGATAATGAGTCTGTGAAGATGAATCTGCTGCGCATTGCACCAGAAAAAGCTGTGAAGAAAGTTGGGGGCAATATTCTGATACACTGCATGAAGTATACACAGTGCACTGAAGGAATTCTCTCCCCTTTCTCTTCAGTACTTTGAATATTCCTTCCTCTTAATTCTGAAACAGAAATCTTCAGATTGAAGCATAGTACTAACTTTATTTCTTCTCTGCAATTAGTAAGGGCTGGATGATGATGATGGGTTCTCAGTGGTTTATGTTACTGCTCAAGCAGGAGCAGGGCCATTCAGAGGGGCACTTCTGGAAAGAGAGGACCATATTTGTAGACTTCTGCTTACATACGTCTTTATTGTAGAAATGTTTCTAGATGTAACCTGTACTTTTTGCTGTTATTGGCCTTGTCTTACTGTTCTTACTTGCAGGTTTTTTTCTTTTTCACATTAGTTTTCTGTCCTTCTTTGTTCTGTGGCCAACATAAGCTGACTTCTTGGTTCTGGTAGCTGTGGCTAGGACCATACATGGGATACTGTCCTTCTGCATTTATCCAGGATTTTTCTGTCTTCTTTTCTCACACCTTTTCTTGAAGTGTGTAAGTTCTTCTCAAATGTGTATGTTATTGGGGTGGCAAGAGTAATTTGAGGAGAGAGCTGTTATTTTAGTTTAGTCACAAGTTTAAAAATAGTTACTGTAATGGAAAAATACAAGAAAGAACTGACTCTGCCCTCAGTGCAGAAGAGCGAGCATTGTTTCACAGAAACATAGAACAGCCCAGGTTGGAAGGGACCTTGAAAGATCATCTTGTCCAACCTTTCATGGGAAAGGGAGCCTCCATGAGATCATCTAGCATCCTGTCCAGTTGCATCTTGAAAAACTCCAGTGATGGGGACTCTACCACATCCCTGGGGAGATTGTTCCAGTGATTGATTGTTCTCACTGTAAAAAATGTCTGTCTTATACCGAGATGAAACCTCTCTCAGTGCAACTTGTACCCATTGCCTCTTGTCTTCTCCATATGGTACCTGGTGAAGAGACCACCTCCGTCCTCTTTGTAGCCACCCTTTAAGTATGGGAATACTGTGATGAGGTCTCTCTGAGCTTTCTCTTCTCCAGGGAGAAGAGACCTAACTCCTACAGTCTTACCTTGTAGGGCAGGCTTTCTAGCCCTTTGATCATCTCGGGCCCTCCTTTGGACCCTCTCCAGCCTGTCCGCATCTTTTTTGATTTGTGGGGACCAGAACTGAACACAGTACTCACGGTGTGGCTTGACAAGCACTGAGTAGAGTGGGATGATCACATCTCTGTCTCTGCTAGTAATGCCCCTATGGATGCAACCCAGGACCCAATTTACCTTTGTTGCTGCAGTGGCACTCTGATGACTCATGTTCAGCTTGTTGTCCACCAGCACTCCCAGGTCCCTTTCAGCAAGGCTGTTCCCCAGCCACACAGATCCTAGCCTGTACTGGGCCCTTTGGTTATTCTGTCCCAGGTGCAGGACTTTGCACTTGTCTTTGTTAAACTTCATACAGTTCTTGCTAGCCCACTCTTCCAGCCTGTCCAGGTCTCTCTGTAAGATGGCTTTCCCTTCTGATGTATCCACCTTACCACCCAGTCATCAGCAAACTTGGTGAGGGTGCTTTCAATCCCATCAACCAGATCATTTATGAACATGTTGAACAGCTTGGGACACAGTATCAATCCTTGGGGGACCCTACTTGTGACAGGCTACCAGCTTGAGTAAAAACCATTGATCACCACCCTCTGAGTGTGGCCTTGTTGGCCAGTTTCCTACCCATACTTAAAAAATTTCCTACCCATTACTTAAATAATTTGTGCCTCACCTGTTTAGAAATGCCTTGTGACACTTTCACGTGTCCAGTTAGAGTGGTATATTCTAAACTGGTAAGTTTGAATTTAATTAAATAACATGGTAACAGTCTATTTTAAGTCTCTTCAGAGCCTGCCTGTCCAGAACAATCATCGGATGCAATTTTTCTTTACAGCTTTAGCTAAGATGATGAAGAAGAGCTGTTTGTTTACAAAGGTGGGCAGGAAAACCTGTAGATGCATCGTAACAGAAAATCAAGCTATAAGTTTCCTTGTTATTCCCTGCATGTATGACGCTGATGTAAAATGCTTCAGGCTTTTTTCTACCTGAAGTCTTCAGAAGTGCTAAGTGGGTTTTGGAAGAATACTTGCAGAAAATTGTTTAATGCTCGGCTTTGAAGTAATTATGATTCGTGTTTTGCTTGTTAGGAATTTTAATGATTTGGTTATATCTTGTTGCTTTAAAGTCTGGGCCAGTGTCAACAGGAATAGACTGATTTAACTTTTTTGGTTTTCTTGGATCCAGTGCTAAGGATTAACCTGAACAGAGCCTTATGGGAAAGCTTGAGGCAGTGATAACAGGCAGGAACAGTTACTGCATATATACCAGTATGGCCTGCCACAGAAGTACTGAGGAAAAACATATCAAGCAGAGCACTCGGGATTGTATGCAAATCCTGTCTTTGGAGAATGGCTGGAACTCATCAATAGCCATCATAGCTTACATGGAGAAAGCTCGTTTCCTGAGTCAAAGGTACCTACTGAAAAGGAGTAGCTTCTTTGTGGTGAAGAAATCTAGAGAATACATGGCCATGTTGCCTAGAGTGCAGTTCAGCTATCTCTTTGCCTGCAATCCTGAAATAGACACAGATGTTTGAGCTTGTGAAGTGTTTTCTCTTTTCTCTAAGGGAAGGTGAGGACTGATCAAGTGAAGCTGAAAAGCAGAGAGTTTCTAGTCCTTTGTAAGTTGATTGCCACAGGATCGGTATTTGGGGAAACGAGTACGTGCAGGGGATGAGTTGGATCTAGTGGACATCTTTCCAGTTAGGTTGCCAAGGTCTTTAGAAACCTTTACTAAAGGTAGTTGATTTCTTGCCCTAGCAGTTAAACGATGATGGTAGTCATTCAGAGTGGCTGTTCAGACCTTGTGGCCCAATGCCAGCATAATTGCATTCCTACTTGCAATCTAATACAAATTTTTGTTAGGTATCCAATTTAGGGAGTTCCTCTGGAACTATTTTCAGGGGCCAAGCCTGACTGAAGAAGGGAAAAAGGAATCTGAAACTTCATCAATATATGCCCTGTGTTTTAGATAGAGGTCTGTTCTCAGCAGGTTAGCTAGTAATGGATGCCAATGAGAAGAGTTACCGCTGCTGGGTGACTGAGACTACTTCTCTTTTTGACAGGAAGCTCCCAGCACAACTGATTATGCCAGCAGTGAAAACAGGCAGAAACATTGATAGGATCCTATTCTTCCTGCTCTTGATGCTGAAATGAAGATACCTGAAGTTTCAGGTCTTAATAGCCTTTTACAGCTAAGTCTTTATGAGAACCTGCTGAACCCTATACTATGGTCCACCCGTACTACAGTCCACTGTAACTTGTAACAGTGCCACAGACACTTGGCGTTGCTCAGGTAGTTGTAGCTTCTTCACCTTCCTTACTGGGAAAGAGGAAGTGCAGGAAAATCAATGGTCATCCTCAAGTTCCTTCATATCCATGGCTGTAGAATATACTTGACAACCCTTTTAGCTTGCTGGCAACTGCCCTTTTTGACATCTGTCCATTGATAGGGTTTGGTGTCAAAAATTGTGACTATAGAATTAATGCTGTTCTGATTGATAGTCTATATCGGAGTTGATCATGTAAATTTCCAGAAGACTCTTAGTTCCCTTGTATCTGCTAAAAATGTAAAGTGTTTTTGCATGATAATGCAGGATTGTGCTATAATCTAAAATAGCACTGTAAGAATTATATTAGGTGAGAGTAGGGCATGTGGGAGAGACATAGCAAATTTGTTCTTACTGCTAAACTAATTGATACTTGCTTTGATCAGAGGAATTTTTTATAGATTGCAAATACTCTAAGATGTCGCAGACAGACACTTGGAGTGCTACAGGGTTTGTTTCTGACTGCAACCCTGTATTAATATATACAGGACAGATTAACAAAGTGCCAACTATTTTTCAGAGAGCACTAAAGAGGGAGATCTTGCAAACTGAAACTGCAGAAAGCCTAGAAAGAAAAGTGCCACTAATACAGTAAAAAATGTTAATACAGTAAAAATTGCCTTCAAATATGCAAATTCAGTATCCCCAATAAGAGGTAATCTAAGCAGTGATACTCAGCTAGAAAAGAGGAGCTGGAAGGGCAGAAATGCTGGAGGATAACGTTCGTTGAAAGGATTCAGCACATTTCATACTGAAACCCTCCAGACATGACCCCCCTCCCCCAATCCCATAAAAATGACAATCCTGGGGTATTCGTCACTTGTATGCTTGCATATTTCTAAAATGTTTAATTTGTGAGTTAGAACAAGGGTTGGAACAATGTAAAGTAGTGTATTTTAAAATTCCTTGTGGAAGCATTTGTAGGGCTGTCTGTGGAAGTTCTTTGCTTGATTTTTAAACTACAAAACTTGTGCCACCATCTGCCAAGTATTCTATATAACTGCAAGACATGCTTTCCCAAGAAAAGAGTTGTTTTTCTTCCATGTTTTTGGCATCATAATTTTTTCATTTTACAAACCGTGTATTACCCATTTTAATAGCACCTTAGAGATGGATTGGGAGGTGGAAGATTTGTTGACAAAACATCAGCAATTAGGATTTAGGAGATCCAAAGAAGCAAAAAACCTATTAATAGCACAATTTCTTGGCCATAATTTTCTGCGTATTAAATATTCAATTGAAAGAGAGGATTTTTGTTGAAAGCAAATATGTGCTTTAGACTATACTTAAAGTTTGCAGTCTGAATACAGTGTGTTCAGTGACATGAATCTGTAGTGTTCTTTGCTTCAAAAGTCTCCGAAGGCATTGGTTTTTCTGGATCTAGCAATCTTCAGCATCAGTCTCACATGAAGTTTGGATACGCTTTGTCATCTTTAAGACACGTGGATTTCTCATTTAAGTCCCCAGAAGCTAACTTGCAAAATGAGCTCAGTATTAGAGGCTGGGTACTTATTTTCTTACCCCTGCATTATGCAGAGGCCTTAATATTGGGCTGGTTCTGTCAGAACGTGGAGTTAGCATGTACAGTTTACATCCCTCTATGCTCTTCTCCTTTAAATAAGAAAAGGCATTAACTGTTGCAGAGACAGTTCAGTATGGAGTAGTTACAGGTTGATGCTTTAGATGTGTCCTGTAATCTTCTGTTGTTTTCACTGAAACAGCATTGGGAGCTTGCAAGGTTATTCATTACTGGCTGATCCAGCTCATAAACGGTAGGATACATGAGTGGCATGCCACAGCCAGCTTTCTGTGCTCTCCTGGTGACTTCTTTTGGAATAACTCGGGAACCAGCTGAACTACCTGGATTGTCTGGGTCACAGCAGCCTGATCCCTGGCCACTGCGTTCCTTGTGGCCTGGTGAAGCCCTGTACCCTGTGGTCACTCTGTGTCTGTAGAATGAGCAGAAGGAGCGCACAAAGTCATTATTGTTAGCTATTCAGCAATTTAGGTGCCCGGCAGAAGCAAGAAGAAAGAATGGTGCTGTGCTCGAAGAACTAAGTCATTGCCTTAGCATCAGAATAGCCAAGTAGGTCTAAGTGCTTGTGCTCAGTCATTCCAGTGCTGTTTCCGCAACAACATGCATGTGTACTCTTATACCAGCTCCAAAAGAAACTGAATTATCCTGCTATTGAACCCCACTAACAGTTTAACTTTGTGGATGCAGTGTGCTTCTGTTGCCTTCTCTAAATTGCACCGCTACGTTATACTGTGAAACTGTCCAAGATTTCCCTCTGCAGGTAGGTGTCTATGTTTTGTTGAGAGATGAAGTGAGTGCTGAGACCTTTTGGAAGTAAAAGTATTATATAAGCAGAAAACAGTTCATTATTTTTGCTATATCAGAATACAAAAAGAATTGTACCATTTACTTATTGACTTAGTGATTCTTTGCTAGTAATCATAATGTGAAAATGTAGAATTTAAATGTTACTAGTAAACATTTCTATGTGCTCTCATTCCAGTATAAAATGTGAGTATCTAAAATATTATGTCTGCCTAATTTTTAAGCCAAAGAAGTGAACACACACAGATTCGATTCAAAATAATCCTCCAGCCAGTTTCTTCATAATTGAAAAAGTAGCCATTTTTTAAATTTTTAACACCATTAATTTATGCTTAGGAGCTTTCTCACAATAGGGTACTAAATGTGGTATTAGGTGAGCACAAACTAGGGAAAAAGATGTGAACTGAAATTTAAACTTAAAATGCAGGGCTCTTGAAAGACCTGGATGTATAAGTTCATAGACACTCTCACTTCTCTCTTTTAAGATTCCCTTGAAAATCCCATCATTGAGTTTTATAAATGTGATAGCTACAACCACTGATAGCCTTCATCTAGCTGGTCTATCAAGTGCATTTTTTTACTCTAGAAAATGGTTTAAAAATTACCTGTTTGCCTATCTGACTCAAAAAACATTTCCTCAGTTTATTCAGTTGTATCATCTAACTACTACAAATACTGTTTTTACTTATATTGGCATGAAAACAGCTAAGACTGAGTGAACTGCAGTTTGTTTAATCCTTGTCAACAAAATCAGTTATTAAACATAAAGCTGGTTATTTACACAAGCTCACTGAAGACTAAGATAGTTACACAAAAGCAGGGAGCAGCCTAGTTCACGCCCAAGTCACAGTTTCCTTGGCTAAGCAGCGAGGGAAATAGTTTTCTGTGAACTGAATGTATGTTTTGCAGTCATTCACACCTGCTGTTCTTAGCTGATTTTTCAACTCTGCTTTCATGAGTTGTTCTTCCTTCCACTGAAAGCCTTGGGAATTTTGCTCTTGACTTCACTGCAAAACAGGACTGTATCCTAATTATTTTGATTTAAAGAATAGTAAGTTTAATGGCTTATGTAAAATACTGCATTCTGCAGCTTACTTAGTCATAAGTGACTAATTTACATCTCACAGAAGTGCTAGACATCTTAAATTTTTATTACTTGGAACAAGATCAGAATTAAAAACCGGGAGGAGCAGAATAGATTCTCAGATCAGGATTTCAGTGTAAATCATGTCTGCTTTTTGCCGATGTGTTCTTTTGGGAACTGATGATGTAAAATATTTTGATGGGGAGAGGAAAATGTTCTGCTTATTAATCCAGTGAAATAGCTTTACTCCTTCCTTTTGTCTGAACAGGTAAGCATCTGAATTTGGTGTGAATTAGTTTTTGCAGATGTGGTTTGGGGAAGGTGGACATGTGCCAACCCAGCACCATTACTGTGAGTTGGCACCTCAGGGAAGGGAGAATAATCGAAGTGCAGAAAACCCTTTCACTTCCATTTTCATCTGACTCCTATCACCCAACAGAATACCTCAGTGTGGCAGATTTGGACCGTGTAGGTTACATATGGGGCAGACATTTCTTGCAATACAGTGGGCACAGCTGAGCTAAGCTGCTGTGACAGGAATGCAATGGATTGTTCATATAAGCCTAAGAATATGGTATTCTTTGGAGAATGTTATGTTAGCTAGCTTTGCAAAGTTTTCTAATAGCACAATTTTTATGTTGCTCTGTACAATGTTACTGGCTACGGGCAGCAGTGTACTCTAGCAAGTTTTATGCCCTTTACAAGGGGAGCAGACTCCATCTGATTATCCATTGCACAGGTTAGGCAGCTTTGTGAAGAGTACTGAAGTCTTTCTTCTTCTGCCTCTTACCATCCAGATTCTGTGGAAAGGCACTGGAAGGCCAACAGGAGATGAAGCTATCTTGAAACTGCTTAACGGAGACTTTAACAATTAGAACAAAGTATATTAAAGCACAGAACCTTCTAAGTTTGAGGTGAACTACTGGGTGCCTTTATTGCGGTGACAGTTGCTATGCTTACACTTAACATACTTACACATTATAGGATATATAGAGGTGATAAGGACAAGCTTTATTAGTTACATCATTGCATCAATAATCAGTTTTCTAACACAATCACATCTGTGAGTATTCTTTGTGTTGTGGAATAATGCTGAAGAGTGGATGAACTCGGATGTCTTTACTAAGTTTGCCTGAGAATGAACTCCTCTGTTTTTGTTACCAGGGATTCAGCGGCAGTGGGTCACGGCTGTTTCTGCTACGCTCTAATGCGTTCAATTCCAGTTGCCATCTACATTGTTTTGGTAACAGGTCTGCGTTACCACCTGTTCATATGGAGTGTCTTCTCGCCAAAACTACTTTATGAGGGAGTGCATGTGTTCATCACAGCCACTATCTGCCTGTTCTTCACAGCCATGGATCAGAACCACTCTCACAAAGTGCAAGATTGAAAATAAGTGTGCGGTATGCAGTTCTACATTGCAATGTCCAGTGTGTCACTGGAAAGGAAGAAGGAAAATAATGGCTTTAAATTGTGCAGAATTTGAAGAGAAACCTTGTTTAGTTTAGTCAAGATCAGGATCTGAAGGGCCTGTCCTGTTTTAAAACTGAGTTTGCTTTAAAAATGTTGAATTGAAATAAACTGTTTTTTCATGGATAACTTTTGTTCTATAGCTGCCATTATAGCACTTTCCAAATAACAGAATGGCAATATTACATTATTTGAATTTAAAAATGTACATCTTAATATAAATACAGAGCAGTGCCTCACGGGCACTGAAAAAATCGTTTGCACATAGAATTTTTTTTTACCTTCTTAGACTACAGAATCCTAAAAATATGCAGGATTTCTTGGTGCTGTTCACAAGATCTTATATTCATTAGCCTTGGGGGGATTTTTTGTTTTTTTTGTTTCTATTGTGTGCACTGAAATTATTATTAAATTATTGAATTACTGTACAAATATCCCAGGTAAGAGATTTTTTTGTTTGTTTTGCATAGGCAGCATTTCTATTTAAAGGCAATATTTTCTTTTTAAGATGAGTGCAATCATAATCTGTAATGGACTTCGATCTGCACTTCAGGCACTGGATAAGAAATGCTAATGGGCTAACAAAGTAATGAATCTTCTATGGAGTCCATTCACTGCTAAAATGTTGTGTTTCTTTTCATTAATGTATAAATGTTAAATCAGATTGGTGGCAGCTGCGCTGAACATATGATCATGTTTTCCACACTAGGGTAGAGAGTTATGAGCCATGAGCAGGAAAATAGTTTAATGGGCTAAGTTACCAGCAGAATAAAAGGTGTCTTTGTATCACCTTCCCCCTAGTGACCTGTCTAGGCACCTCACTTGAATGTGCTATAACTAATTCCTAACAATGTTGTTTTCCTTGTTTCTGTCAAGAAGATACACATTGATGACTATCCTGAGTATCAGTATTCTTTATGTGGGTTTTTTTGCCTCATATTTTTGTCCATGTTAGCAGCCAGTAGGATTTAATCTAAATGTATTAGAGGTGTAGCAGAAGAGCAGCATACAGGGAACTTTAACTTTTTTTTTATAAATCTGAAAATAAAAAAGCTTTTAAGCCCTATGTAGCTGACTACATTTGTTAGGATCACTGGTACACTTTTCATCTCATGTTTCAGATAGAGTGAATCTCAAAAAGTAGACCTTTAGTTTTTATACATTAATAATAGGCCATCTTGATCACTAATAATGAATTTTTTTTCAACTGTGAAACAACAAAATTTTCAGTACCCTGGCCACATGTTGCTGTTTATCTGGAGAAGAGACTACTGGATCTTAATGTCATTCACTGTGACCTGCTGGAAGTTTGAAAATTAAATACTTTTAATAAATTGTTTTTCACTGCAAATTATGGAATATTTAAAACAGTTTGTACTTGTGAATGTTGTACGCATTTACCATTTTCATCATTCTCAGTATTTTTCTGGTTACCTGTTGCCTAGCAACCATATGGGGATCGACATCATCTCTGTTTGCTTACTTGGTTAATTCCTAAGCAATGATCCCTACCGTTCATACAGAATATGTTTATAAGAGATTTGACTCGGAGAGAAAGGGTGCTAATAAAGAGATGGAAGGGGTGGAGGGGAAGTTGCTTCTGGGGTACAGAATCCTAAAACAATGTGGGGTGACATTCACAAGATCTTTTATTCCTTCCTTCTGATATTTTTTGCTTCTAGTTTATCTCTTGGACATTTTATCAAATAGTGGAATCTAAACTATTGTGTGTGTATTAAGGTGGCATGTCTTCAGATTACTTAGTTAAATAATTATAGTGTCCCCTTTCTCCTCTGAAGTTGAAAGATGTTCAGATTGAATCCAGGAGAAAATAAATGGCTTGGAAAAACTCTGTTACTTAGGTCTTCAAGACCAGGAAAGGAAGGAAGAAGGAGGAACTTAGACTGCATCTCTGTCTCGACTTTACACATGAGTTTGGGTGATACCTCAAGAAAACATGGTGCATTCAACTTCAGAATTGCCATTTTTATTCTTTTTCACCCTTTCTCTTTGGGTATAAGCAAATGAAATACTATTTTAACTTCATCAGCTTTTGGGCTATGGCAATGCAAAGCTGAGGCAGTGAAGAAATGAGTTGGTTCTTGCTGCAGGCAAAGAGACTTGAACTGGGGAATTATGTAAAAATCATTTTATTTTAAATCAACATGAAGTTTTGGCAATTGATTTGAATGCACAGGAAAAGTAAATGCCTGCATGCAAATTCTCATCTCACTAGTTAGCTGCTCCCCTTCCCTCCTCATCCTAACTCCCCTTGTCAGGTTCAGCACGTCCCAAACCTTCAGACAAGGAGATAAGCGACGTGGGAAGCAGGAATGGTACATGGGATGGTTTCAGCCGTTCTGAGCATACTGGTTTCTTCTGCCCAGGTCCTCCATGGTCCCTGCTCCGGCATGGTTCCTCAGGAGTACCCTGTGTGCAGGTACAGACTCCTCCTTAAATGTATTCTGAGGAGGGATGTTGTGTACTTCTCTGTTTGGATAAAGTTGCGACACACGGTAAATTTTTCCACTCAACATCTTTGCTTCTGGTCAAAGCTAGGTTCAGCCAGTCACAGTGGTCTGTAGCTTCCTCTACTAGATTTCACTAGATCACTAGTGTGGCTCACTGCCTCTCAAAGCTTGTAACATATGTCCAGTATGGTCGTAAAGATCCAGAGTGTGATGAAGCTTGAGCTAAGAAGAGGCTCTTGTAAATTAATTCAGGTTAAAAAAAAACGAAACCTATTCATATTTCAGATACTATGTATCTCTATTTCTGCTGTGTAGAAAAAAACCCCAAGTTTTCCTTGGCTCTACGTAAGGCAGCAGAACATCCACACTGTGCACCCCAGCCTTTGCAGCAGGCGATGAATGCGTGCTAAACCAATGCTCATGTGTGGTGCTGTCTGTAAAGGTCAGGGCAATTTTTGGAATTCCTCACAAAAAGCATTTGCAAATTAAACAAGATTTATCTCCACAACTGCACAGTCACAGGAGGAGGGGCCACAGATGCAAGTTGCCATGAAGGGCTTCCTCTGAAAAACCAAATCTTCCCTGAGTGCTTCAGCAGCACAGGGAGGGGAAGGAAACCATGGTCCCACTGATCAGTGGGGCAGGAGGGGGAGCTGGCTGATCTCGTTGTAGGCTGCCCTCTCTAACTGTGAAAGGCTGTCACTGGGGGATGTTCATGAGGCTAGCATTGCACCATCTTCCAGAAGTGTAAGGAGGGTCTGGGAAATGACTGGCCATCAGCCTCTCCTCAGTCCCCAGGCAGACGATGGAGTCGGAGACTATTTCCCAAGAACTGGATGGGGGAGGAAATGACCAAGAGGGATTTACCAGGACAACTTGGGCCTGGTCCATTGGTGCCTGATTGCCTTTTCTGAAGAGATGACAGACTCTGTGGAGAAGGGAAGAGCACTACATGTTGGACAGCTTGACTTTAGCAAGGCCTTCAGCATGATGTACTTGGTGCCCAAGTGGTGAGCTATGGATCAGTGGGCTTGAAGGTGGACTCGGTCACTGGGCTCTGAGGGTTGTCTTCAGTGGTCTGAGGTCCCACGGTTGGCTGGTGAGCAGTGGTGTCCCTGGGGGGCAATGCTAGGGCAAGGCAATTTAAGATCTTTCTTAAGCTGGATGAGGGGATGGCAAGACCAGGACAAGTCTGGAGATGGTACCAAATTGGGGGAGCGGTGTTTATGCTGGAGGGGAGGGCCACCCTTTGGAGGGACCTTGGCAGGCTGGAGAAATGGAGTGCAGCCTGGGCAAATGCCGAGTCCTGCCCCTGGCTGGGAGGAGCCTGGTAGTGGTGCAGGATGGGGCCCATGGGCTGGGGAACAGCTCTGGAGCCCCAGTGGGCAGCAAGGGGGACCGTGAGCAGCACTGACAGCCTGATTCTGTTCCCCAGCTGATCAGTATTCAAGGAACACACACACGCACACACATACATGTGTTTGCATAGACAGTTTATCCAACACCAGGCACAAATCCCAGTGGCCTCCCCTGCTGCTGGCACCCAGACAGGGGAACCCCAGAGGTTTGCAGCCATGCTTTTCTTGCTGGTATCCAGACCTCTTATCTTACTGGTGAGTCCAGTTTGAAGTTCACTGGTGTTCATACATAGCTACTAGGAGTAGAGACTGCACTCACAAAGAAGAAAGAAGTAGGATTTAATGAGAGGATGGGGCACACAGCGGTGATGCAGTGAAGGGCTCCATCAGAGAAATACACTGACTAGCAACCTGTTTATACTCAACCGGTCCTTTTTATCCACTTTTTCCTCTGCTTCCCATGTTTATTCCTCCGCAAGCCATCTTGATCCTTCTTTTTCCCCTCCTTTGGTCCTTTCCCTAAGCATCATATAATGTCTTATGTGTCCCATTAATCCCCTTAAAAACATCCCGTTAGTTTTACAGAATCCCCAAGTGCTCTTCCTTGTGCATCCCATGAGTCCTGTGCTCCTTCAGGCAGTAAGCTCCTTCAGTTTGCAAGGTCTTCCAGGAGAGGAGTTTCTCTCGTTGACTAACCCTGGTGTGCTCACACCAGATACAATTGTCTAATTGCTTAGTTAGTGATTAGATTATCATATAAATTACTATAAATTACTGATTAAGCGATAAGGTTAGTAGAGATCCTCAGCGTGTCCTTGTTCATCTGACCCTCTCCAGACCTTTGTGTTAGCCATGAATAGTCTTTAATCATGTAAGTTCACAGTGATTACTGCTTTGTTTTGGCCTGGGGATGAGAAACTGTCAGGGAGCCCTTTTCACCATAGTCAGCTCCCAGGAGGGAGGGCATGGAGGTGATGGAGGTATGCTCTTCTCAGAAGGGCACAGGGACAGCCCCACAGGCGACAGGCACAATTTGCAGTATGGGACATTGCCAGGAGGTCAGAGGAGCCTTTTCTTCTCTGGGTGTTTACTGTCTGGGATGGGCTCCAGACCTCCACCCTTGGAGTTCTTCCCACCTTGGAGCAACCTCATTTAGCTGGCCCTGTTGTGGGCTGGAGGTTGTATCGGATGAGCTCCAGAGGTCTCTTCTAGCCAACATTTTTCAAGGATTCTGTGGTTTTGTTATGTTTAAAGTTGACGCTGCCATTTTTTACTGACTGTTTCACAGGCTATTTCCTGATGTCAAAGAGCTTTGTCATTGATTTCATAACAAAAATAAAAAAAAATAGCCAACAGGAAATAAAACAACTGTGTCACTGTTTTTTTTAAGAGATAAACATTGCAGCTGAAAACTGTTAATTTTGGTTTTATTTTATGTAGCTGTGTATTTATATGTTAGATACAAGAACTAAGCGTCACTGGAAGGAGAGGTTTAATGCCATCTGCCCTTAGCCATGCCAGCTTCACTGCCTCCGTAGCTTGAGGATTCCCAGATTCGATGACAAAGGGTCTTATTTTGCCATTGCTTCTGTTATGATTCAGATGATTCCCCAAAATGTTCAGCTTGCCTATCAGGCCTGAAGTGAAAGTTGTGGCCTTGCTGTGATCTCTGTGGGCCAATGCCGGGTACATATGGTAGGACACATACACAGAGGTGACTTACTTTCTGAAGTTGTTTTTCTGGCTTCAGACTGAGAAGTAGGCCTGTGAACATTAATTCCTGCGTTTTGCCTGATGGGGGACACAGGTTCATCCCAAAGGACCTGTTATCTCCCAACATTTGATAAAAAGCTTGGGTTGCTATGAGAAGTAGCCCTGTTCCTTCAGCAGCTGTCTCCCCCACTCAGTGTAACACCATTGTCCTCCCACTGGCAGGGTGTTGAAGACAGATTTTCGGTGTGATACTAGCTTAAGGTGTAACTCAAGTTCGATCCATAGCTCAAAGCACACCCTTTTTGCTTGACGTTGTCAACTTAAGAATGAGGGTGCTAGCCACTAGAGATGGGCTTCAGCATAATGCTTAGTCTCAAGACTAATACATGGTAAAACTTTCATCACCTATGCCTTTTTTACGCCTCTGATTTTACCACTGCAGTGTGTTATATTTGGTGATGTCTACTGCAAAGACCACTGGTGATGCAGAACATGACATAGTGCAGCTCACACAGCAAATGTACACCCAGTACTGCATGGTTGGTGTATTAGTCACCAGGAGGAAGACAGGAGATTCAAAACACTCAAAACCCACTGCAACTGTTACCCTGAGAGTTGGTTATATCTGGTGAGATAGGAAGCCTTCAGCTGAACTTCTCCTGATACAAAAAATGAAAGCTGCTCGAAGAGCACTGTCTTTGGAGGTTGTAGGACTTCCCAGTGGGTAAAAATAGCCCTACCTGGTCCCAGGCCTTTGCTGAGCCACAAAAGCTATTTGTATGGGGTGGTCTCCTGAAAGAGCTGAGTCTGTGGTCCCAGACATGGCACTGGAGAGTGGTGTAGTGTCTGCAGTTGTTTAGGCTTGCCAGTTTAGCACAAGTTAGTTTGTCACTATTTGTGTACAGCAATTGCTGAGCAGAATTAGTTTGTAGATCCTTTGGGTGGCTGGGCAAAAGATCAAATTAAAGAAAACATGCCGTTGAATCATACCTAGGGCCATGGAAATCAAGATCTTATTCTCTAAAAGTGGCTTTAAAAGGGAAAGTGACAAACAGATCCACTGGCCCCAATTCTTCCTCGGTCCCTACATGTAGTACTTCCTACAGTCGGCTGTAGACTACCAGAGGTGCTTGACTGATGAGAAACGCAAGGCATGAGGACAGAAGGGAAGTTTTGGGGCAACATTTGCATGTATTGTGGGTGGCTTTTTGTTTTGAAGAAATGCTTAAAAAGAGACTAACATGACTGGTGCAGCTCTCCTGGCTGGAGTCAACAGCCCAGAACAGCAGCTTAGGAGTGGGTGAACAGCCTTTTGCATTTTGGCTGCACATGAACTCCCTCTGCACGTCACTGCTCAGGACTTTTGGCAGTGGCACTGAAAGCCTAGTTCCTCCACAAAAGCCATGCTGGAGGTGCCTTGTCAATGGAGGAAGGTCCTTGGTCCTCCCCTTTCACAACTGGGACACAGGAGACAGCTGCTGAGAAAAGACAGAGGCCCATTAGAGAGGACTGCCACAGCTGGAGATGCAGTTATGACTGTTTTTTTGCTGTCTGCAGCTCTGCCAGTGACATGTTTGTGGGGATGTGAACACCTCCTTTCTGCTGTGGGTGTTGACAGAAAGAATCCAGCATTGCCTGTTTAATACTGCTAGGCAGTATGCCGTAGCACAGAAATCCTAGGCTTCCCTCCTTTCCCATAGACTTACTGGGCTAGCCTGTGGAGATACGCCATGGGAGGTAAACATGTGCATACTGCCGAGGAGACCACAGCACTTCGTGTAGGCACTTGCACCGATATGCCTGCATGTGATAAATCCTTTGGTGAACAGCAGCATGGGACACAGTTTTGGTTTACAAAGCACAGCCTCACGTGTGAAGCATGTTAAAGATTAATATGTGGAGAACCATGCTCCTCTCACTCGCCTATTTGGCCTCCGAGAAGCAGGTCCCTGTGGGGTGGTTAGGAGCCCCATGCTCTTCAGGTCTGGATACACAGAGGGGAGTCTGAGGAAGTCCTGTGAGGGCACTGGGACTCCCTCCCGAGGCTTTCAGTAGAGGGCTGAGATGATTCCCAGATGGGATAGGAGGAGCACTTCAGGGAGGGCAGAGCTGTGGTGAGGGAGGTACAGGGGCAAAACAAAATAAGAGTTACTGGAGACCACTGGGAGGAATTTTCCTGTTCTGGGGCAGTTTCTGCAGGGTGGGCAGGCCCAGGAGAGAGTGCTGTAAATCCCATCTGCCCTTATAACACATGCAGCATCCCTTAGCAAGCCAAAATGAAGCCATTTTATGAAAACCCTAGGGAAAAAAAAACCCACAAAATCAAGACAGTTGTCTGACTGGGAGCGATAGTTCACCTGCACATAAGCTCACAATAGCTGACTTCCAGTATGCTTTCATCTTAACATCCTACTCAGAGAAAGAATTTTACTGGTGGGGGAGAAAGGGGACATAAGAAAACAAAATGTGTGTAACCTTATCCATACTGCTGACCTGTTTCAACCAAACCTGGAGCAAAGCAGATGTCTTAGGATAACCTGAGTTCCTGTATCTCTCTGCTAAACACCAGCAATGTGTCATGGACAAGGATCTCAGGGCATGCCCCCACTGAAGACTGGGCAGTCAGGACTTAGCTAGTGTCCAGTCCACATAAAAGCAGCTGTCTGACCAGTCCATGCAAGTATGCTTTGGACAAAGGATGCATGTTGAAACCAGGCTTTGCTAGTTGCCCTGGTCTTGGAATAGCTTTCTTTAAATATATACTGAAGAAGCTCCTACAAGTTCCTTCTTATTCACTCCGGAGAGAGAGTAGTAGCTGGAGTCACCTGGTAAATGTGCCTCAGTAGTAGAGTTTTACTGGGCTTTTGATGTAGGCTTCTTAGCTCAGACCATGGTCAACACTTGCAGCCCTGCCTTAGCATCCTTGCGGTGAAGTCTGAACAGCTGTTGCCTGTTTTGGCTTCTGAGCACAGGTGCAGGGTAGAAATGAGACACCTTTTCCATCCTCCTCTGCATTGCTGCATCTGTCAGTGTATGTGAGACCAGCTGCACTGGACTCTCACCTCAACAGAAAGGGAGACAACCGGCCTAGGACTTGGACTGTGAGTTGGGGGTGAAAGCCTTTTCCCCTTCACAAAGTGTTGTGGGGACATGCCTGGGGGCTGTCTGCTACCAGAAGGGACACACAGTACCCTCCTAGCTTGCAGATTAGCACAGACACACAGTTAAAGAAAGGTCAGTCTTTCCTTCTGCATCCCCTGGAAAACTCTTGTGTAGAGCCTGCCCGTTTGCCCTAGGGTGAATTTGGCAGAGCCAACATGATGATACCAAAGGTATAGCATGTGTTATACCATGGCTAGCAGACAGGTATGGCACAAACAAGCTATTTAAAGCCTGAAATTCTGATGATAAAATACTAGATGATTAGCAAAGTAATTTTACTCCATTTGCAACAAATGTGCTCATTTGCATGAAGAGTGCAGTGAACGTAGATTAGCTGAAACAAAAGCACAGAGATTGGGCAGTTTTCCTCTTTGATGCAAAGATTATAATTAGTTCGTATTTTTGTATGTGATGGTTTGAAAATGTCTAAGCTGAATATAGAGCAAATGTAACTTCTCCGGAAGCGTTTCACCTGCTGTTGGATGCTTAACTCAAATGGCTGGATTCTTTCCATCAAATCAATTAGATTTTCTCACATTCTTACATGTGACATCCCCCCCAAAACCCTCTGAAGATACTGTTTGCCTGGAATGAGCTTTTTAATGTTATTGTTTAATGGCCTTGCTCCATTCCCACTGAAATCAGGGGAGTTTTGCTCATACTCCAAGAGAACCCTAACTTGCAAATCATTGCCAGTTCCCATCATTGAAATCTTTCGCTTGCCTGATGCTGTATTGTTTAAAATGTCTTAAGTACGCTTAGAAAATAAAGGCTAAATCAGTTTAATTCTGCATTTGAAATGTCAGTGTCATGCTGCTTTTATGTAGGCATATGCATATTGAGTATTATTTTCTGAGTGTAATTGCCTTAAGTGCTGTTGATCGTGCAAAGAGAATGATGCATTCTCTGACTCAAGGGTCTGAGAATCAAAGATCCAAATCCTGCAAATGCTTAAGCATGTGGAGAAAGCCCTCTCAAGGGATGACACAGACATCCAGCTACTCTTGTGTTCAAGGCTGGGGTCCGCATTTAGCAGACTGAAACCAGCAGAAGCACACAGCATCTCATCCCTGAGCAGTACTGGTCATTGGAGGGAGAGGCTTGGCAGGAGAGAAGGAGAAGGACTGGTGAGGACAGGTACAGGTAGGAGAAGAGCAGTGTGGATGGAGTGTTTGGAATCAGATGGAAGTAGCCAGATGGGGCATAGAAAACACCAGGAAGACAAATGAACAGAGGAAAAAGAAAGGAAGACTGGGAAATGTGTGAATACAGGGTCAGGCAGCGATCCTTCAACTTACTGGTGGTTAACATGAAAAAGTTATGTTGAAATGTGTTTTCAAGGTGTTTGTAGAGGGCTTGTTCTGACTGGCTTCACTCCACTCTATTCCTGAATTGAAATACCAAAAAAATAACAGGTGGTTTGGAAAGATAGGCTGGACAGAATGAGTATTGCTGGAAAATGAGACCAGTGTGAAGACGAATGGCATTTTTAAGAGTTGCCAATTCAAACTGCCTGCTTTTACTGAGCACCCTCCCTCTCCATTTTGAGGAACATTCATTCCGTTCTACATCGCATGATTTCTCATGAGCAGCATCTCACATTACAAGCTTAGGGTGCTGAGATAGTGTTTTGTGTTACCTATTAATCTTTAGCCTGGTTTGCTGACTAGCCAGCACTTCATGGGATCCTGTCATGGTCACCCTTGCAGCTACAGATGTGGTCAGAGCACTGTGTCTTGAGGTAGTGGAGGTACGAGAAAGACATGGACCTGTTGGAGCAGGTCCAGAGGAGGGCCATGAAAATGATCCCCCTATGGAACACCTCTTCTGTGAAGAAAGACTGAGAGAGTTGGGGTTGTTCAGCCTGGAGAAGACAAGGCTCCAGGGAGACCTTACTGAGGCCTTTCAGTACTTAAAGGGGGCTTATGAGAAAGATGGGGACAGACTTTTTAGTAGGGCCTGTAGCGATAGGACAAGGGGAAATGGTTTTAAACTAAAGGAGGGTAGAGTCAGACTAGATATAAGGAAGAAATTTTTTATGCTGAGGGTGGTGAAACACTGGCACAGGTTGTCCAGAGAGGTTGGGGGGGCCCCATCCCTGGGAACATTCAAGGTCAGGTTGGACGGGGCTCTGAGCAACCTGATCTAGTTGAAGATGTCCCTGCTCACTGCAGGACATGATGACCTTTAAAGGTCCCTTCCAACCCAAATCATTCTATGATTCTATGATTCTATGAAAAAGAGGGAGGGGTTGGGAAAGCTGTAAATGTAATGTACAAATATCCATAGACTTTACACCCTGAGAATTGCTAGAGTTGATAGTACAGACAATTTCCTTTTTCATGTATGAATGTTTTACAAAACACTCATTTGATGGCTCTGACTTCACTGAGTTGCTTGTTCCCTAAAGGTGACATCTGAGGAAAGGCCTTCCCACAGCTTATGAATGAAGGAGGGAAGCTTGTTTTAAGGAGGACCAAGCCAAAAGTCTTGAAAGTGGCTGGGCATTTCTTTGCTTTAAAGAGAGAGAGTTTTGCTGGTGAAAGAAAAATCACAGCAATCTATGAAGAGGTATTATAACTGGGAAATCCCTTCTTTTCTGGACGTGCCCTCTTACAGGAACATCCAAGATCACTGCAAGTGGAAGACAGCATGTGTATTTGCTTGTTTTGCCTATTTCTTTGACAACCCTTCTACCTCCAATGCATCTTCTACTCTCTCTTGCTATATCTACTGCAGCTGCTAAGTCCCTGCACTACTCAGCTGCACACAAGCCAGCTTGTGGGAACACCACTATCATGTCCCTCTTTCAGGGTGCATCTCACAACTTTGTTCATGCCTTTCTGTGTATGTGTTTGTCCATCTGCATTTCATATAACTATGTTGAAAGAAACTGTCGTGGTTTAACGCCAGCCCGCAACTAAGCACCACACAGCCGCTCGCTCTCCCCCCCTCAGCG
>NW_008794879.1:1135250-1167738 GCF_000699145.1 Aptenodytes forsteri | reverse complement strand
CTTCCCCCAGCTTTATATGCTGAGCATGACGTCATATGGTATGGAATATCCCTTTGGTCAGTTGGGGTCAGCTGTCCCGGCTGTGCCCCCTCCCAGCTTCTTGTGCACCCCCAGCCTACTCGCTGGTGGGGTGGTGTGAGAAGCAGAAAAGGCCTTGACTCTGTGTAAGCACTGCTCAGCAGTAACTAAAACATCCCTGTGTTACCAACACTGTTTCCAGCAGAAATCCAAAACATAGCCCCATACTAGCTATTATGAAGAAAACTAGCTCTGTTGCAGACAAAATTAGCACAGAAACCCAGCTAAGTTTCA
This sequence comes from Aptenodytes forsteri, assembly GCF_000699145.1. Lineage (NCBI taxonomy): Eukaryota > Metazoa > Chordata > Aves > Sphenisciformes > Spheniscidae > Aptenodytes > Aptenodytes forsteri. The sequence continues at coordinate 1,167,426 of NW_008794879.1, read as the reverse complement.
AGAGGGGGAAAAGCTTTTTTAGATAGTAGTCTTGTGCCTCTACTTCCACATGGCAATTACTGCCTTGTTGGTATCTACACACATGGGGTGTGGGGGGAATGTCTGGGATCCTCTTCGGTAAATTAAATGACAGAGATCAAACTCAGCCTCTTCTGCATTCTTCTTCATAACTGCTGTCTGTTGTGTGAGACAACACTTACGAAAAAGCGAGTATTTGAGTCTGGTAACTGATGAAGCTGGTGGCGTGCTACTGCCTGGCAACCTTAGTTGGTCCAGGCTCTGGTCCTGCAGGAGAAGGCATGAGGGCAGAAAGGGAAGAGTTAGCCTATCCTTTCTTCTGCCTTGTCTGAGTAACGTATTCGCAGGAAAACGAGCTCCCAGCTGTGCTCAGCTTCCCCAGTTCAGGCTGAATTTGCTACATTGATTTTATGGTTGGAGGGGAAGTGGAGAACTTGGAGATCAGTCACAAAATGGCTCTGAAATGTGGCAGTGGCAGCTCTTTCTCCAGAGCCCTCTGATTAGAGCACTCAACATGGGGAAGACGAGGGGACCGAGTCCCTCCGGCTCCCAGGCAGTCAGGAGGACTTACCCCAGTATCACTGGTGTGTATTTTTACCCTCTCCTGTTGACTCTGTTCACCTTTGTATGAAGCAGCTGAGTGTCCGTTGGAGCTGAGGTCCCTCCCCACCAGTTAGTGGGCTGTCTTCTTCTGCATGCTATGAATATTTACATGTCTTATGCAAGCTGAAGAGCTTCGTGGGAAATGAAGGAGACCTGCCCTCAGCACAGCTCGCAGCGTGACCTGCAGGAATCCAGGCAAGATGTCCATGTGCACAGGGACAGTCTTTGCAGGTCACATCTGGAAAGGGCATGACTTCTTGTAATGTGGCTGAGAGAAATGAGGCAAGGCTTGCAAGGGGAGAGAACAAATTTTATTAGCTAAGGTAGAAACCAGGCAGCTTCTTATTTTATGCAAGTGTACACAAAGGACATGCATGTGAGGGAAATACCAGTGGTAAAAGTACTGGGGGGGAGCCAAAGGAAAACATGTGCAACCTTCCAGAAACCCTAATGATGTCTCCTGATGTGTGGCCTTCTGCAAGGGCTTGTGGTAGAAGTCAGCTTGCTTCACTGCAGATGAGCTAGGCAAAGCCCTGAAAACAACTCCCTCCCATTTGACATGCAGGAGGAAAGGGCTCTGCGATTCCTGCAGCTCTGTGGGGAGTTTTTGACTCGTCTCCTTTGAGACTGGTGTCCTTTGAGATCGGGCTTAGCAGTCCCATCCAGACTTGTGAATGTCCATGTTCATGTAAGTGTCTAGACAGGAGTGATTTCTCTGGTGTGTCTGCTCCTCTGGCGTGTGAGATGCGACATTTCAATGGTTCCTTCCAACTGCTGAAGACTTTCCTGACCTCAAGACCCAAGTGTTTTCATGACCTCAAACAGAATTTGTGAAGAAAAGGCAAAAATTTTTCTCTAACTGTGTGGAGTGGGCAGGGATATGTCTGGTCCAGAGGGAAAGCCTGAAAGAAAAGCAGCACAGAGTTACAACAGGCTTGTGCCTGTTAAAAACAGTTATCTGAAGGTGTGCACAGACCTCCGGTGTCTAATCTAGTGGGGAGGGTGCTGCTGGGCATGCTGCCCTCTGGAGTGCAGCCAACGAAAGCAAGAAGTCAGCCAATGAGGTGAATCGATGGGGACATGGCCTGGAGGACCCCAGGGGTGCCAGAGGATAAGACTTCCAACTGAAATGGCAGATGGGGAGCTCTTAATTTCTACAGCTGGCTTCTGCAGTACAGGAAGCCACCACTGTATTCCCAGGTGTGTAAGTGCTGGTTTGGGAGATTCTGTTTTTCAGAGTGTGAAGTTTTGGCACAGGTGGGTTGTGAGGGAAGACAGAAACCCCATATCTATGATGCTGGGCACTAGCACTGCCTGGAGGTCACTGTTGCTTCTGTCCCACGATGATCTCTCCCAGGGGCCTCACATAGCGCGGCGCAATTCAGCTTGAACATGGCAGGCAGGTCATGGGAAACTCTGAGATCCTTGGTGAGAAGGCCAGCCTCTGCAGACGTGGATGGCCAAGGTCAGGTTTGCCAAGGCAGCCACATTGCAACTATATGAGGGTGAGCAGCTGCTGGAGCAGGGTGTAAAACTCTGCCCTGGGTCAGCGAGGTCCCTCCATAGGCTGATTTCAGTGGGTTTTCATCGTGTCCTTGAAAGCGGGCACACGCTCACACATGTTGGTGAATCGGGGCCCCAGCCCCTGGCCTCCTGTCTTACAAAGGCTGCTTCAGGGTCTCAGCAGCTGGAGCTCCCTGCATGGAGCCCATACTGAGATGTCTTCTGGTGAACCAAACAACAAACCAAAAACCAGCCCTTATGTTTGGTTGTCTGCTATCTGCTGCCATTAATCCACTTGGGATAGTTTGGCAGCAGTGATGAGAATGAATTAATTTGGGATTTGCAGGCTGTCAAATGTTTTTCCTCAGGCAGCTTTCTGTGGAGTTTGTGGACTTTGGGGATTAGCTGCTATTTAAAGCAGCAGTGTATGAACTTCCATGATAGCTTGTGCTCTGTCTGTCCAGCTGAGCCAGAGGAAGAAGTGATGCAAACTTGAAATTCAGTGCTCTGCTGCTCTGCCTTGGCTCTCCCATCGCTGGTGGGATTGATCTCGCTGAGTTTCTAGCATCAAGGTGTATGCTTTCAAATCTTCCTGCGTGCTGGGCTCTGCTCTGTGACAGCTAATGTTGCACTAGAGACCTGTACAGCCTTGACCTCTCCAGGAAGGGACTGTTACTGCTCGACAGCCAGTTCTCTGGGGCTAAAGCAGCTGTTATTCCCTGTTGGCTTCTTGACATAGGCAATTCAATCTGCTGCTTCCACTTGCACAGTTCATCCTCTGCCCCAGGGGGACCAATCTTCAGTGCGGGGAATAAAGCAGCTAAATAGAAAGAACGAGCTATGAAAAAGGGGCAGAGGAGTCTGGGGAGTGGTGCCGGGATATGGCGAGCTGATGTGTGAGGGGAGCTGCCCCCCAAGCTGTTCAGAGCAGAAGCAAGTGCCTGTGGATGGGGTCCTGGACACGCTGTGCAGGGGCTGCCGTCTCCCTGGCCCAGCCCAGCAGTAGCACAGGCAGGAGAGCCTGCGGCAGCAGCGCATCCGAAGAGGATGTGCCGCGTTTCCCTGCCTGCCTGAGCATTTAAGCACATGATTCATACCTTTCATACCTGGATGTCCATACCTTTTTTTAACAGACTCTGACTTGGGTGGACTCAGTGAGGGCAACTGAAGTCGCAGGAGGCTGTGGTGAGAGCCTGGAGTCTGGAAACCCCCTGCTGAGAGGCAGGTGCTTAAAAACGCACATAGAGGCTGAGATCTGCAGCCTGACTTTCAAATGGGCAGAGAATATGACATTTCCCACAGGCTTTAATAGCAACTGTTTGGAAACAAAACAACAAAACTACCCAAAAGATTTGGCATCTGTGTGCCTAACATCAAGTTTTCACTTCCTTTTTATGTCCAGGTCCACATTTTCTTTTTACTACAAAGAAGCTTTTGCGTGCTTTGCAGTGGGAATTTAAAGGAAGAGCCAGGATGAAAAATAGAGTAGGTGCATTGGGTCTTCTGGTCTTGATCTTGCAAATGCACTTATCTGGGATGCTGCAACATGACACGAGGTATGCGAGATCCATGGAGAAGGCTATGTTTGACCGTGATAGACCTGAACCTTTATCGGCAGGAGCCTGACCAGCAATCCTGTGTTCAGAAGCTATAGCTCCATTTCCCCCAGCAGCTGCTGGAGCAAGCCTTCTACTAACTCCTGGATAGACTAATTCTTTGACCTTCCCTGTAAGCTGTGATTTAAAAACACGAATATGGTTTTTAAATGTTTAGATAAAAATCAGCGCTCAGCCCACACCTTCTTATTTTCAAACTAGGAATTTCTAACTGGACTGAAGTACAGATCTGTGACAAGAAGAGATGGCAGCTAGAACTGTCCTGGTGACTGATTTTGCATTTGCAAGTTACTATAGAAAACTTTTCAATCCAGAAATATTTTAGCTGGCACTTGTTTAAATTGGATCCTCTTAAAATAGCATGAGTTATTTTAGAAGTCTTTTCTGCCTTGAGCTTCTTAGTACCTATTAGGAAATATTAAGTGTGCATTCACTGTGCTAAAAAGAATAATGGAGATCTCAGAGCAATCAGTTCTGTGTGGGATGCTTAAAGCGTTAACATATTTTGAAGTGATTATTTCCAAATGAAGATACCTAGAGTTAGAAGTGATCATAATGTGACTTTTGCAGTTGAAAGACATAGAGTAGGAAATATAGAGAGCTGGCAGCGTGTATGTGTTCTGAATTAGGATTAAGTGTTTATGTGTGCACTCTCTCAGCCCATTTCTATAGCATTATTAATATCCGTCCATATGTAATTGATTTAAAAGCTATTCACTCTAAGAGTCAGTTTCTGTGATCTGAGAACATCACACAGAGCTACTAATCTCAGCCAATTTAAAGCAAATAATGTTATTTGTTATTGTACAGCTGGTTTTATTGTTTCCTTTTTTGTACATAGGAAGAAATTTTCTTTTCAATGGGAAAATAACCACTGCTGCCACAGCAGAGGGAAAAACCTTTTGCCCGTGTCTTCATTTTGGATGGAGAAGCATGTGCCAGAGAAAGCCACATGATGCTAGACAGGCATGTGCAGCGGTGAGCTTCTATCAGGCACAGCTTTGGCCATCCTGCTGCCCATTGGGACCCTCGTGATTTTGGGAGCATTAATATTTGCTTCTCTCTGGAAACCTCAGGGAGTTTCAGGCTCCCCAACCGATCTGGGATGGGAGCTCCGGGTAGTGACTGCAGTAACACCTTCAGGTTTTGAGATGCTTTTTCAGCTGCAGTCATGAGGAGGTGGCAATTGCATGACCCTGTGGAAAGCAGAACGGTGATGCTGTGAGGGGACTGGCAGCCAAAGCAGCTGATAACTAACTGCCTGCCTACTCCCAGGGTGAGGCCATGGTGTGGAGAGGATGGCAGGAGGAGGAGGGACCCACACCTCAGACCAGTGTGGTAAGGCAGGGTGAAGCGGTGCTGGGAGGTAGGCAGGGGGTAGTTGTGTTACAGGCTGGAGCAGCAGCAGTTTGCAAGTGTATTTTTGCAAGCTTCTGGGGGCTATTCTGAAAAGAAAGAAGTACCACAGGGGACAGGGACAGCCTGTAGGGATCATAAAACTAGTGCCCATTTTCCCTGCTAAGTCCCAGGGCCAACCCTGCAGCTCTGCTTGCAGCATCTAGAATGGACCTTCCTCTGTTTATGTGAGCACATCCCCATTTCTGGCACTTTTTCTGTAATGTGTATTCATAAAGATGCTAATTCCCACCAAAAAACCAGAAATTGGTGCATGACAAAAAGTTTGGCTTTTACCACAGCATGGTAAAAAAGTCATGCTCTTTCTTTTTGCTTGTCTTGCTTCTTGGAGCCAGCAGTTTAGGCGTATCTCTCTGTAACTGAGCAATCCTGAAGGACAGAGGTTTCTGTCTGCTGCTTGGGCTGCTGCAGCTCTTTCTAAGTCCACCTTATTACTGAAGTTGCTGCTACTTAGCCAAGGAATTCAACACAAACACCCATCATACACACAGACACAGACACACACACACATAATTTGATAGCTCTGCATGGCTCTTCATCCAAAAACCAAAACAAAATATGTCTGGTCGGCATTTGTTCTCAAAAGTGACCCCTAGTCTGCTGAATTTAATGATTTCTCTTCCTTACTCAGTGTGCTAACAGCTATGCTGTTAGAAACAGAAGGTAATGTCTGCACTTGGAGTTTTCTCCTTACACAAAATTGCCTGAGCCTTCAAGCTCCTTTGTGTTGTGTTTGGTGCTGTGCAACAGTGCCTCCATGTTTATCAAAGGAAATGCAGGGTTTTTTCAGTGTCTTGAGTAATAGTGGAACCAAACAGCTTCTGGTGGCTGTTAAAATACTTTTCTAGTTCGACAGGTTCATACAGCAGACATTTGTTAACAAACAAAAGCATTGGTTGTTGGCACCTGCTGGAAAGGCAGTAAAAATAATTCAAATAAAATTGAAACCCATTGTGCTCATGCCTTACCTGGACCATGTTAAATGGACCTCAGAAGGGTGTTTAAATACACCCCTGTGGAACTTTTCATCAAAATGCCTTCTAAATGAAAAGACACTAAACAAGTGTTTGTCAAAAAAATGTTTCCCAGTGCCCTTCCTGCCCCAATGCCTCAGAACGTTTTGGGCTCACACTTGCGCTAAGCAAAATCTTTAAATTTGTAGTAACTGCTCAAATGGGTAGCCTGGAGAAAACACATAATGAGGAAGAAAAGTGAGACAGCAGCTGGATTCAAGCCCTTCAGGGAAAGCCGTCTGGGGTCTGCATCTGCGTAGTGGGAGCTTCAGCCCTGGTTCATGGAGTGGTCCTTTTTTTTAACACCCTCTGATGACAGCCCTGGTGGCTCAGGCCAGCTTTCCAAGCACAGCTTCACTGACATGGAGGCCCCCTCCTGTTCCTCTTGGCGGGATGCTAATATGGGCAAAATCCTCAGTATGGGGAAAAGCTGGGGCAGACCCTTTCACACATTAAACTCACAAACAGCTGGAAATACCTTCAAGGTTTGTTCCAGCAGCTGGGCACAGAGAGGGAATGATAATCCACCTTCTCCTCCTGCCACTCTGTAAGGGGCCACCCTGAACTTAGCAGCCGTGATTGTGGCGTTGCTGCAGATGGATGCTGGGCAGAGGAATGGCACAGGTTTGGAGACCAGCAGCCTGCCACCTTGATCAAATCCTGGTTGCCCCAGGTGCTCAAGTAACTGACAGCAGGAATGTACATTGGCCATGAGGCAGTAAAATAAAATGAGGTGGGAACTGGGGTACGCTGTGTACTTGTGTGGACATCAGCACTCACGCGATGATTTGAAATTGCTGGGCTGTGTCACTGCTCAGCGAATGGCTACAGCATGGCACAACAAATGTGGCAAGGGGACAGAGGCATGGATCCTACCTGCAGTGCTGCTCCTCTGTGGCAGTGAGGCCATGACCACGGCATGCTGCCCATCTTCCTTGTTTTCAGCTTTTGCTAAACAAGGTGCAGAGCTGGGGGCTGAAGCCCCACTCTGCCCTGGAAAGCCTGTCTCCTCCAGGAGGTTCTTCTGGCCAGTTCAGCATATTTCAGCCAACCACGACATGGGCTTGCTGGTGACATCTCCCCAGGAGCCCCTCTCAGACCGAGCTAATGGGACAAAACTTTCTGACATGGCCTGGGATGTGTGCCAACCCATCACCCATTGCTGGATAAATCTGCCCTTCTTGTTAGGAAGAGAGGGAATCCTGCTGTCCACTGTAAGGAGCCAGATAACTAGGGGGCACACTGCTGGATTGGATAGAGTCATTAGGGGGGCATAAAAGAAGTTACAATACAAAGGTTGTGGTAAACACTGATGGGAAAGGGAAACAATTACTGAGATAGGTCACTTCTCTATGAAATAACCTGGAACCCGTTTGAGCTAGGTGCAGACAAACTATTTGGACAAACAAAGGTCTTTCAGCTGGCAGTGAAGAATGCAGTCCATATTCAGTGTTACAGAGCTTATCCTGGACATTCTTGTGGAGGAGTGTCCCAGAGCAAGGCTGGGACACAAACAGCAGCATCGGAGTGGAACTGGAGCAACGGTGTCACCTCTCTGCTTGCTACTGGAGTGACTGCAGCAGAAATGCTGTGTCCAGCCCTGAGCCTGCAGCTTAAAAACACACTGCTAGTTTGGAGGAGGCTCTGAGAAGGGCAATGAGAACAATTAGGAGACCAGAAAACTTGCCTTTGTAATGAAAGAGTTGGGAGTTCAATTTATTTGACTTAGCACCCAGGAGGCCAGGGGCTGACTAGATCCACATCTGTAAGTATCTGCCAGGAACGAGGATGTGATGACAGAGGGCTCTTCGGTCAAGCAGGCAGATGGATAACAAGACCCAGCCACTGCAGGTTAAAACAAAACAAATACAAAGCAGAAGCGAAGGGTAGCTTTTACCAGCTGGGTTAATTGAGAGCTGTGGTGGGGTCTCAGTCTTGCTCCAGAGGTTGCCCTTCAACCTCAGCACTCCTGCCAGCTAGAAGGGCGAGTTAGCAGAGGAGCAATCCCTGCCTTGCAGTTCACCTGGGGGAAGGCTGGCAGGGCGGTGTGGGCTTGCTTTAGTCCCCAGGGCCATGCAGCTCTGTGGATGGCCCCACTGGGGCTCAATCTTCTTCCCCACAGTGACTTGCAGGTGTTGCGTCCTCCAAAGTGGAGGAATCGCACAGGAACGCAGCAGCAATGCCTCTCCCCTGCTGGCTCAGCTCAGGTCTTGCTTTACTGCTCTCCAGGGGCGCGGGGCAGGACCACTGGCACGCTCTGTGGCGTTGGCGCTGCAGGAAGCACTGCCCTGGCATGGGTTGCTTGGCCAGGGGTCTGAGGTGAAGGTGCTGGCTTTCAGCTGACAGGCCCCCAGGGTGCCCAGCCTCTTGGATACTAGGGAAGGTACTACCTGCAGATCAGGGATCTAGCACCATGTCCCTTCACTCCTTTATCTCAGCATAACCCTTTTCTACTCCCCCTTGGGCCCCAAACCTGGCTGATCCAAGTGCAGGGCAAGTCTGTCCTGCTTTGGCTTATGCTGGTGGGAGCAGCATGGTTGCTTCTTGGAGTGGTCCAGCAAGGGAGGAAGGAAGGGAAGGGAAGGGAAGGGAAGGGAAGGGAAGGGAAGGGAAGGGAAGGGAAGGGAAGGGAAGGGAAGGGAAGGGACCACAACTGGATGCCCGGTCCCCTCTTTCCTCCTTGCCACTTTAGGGAGGGAGAGGCTGTGTGGGTAGTACCTCCTTAGCCTAGGCAAGGAAGGCCAAGGACACAAGAAGCATGGGCAAGGCACATGTGATTACCAGTGGAAAGTTAAAGCCTAGCTTTGGTAACACATATGTTTGGGCTGTCTGTGTTGCCACCACTCTAGGTGGTCTGCAGAAAAAACCTAGCATCTCAAGCTAACTAAGGTGGATGGACTTTTGTCTCTCCTGCTTGGGACTAGCACATCCACATTTCGTGGCAGATGACTCTCATGTCCTCTGGATCCCATGCACTGTCTGTGTGCCCTTGAAACAGGATAACCTTTTGGGGTGGAGGTCTATAGGATGATCACGGGGAGCTGTCCTGGGCACAAGGCACCTAAGAGAATCTGTCTGTCTGTTGAGGATAATGGAAAAATTATCCTGTCAGCTGTGCACAGGTATCCTCCAAGAGGAAGTTAGATTGCATGAAATCATTGCTACCAGTCTGGGATCAGAGTCTGGGAGTGAAACAGACAGACCCTTGGCTTGGGCTGTTGACATGGCTTTGCCACCTGCTGCATTGAAGTACTACTTCACTACTATTGCTGCATCTGGCTATATTGATATTTTATAAGACCTTGCACAAAAGCTCAGAAGGGTTTTCCTTGCTAGCTGAATGGCCAAATTCTCATTGTGATCCCAAGGAGTAACTCTAGTGCTCAGCTACGCAGTTTTCTGTCCTAGCTATGGAAGTAGCTGATACTGTCTCTGAGAGACTGTATGACTTCTTGAATGCAAAGGGAAAGCACAGAGATTTTCTGTGAGCTGCTCTGCTCCACTACTCAGTAACACATGATATTTGTTCATAGCAAACCCGTTCTCCCTAGGAGAAGATTTTCTGCTCTTCTTGGTGAAATAGGTACTGTAACACTGAAGTCCTCTAAAGAGGACATTTTCTGCTTGCAAGGGAAAAGCTTTAAAAAATCAGTTGGATTCAAGCTTTCCTCCCTTGGAGGGAGGTGAGAAGAGTACTGCATGCATGATATGAGTTGCTTTTATACACAATTTTCTTCCCTTTCTTAACACATTCCACTGAGATAACAAGAAGGGACTATTACCCAAAGCTGTAATGGTCTTCTAACCAGAGGTCTAACGCTGGCTCTCCGTCTGTCATAAACATTTCAGACTAGAAACTGCAGACCTGGGTAATGTCCCCTCTGCATGTGCACCTCCAGTGGCCCCACAGCTGTGTGTGCCAACTTCGTGTTTTGGAGGAAAACACGTTCCGTGTTTTCCAGGTTTCTCTTGGGGTTTGGGCTGTGGGGAGCCTGGCTGCAGCTCTTGTGATTTCCTTTCTTTTTCTTTACTCCTGGCATTTCCCATGGTGGCAGCCTGCTTTCCCCACGGGCCTGCTCACGTCTGTACTTCCACAGCAGGCGGGAAGAGGCAGCAAGTGCTGGTACAAAGTGAGCCTTGGGGGACACTTGCAGCTTCCTTTTATTGACTCCAGAGGCCTCTCTTGAGTTTGCAATCTAAATGGCTTTGGACTGGATAAAGGCAAATCCTTCCCTGACAAACTCCCTGGAGATTGAGTGTGTGCTCAGGGCTTGAATCAGCAGAAAAAGTTTTAGTGACTCCATTGGCTTTGAACAAGGCATGGGAGGATAGGCCAGTGGTGAAAGCCAGGAAAAGCAGAGAGCTAGTACCTGAGCAGGAGAGGGTGAAGGGGAAGAGAGACAGGATTGCTCTTCTTTCCTTCTCCATATGAAATTCTGTAATAAAAGCCAAAAAGACTTGTTTTCTGTTGCAAGGCAAACTGATTTTATAACGAGTGAGTAGGAGATTTCGGTTCTGACAGGATGGGCTGGCTCAGGGCTCATAAAACTATTATGCTTCCAGCTCTTCTAGATATGCCATCCTTGCTGGAAATGATGTTTGGCTGAAATCTGCCGTCTTTGGATGTTTGCTTGCAATTCCAGATGTTCAATGTCCTGGTCGGAGTTGTTATGCAGAAATTTAGAGTCCCTGCATTGCACATGAACTGGTGTGTCCAGTGCAGGTGACCTATTTGCTACACACTGAAATGGATGTGTTGGACTTTTTGTATGTGATGCAGAGAGGGTTGTGTACTCAGGATGCCAGGGGATCATTGCACACGCTTGTCTGTGGTGGGACTTGTGCTGTGCAGCAAGCTGGACATGCATGTGCATGATTTCTGTCCTGGAAAACCCTCCATAGGGAGAAACATGGCAGCCCTGTTTGGGGTGAAAGTGTATGAGACTGAATAATTAAAGTGCTTTCACAGTTAACAGGCTGTTGAAAACCTCTACTTGGCAAGACGAGGGAGATTATCTTCCCCCTGAGGCTAAGACCCTCCTTTTGCAGGTGAAATATATAAACGTAAGTGGAGGAACGCTTGATGGGACCACAGACCATCCAGCTCCAGTATCCAGTCTCTGACTATGACCAGTGAAAAATGCTCTACTGGACAGGCATAGTATGGGAGATAATATTTGGTGACAGTTTGGCAATTCAGGTAAAATCCCGGTCTCAACACCTCTGACAGCTAAGTTATGTGGAGAAGACGACTTTTTCCTGTTTTGGGGATAGGCTGCTGAAGAGTTGAATGATGGCTCTCCTTCTGTAATGTGAGATTAGTGATTTCCTGACTGTCGCTCCATGACTATCTTACCTCCCCCAGCTGTCCCTCCTCGGCTGAAGTCCGTGTCACCTGTCCTCCCACAAGGGACCTGTCCTTTTCCTGGCCTCACCATCTGCCTCTGGTCTCTCTGCCCGTTACAGCTGCCACTGCGGCACTAGATGGCAGGTTGCTTCGTGTGAGCACAACCATTTCCCACCCGCTTTCCCAGGTCTTCATCTCCAATCCCCATAGCACAGCACCTCAAGCATCTTTTTGTTACTTCCAGTCGTGGCTCTCTTTGCTGACCATTGGGAAGTGAGCTTGCAAAATGTCCCTGGTTCGCTGTGAACTGGAGGTGAGAGAGTAAATTTTAATTACTCCCTGAATCCAGTGGGTTGGACAACCTCTCCCTGCAGCCCAAAAGCGCTGTGTGTTCCATTCTGTAAATCAGGTGCTTTATTAGATCCACTGTAGCAGAATATGCAATGTAAAACTGAGTGTAGACTTATTTTAGACACAGTAGTAGCCAAATTAAGAAGGGAAATATCTTTGACTTACTGGGGGAAGTAATTTAGGAAGAAACTGGAATGGTTAATTAGAGAAAATTATCTCAATCTAATGCTTTAAGGCTAATTTAAATGCTCCACTTTCTTTCATGTAAGGAAAAATCTTTTTTAATAGCTTAGATTATTATCAAGGGATGTAAGTTTAGCAGTAGCAACAAATTTTTATAAATTTTCCATCTAGAAATACTGTTAAAGTGGTGCCCAAAATATTGCAACAGAGATGTAAAAATCATAGTGGGCTTCTATTTTTTTCTTTTTTTTTTGTTCTTGGGGGGTGGGAGGTTGGGGGCAGGAAGAGGACAGGGAAAGAGATTTATGAAGCTTTTCAAGTTTTAATGTACAGCGTAAGCGCTAGAAACTTTGAGATCAAAAGCCATACCTGTGTGATTCCTGAATTTCAAACTATCAAAAGAAACAATCTCTTGACAAAATCCTGGGATTTATCAGGGTGCCAGTAAAAATGCTTCTTTTTCATGGTAGGTATCATATTGCAAATTCCCAAAACATTTTGTTTGGTTTAAACTAAGAAATTTTAAAAAGCCTCAGATTAATTGCCTACCCTTCATTAATTTAATCTTTTACCCAGGCTCCCAGTTGTTAAACTAAGAGCTTGGGAGTGATGTTTGACAACTTTCCCAAAGCAGAATTCTGGCTTTCATCTGCCAAAGACCTGAAGTTTTGCAGGTTGTGCTGCCTGTGAGGTGGTAGTAGACAGTCAGCTTGCATCTGTAGAGTTGCTGCAAAGGCATGACCAAAGTGGGAGAGAAAACCCGCTTGTCCCATTACCGCTATGTTCCAGCCTCCTTTGCCTTGGCTGGGGTTGTCTGTCTTTTCCTTATTATTTCCTTTGCTTTCCAATGCAGTAGTTCTCCAGCTGAAGAGACTCCTCTCCTGGGACACCTTGTACCTGATTGCTTGCTAAAACTGTGATTGTTTGAGAGAAGCCTTGGTTGGATTTTACTGATTTTTCAGTTAGAAGAGGATACTACTCTTTTTTTTCTGTCTGCCCAGTTTCCTGTGCTGCCCAGGCTGTCGCACCTGATGCAAACAAGGCAGTGTATTAGAGAAGCAAGGACAAAACAGGGCCTGGAGGTGGACTGTGACTACCGCTATCCCTGTGAGAGTGCCACACCGGCATTTGTTGCTGTCAGCACTGTACTTTTTCTGCCACAACGTGAAGCATTGGGATACCAAATTTTTAGTCCCTACTTTCATTTACCTTAATTCTCACAAGAACTAAAAGCAAGGCAGCCAACAGCTCAGAAAACCCCATTCCTTCCAAAATCCGTAAAAACCTGTTGCGTAGTTACATGTTCAGTGTGAGTCCAGGCACCAGCCTGTGTACGGCCATTAGGCTGTGCATGAGGGAGAGTTTGTATAGGAGACTCCAGAAAATTGCCTTAATGAGTCAGTACTGTACAGCTCACACAGGGGTAGCCTTTTATTTTCTCCTGAGAGTTGGTAACCTATTAAGCTACTCTAAGATGCAGCTCTACCCTCACACCTCAGGGAAGGATGAATGCCATTTAGTCACTGGGTAGATAACACATGTCTCATGACAGTATCTGGAATTACCTAATGAGAAGTTGTAGGATATTTTTTCCCTTTGGGAGATACATTTTCAATGTAATTATGCATCTCCTACACCAGGGATTCTTTGCTTCAGCTAGTGTAAATTCTGCTTTTCACTGCATTTTTTGCAGAGGAGTGGGACAGATTCTGCTATGTTTGTCTAGAATAAATATGCAGTGATTCATATTTTCAGTAGAATAATTCCATTATGCCAATGTTACTATAATAAATGTGTCATTTTTTTTTTTTGTATAGCACAGTTCTGACAGTATTGTGTTTTGAAAAACATTAGAAGAGTGGATTAATTTCTGTAAAAGTGGTCAGCACTCCACTTCTTATATAAGCATGATGTGGCAGCTTTGGGACCAGAATACAAATGGCTCCTGAAGGTATCTCTCTACTTACGAATTTCAATGTTAGGAACTCTAATAACAGTGAAATGCCACGATGACTCCTTTGTGCCACTCTGGCACAAAGCTGGCGAGCAGGGCATGTACTGAGCTGATGACTGCATTCCCAAATGTTCATTAGCATTTAGCCCACAACTTTTGTAAACAGGACCAAAATGGGTATTCACCTTAAATTACAAAAAGGAGTTATAAGAAAGTAATCAGCACATTCAGTGCTGTATGTATGCTTTCAGGCATAGATCAGCCTTCAGCCTCAATGGGGGCTGGGAAGGAGCAACCTACAAGCGGGTTACTTGGTAATAACCCAATGCCCAAGACTTTTGTGTCTTTCCATGGAGCAGCTGATTCTGGCCAGAGGATTTTAGCTGGATACACCACTGGAGTTTTCTAGTGTCACAGATGCTGTCTTCACAATTGCAATTAAAGACTTTTGGAAGGGATGATGTAATAGCACATGGGGCAAAACCTGAAAATAGGGCCAGATTCTGATCTCATTTGGATTAATTTTAATGTGGAGCAAATCCAAGAATTTAAACAAAATTAGTTCATGTGCAGCTACTGTAAATGGAGCCTGAGTTTGCTCCAATCTGCCACACGCCTCAGTCCATCCCACTCAGCCTTTCTCTCCGGTGCTCAGGCAGCATGCTAGCCCAATGTTGTGATGGCCACAGGGAGACAGTTGCTGTGTGCATGCTCCATAGTGCCTTGTTTGCTCTGTGGCTTTGCAGAGGTTGGGAACAAACAGCCCAGATGCCTACAGCAGACCTAGGTTCCTGCCAGCTGTCGCCATCAGAAGGCATGGTAGCAATGAGGCTGTACTCAGAATGACAGTTTCATATACCCTCTACCTGCATCTGTGATGCCCTCAACATGCCAGTATGAATCCTGATGGGGAAAGGGAACTTGCAGGGGTAGGATGCAGCTGCAGAAGCAAGGGAAGACAGCAAAGGCTGAAATGGCATGGCAGAGAAAGAGGTGGGGAGGCTGGGTATGAAATGTAGGGGCAGAAAATGGCAGGTCAGAGGAGTTGGGAAAGGCTGGGGAAGGAAAGAGGCAGACAGCTGTTAAAGTGGCTTGAATTAGTGTGGAGAGCTTTCATTGAACAGGCCAAAGGGAGAAAGGGAAGTCTCTCTGCCTATTTTTAGCCAAGCAGCTGAATTGCTCCACTTCCCTGCCCGCGGGGGTCGGGTGGTAATGGAAGCCACCCTCTGAGCAGCAGCCGAGCAGGAGCAGGGCTGTGCTTTGCCTGCAGGTATGACTGATTTCCGAGAGCTGCGTGATGGCATGTGCTGCAGCGCAGACCTCCCCTGAGCTGAAGTTCAGGAAAATGAAAATGCTAAGGGACCTGGCCATGGATGGGCATGTGCGTGCTGCTGGCCATCCCAGGAGACCGGGGGCATCAAGGGCTGCAAGTGGTCCTCCTCTCTCGACTGCTAGGAGACCATGGCTACGCTTGGGCAGAGGTGTGTCTCATCCTGCAGGTGAGCTCCCCATCAACCTCGTATGGAGCTGCTAGTCTCCATTTCAGCACTTGGTGCATTCCCTGTGTCTGTGAGCTTGCATGGCACATCATTTTGGATATCTTCGGTAAATCCTCAGCTATCTAGGGAGATTATCTTCCTAATTTATCAGCAAGCACCTTGTGCTTTTCCAGAGGGCAATTCAGTGCAGCTAAATTAGATTCCTGCGTTGCTTTGTGGTTTGAAAGAGCCTTTATCTCTGTCTTAATGACTGCAGAGTACATGCTTCCTGCTCACATGCTTAAGTTAGGTGATGCTGTACATATACTACTGATTTCCTGTGGTCCATGTCCAGGAATTAACACCATGTATTCCTGGCCTTGTGGGAAGGCATCATCTCAGAAATATAGATCAAGGGTGTGCCTAGCTGAGCAGACAGGATGGGAGATGAGGTGTAAGGCTGAGGGTGATAAAGGAAGAGAGAGGATCAGGGCTGTGCTGACATGAGTGTTAGTCACACTTACAAAGACCTGACTGGGTTTCCTTCTCTACAGGGAAATCTAGATGATGTATTCTCAAGAGCCATTTTCATCAGTATTGGTCTGTGGGGAAGTATAAAAAATCAGGTCATTGTGCAGAGTTTTTTTTTAACTAACATTTTTATTTTTACTGTAACCTTTTTTTCTGCCATCACAACCCTGAAGATGGTGTTTGAAAAAGAAATGGATGAACTGACATCACCTTTTTGTCCTCCAGGGATCTGTGAAGAGAAGAGGAGATGAAATGTAGCAGTTAATTCACCAGTGCCAGGATCATATCTTTTATGCAGAATATGGCCATCAGGTTTAGTTTCTGGTTTTGTGATTTTGAGTTATTATCCACAAAGGGTGGGTGCAAGGGGACCACAAAGGATGGGGTTCTTGTGTCTGTTCATTGAGATAATCCCTCGCAGCTCAGCTTGTGGCTGGTGAAAAACCAGGCTTTGCTGGGGCTGTGTGGTTTGCCAAATGCAGGCAACAGCATGGCTTGTTGCACCATTGCTGGTGGTGCCCTAGGAAGAGGCAGAGCTGATTCATTCCCTACAGATTAAGTGTGCCGTGAATGTGGTGGCCATAACCTAAAGGGACAGAGCCTAATAAAAAAGGGCACTATCAGCATCACAGGGCATCCGTGGCCACAAAACAAGCCATCTTGTCCTGCTGTATCTGCTGTCCTTGCTTAGTTTACACTTGTGGGTATGTATGGCTTACGGTGAGGAGAACAAACTCTCTGGGAAGAAGCTGGCTGGAGGGAAGGAAGATGAGCTGGCGCTGAGTTACAAGCAGCAGCAGCGATCCTCTGGGCACCTTTCTTCCCTTCCACTTCTGTGTGGAAGTGAGAAACTCTGGCAAAGATTAGTGTTAAGTCTGTGTCTGTTCTGAAATCAGTTTAGGCACTTTAAAGATATTGTGTGCCAGTGTCTTTGGGTTATTAGTTTGTCTGTTCCTCAGCATGTTGAGGAATTGGGGCAGTGGAAGCACTCAGGGCTAGTTTCTCTCTGACATGTAGGAGGCAGCAATTTGTATGATGTGTCTGGCTAACTGTGGCATAGGTCTGGTGAATCTTTTCCTGCCCCAGGTGCCTTGCAGAAGCAACTTATTGATGGCACAGTGCTTTCCACCTTTAATTACCTTGGCCTGGGGTGGCTGATGAATGTTGTCACCAGCATGTATTAAGCTCCATGTGCAGTCTCATCCTTCGGTTTCCCTCAGCTCCTCATGTCCTTGTCCCAGGACAGAGTATGTGTGAGGACCACGTGCTTTTCCCCAGCTCCTGCAGCAAATACAAGCAAGATGGGATGCTGCTGGCAGTACCTTCTCCTCCCACGCAAAATGGCTGCACAGCTCTCTCTGAGTTTGCTTCAGGGCAGGGCTGTGGGTCCTTTGAGCAGAGAGTGAGGTCAGAAGTCAAGCAGGCAAGATGCAGTGAGTAGAGTCACACCTGGGCAATTTCTGGGATGCTTTCTGGGCCCTTCTTGGTATATTTCTCCCAACTCGTTTGCACATGGGCCTGGGAGCCATACGTCCCTTCATGCCGCTGTTACTGCCCTGGCTGCTGATCTGAATGAAAAGGTTATTAGGAAAGGAGGAAAGCTTGGAAGCAAAGAAATTGCCTTTCTGTTCATATGCCCAGTCTTCACAGGGGCCACAGGAAAAGTCAGTTCAGGCAGGCTTGGGTTTTGAATAACTCTGTTGGGTTGGATTTGGGCAATTTAGCCCAGTTGCTGCTCTGGGTCTTTCAGCTGGTGAATGCACTGCCAGAGCCTGAAGCAGACCTGAGAGTAGTGGGCAGATGGCTCCTGCTGGGCTTGGAGCTGCTGACTTCCTGCTGGCCGCAGAGGAGGAAGGATAGCACCCTTCTGAGCTCCTGTTGAGCTCCCTGCTGAGCTCAACTGAAATGTGATCTTGCTGTAGCAGCTGCCTTTATCGCTGAGAGACACCACTAGGCTTCAGATGGTATCTCACAGCTCAGGACCTGCTGGAAGCTCTGACCTGGCATTCCCTTCCCTTCTGCACAGAGGCAAACCAGCCTGCTCCGTCTGGAGTGCCAGCAGGAGCTCAGTGGGTGTTATGGCCAACAGTTGATAAATAGGCAGAAGGTGGGCACATAGCATACTGCTGCATCCCACCTCTGCTCTAAGGTCTGGGCTCTGGGCTCCGGGCTCCAGTGCAGTCCTAAGATGGGGGCTGGTGTCATTCTTCTGCAGGATAAGTTGCTGCAAAAGGAGAACCACAGGCACTCCTGTCACAAATTTTCACCAAAGGAAAACAGATGCTCAAGTATCAGTCACTCAGCATCTCTGTCCTGGCTTAGAAAAATGCATTGAGGGAGGGGTCACACTGCCTTGGTCCACATCCACCCTCAGGCTGATCCTGGGGACTCCAAGGAAGTTCGCTTCTCCCGGAAGAGAGCCAGAAAATTTTCACTGGGGATGCCAGGCTTTGAGGGTAAGTAAGCAGTATGCCTCCCATTGAACTGCTGGAGATATGCTTATCTGCCTTCAAGAAAGGGCTATGGGTGGCCCCAGAAGCAATGGAAGAGTATCAAGGAGTTTTTGGAGCTGGCTGGTACAATTATTTTAATATTGCTGAGATTTTAGTATAGCTGTGATGTGTTAGGGCACTGAGAGCCTTGGGCAGACATCTTTTTATTATTGTTTAAGCTGATATGATGAATCGCTGTTGGTACCTGATCTCAGCTAGATCTGATACAGTGGCTGTCTGTACCTGCTGTTCTGGTCTTGCAGCTTTTTCCATTGTGCAGTTTCTGCAGATAAGATCTGTGGTGTGATTTGAACATGAGGTATTGGGGGTACAGAAAAACACTGAGATTTCCAGGAAGCTGAAAGGTACATGAACAAGACTTCAGGGATGCTGCATGTTTGAGTCTTGGCTCATTTGGAAATCCAACAGATGAAACCAACTTCTTCAAATTTTGCTGGCAGAGAAATCACAGATGTATCTGGAGCACTTTCCTTTTTCTGGCATTACTTCATAATTCCAGCCAATTTGGCCTTTCCTCTTCTACTTCAGGCCTGCTGTTCCCCAGAGCCTATTTCAGCCTGAGTCCTCACAGGCAGCACATGGGTCACGGTGGTTCACAAGAAGACGTTTAGCTCTTTGGCTTCATCTCAAACACTCATTCACTACGCACATTTTGAGGTGCATGGCAGCAGATACCTCAGGCAAGCAAGGAGAGTGACTAAGAGGCAAGGATGTGCTGTGGATGCACCCTGGAAATGCTGCTACGTTATGTAAGCATGGAGGACCTGGGCTTGATGTAAGTATTTGATCACAGCCTTGAACACATCCCTGCCTCTCCCAGCAGGCTCAGACTAAGCTGCTGACATGCACAACAGCTTCAGTTCAACAAGGCTTAATGCGCATGGGTTTAATGCTCTCTTGCCTATGCCAACCCTAGGCAATACCCTTGTTTTTGGAACAAATCAGGGGTAAAGCAAACAAAGCCAAAAGGAAAGGAGGCAAGAAGAACTGCTCATAGCAGTTACTGTTCAGTTCAGGCAAATGAGAGCATTTTATTATCCCTTGCACAGTATCCAGGGGAACCTCAGGAGCTCCCTAGCAACAATGCAGCAGGAAAAGGAAGTGTCTTAATTCCTGGAGCAAGTGTGTTTGTGTAGAGCTATTGGCCCATGGGTGCTATCTGTCCTGGTTATAATGGAATGGAGAGATGCTACCTCATTCCACAGTAGTGCCAGGCAGCAACAACAGCAAAGGCTGCAATTTCTGGAACTGAGAAAGAGGGAAAAGAGCAGTCATGGTCTAAAGGACCATGTGGTTGCTTCATGAAGAAATTCTTCTCCAGTCATTAGCTGAGATGCACAGCCAGTCTGTATATCTTATAGAGTAAAGCTGTTGTGACCTCCCCATTCCACCTGCTCTCGTAAAAATCCACCTTTTCAAGTTCCTTCCCTCCTTTTCTATCTCCATTTAATCATCCCTTCACCCAAATCTAAGGTTTCCTTGTTTCTGAAGATGGCATACCTGATCTTGCCATTTTTTCTCTTACTGCTTTTCTATAAGTGGATCATTATGAGAAAATGGGAAACTGTACCCTCTCTGTTCCCTTAGGATTGGCTTTATAAAGGATCCCAAATTTCCTTGATGGCAAAGCTTTCAAAGACAAAATGCAGCCTCTGCAACAAGCAGGTACTAAGGTCCTTTAGGAACTGAAAGATCACTGACACTGGAAACAAATGGCTCCATGTATAAATGTCATCCTACAAATCTGATTTTAGAGTTTTAATTTTGAAATTGTGCTTAGGTGCGTCCTCCCTTTATTATACAGGCCATCAGTGCATCTTTAATTTCCTCTGTATCTGGGATTTGTTCACCTGATGCAGTTCCCCTGAAAGGCACCATGACAAGGTGCACTTTGCACGTGTTCAACTTCAGATGAAGGCAGTATCTGAGAGTTGGTTGTGCCCCTCCAGTTCTTCCAGCACTGGGCTTTGTTTTCGCTTGGTTGGACTGGTACATAAATATCTGTAACCAAAACTGAGCTGTTAACAAAAAATCTCACTCTTTCCTCATAAAGTCTTGAAAAAACACCATGTTGCACTGTTATCTCCACATGTAAGCTCTGTTCATGGCAGGCACTGGTGTGTCTTCCTCCAGAGATGGGATTGCTGGGAAAGAGTTCATAGCTGGCCCCAGGTGTCCGTGGGACTGGTAGCTTCTTTCTGTTGCTCACCAGGGTGTAACTTCCAGGCATCTTGTTCAGGTTAAGAGCTGCAGACACCTGGAACAGAGTTTGCCTTTCTGCTTGGGGAATGTATGAGGCATTTTGTCCAAAATGTTGTGTTTTTTCCCTAGATTGTTCTGACGATGGGAAAGGGATGGAACACTCCCTTCCCCCATGGGATGCATTACCTTCTCCTGTCTTGACATGAAGAGTTTTCCTGACTAAAGGAGGCATGGCCATAACTGGGTAATTTTGCTGTTCTCTAGAGCACTCTGACTAAGGGGGAGTAAAATTTGCTTTACTGCTGATGCACATTGAACTGCAGACACCTTGTCATGGTGTAAGTATCTCTCCTTTATCCAATACTGCTATGGGTATCTGTGTACTATGCCACTTTCCACATCAGCAGGGTACAATTTTGCTGGTTTCATGGGCATCCAGCATCCCCTGTGCTTGGTCATTTGGGGATGAATCTGTGTTCCCCCCCGTTTAGTGCTATTGCAGCATTTGCAGCCATGATGAGCTGAGTAGAACTTGGGTTGATGATTCATTACTGGAAGAGTGTTGAGCATACAAATGAGAGGGTACAATCAGCAGTGGAGCTTGTTTTGCGTATTTCTGCTCTACTTTGCTTCACCAGCAGGAACATTTCTAAGATCAGCCTGCAATCCTCTGCAGCCCTGATGGCCTGCTCTCTGTCAATGTAGCACTGTAGAGACTCCTCTAACATGCACAAGCAGTGAAAGGAGTCTTGTACTTACTGAATGTGAAGTGCTGCTGGCATGCACCTATGCTAAGTACCTCCTTTCCTGGTGGCCTCTATTAGTGCTTTTTATTAGTCAGGCAAGTGAGCAGTTCAAACAAACACCAAAAAAAAATTTAAAAAATGGACATATGCGTCTCACTGCCCTCCTCATATAAATCAGTGTGCAGTGATGAACCCTTATTATTTGTGTGCTTGTAGCTACTTGTAGATGGCCACAATCCAGATTAGATGCTCTGTGCCAGCACATCTGATTGTCAATAAGAGGCAGCTTGACTCAGCTGAAGCAAAAGCTTTTTCTGCGTATGACAGAAGAGTGTTGCTAAAGTTGGCTGACTCCCGGACTGTGTAGGATATATTCCAACTAAAATGGGTTTTTTTCTTGCTAAACATCTTCCAGCTTTTTTTTGAAGAAATACATTCAGAATTTCTCATAAGGCATTGGGCAAAGCTGACAGTCAGCACTTTACATGCTCTGCTCTCTTTCTGGTGAAAAGAGGCAGGTTTTGGTGTAATTCCATTGACTGCAGTGGTTTTGTTTCCATTTGTCCTCATCAGAGACGTCAGAATCAGGATCTGACATTTATCCATTTATCCATTGGTGGCAGCACGTCAGTGCTGGCTGAAAGGCAGGTGGAGGTGGAAGGGAACAAGCCTCAGTGAAGAACACAAAAGGATCAAGGTACCATCCCTGTTCCTGAGAAGTCTCCTGTTAGTGCTGAAGTGGCCAGCAGAAATCGGTTCACTGAAACCAGCAAGTGGTGGTGTGGTAGATCAGCAACACACCCATTTTCAGTGCAGTTGCTCATGCAAGGATTTACTGAGCTCCTTAGGGAAGCAGCTGAACTGGGCTATTATGCTGCCTCCCAGGTGCTGAAATAGCCTGTCGTCTCTTTGCATTAGCTATTCGTGTTGAGGTTCTAGTGGCATTTCTAAGCTGAATTGGATGTTTGTTCTGGAGATGCACTTTGATGCCCGTCTCCTCTGAGCAATACAGTTATTCATAGAAGTGAGGAAATTTAGCATGCAATAGCTCAGGAAACTCGCTCTTTCCTATTTGGAGTCCTAATTAGAGCAATTAATCACTGCTGCTTCTGCCATCTAAGCTTCCAGGCTAGAATATATTGTCCTCTCTTGTCAGAGCAGAAATGTAAAAATGGTTTCCCTTTACCTGACACTTTGCCAGGAGAGCCTTTATCAGTGTCTGCCTCCTACCAACTTCTATCTTGCCTGAGAGCTGGAGCTGAAAATGCAAAGAATAAATTGACGTGACTGTTCCAAAAGAAAGAAGAGGTGTGAAATTTTGAGAGATCAGCTTCTACTCTGTTTGTGTGGGTTTTAGTTGGATTTCTCCACTTGAACTACCTTTTTTTGGAATTTCTTGTGGATTTCTGTCTTGCTGCGTAACAAGATGACCATTTTTTTCTGGAAATACCTGGACATTTCCACTGTAGAGAGTGGGTTTCTTTCCACTTGATGCAATTAAAACTTCTCCCCACAAAGTCGCTACCTATCGAAGTTTTCCCAGTATGTGCTCAGGGCAGAGTGGGGATGAGGTTGCTTCTCTGTGTTTTAACCACCTCTGCCCCTTGGCCTGTCCATCAGTGCTTAATGTAACTGGTTAAATGCACAATTATCACTCCACTCCCCCTGCTTCCCCATGTATGAGTGTGCATCAGCTGATGAGCTGTAGGGGCTGGGGGTCACAGAACAGCGCCATGGCCCTCTCTGTCTCAAACTATGCAGCTCTGTAAGTTAGGGACATTAGGTGCTGTAGTCTCTCTTCTGTGTGGTCTTGCGACACTGGTAACTCCTTCAGGGAAGAAAGGCATTTCTTGTGGCACCTGACCTCCTGGTGTGCTGCGTCCATGGTGCGCTGAGGCCCTGTGCTATTGAACATCTCACTGGCCTTGAGGGTAAAGTGAGCAGCTGAAGATCACAGCTGCCCCCTTCTTGCCTCTTTTCCTTGTGAGACCTGTGCAAAAGTGTGGTGGTATCTTCCTGTCCACAGACCTGCAGGTTTCGCTGGGGCCCCCCATGGAGCGTGACTGGGGAAGAGTCTGGTGTGTCTCCATGCTGCTGGAAGTGCCTGCACTTCTGCTGAGATATGGTGGCTGAGTGGGGGTTCTCTCCTGCTCCACTGCAGCACCAGACAGAACAGGTAAGCTTGCCTCACCAGTGGCAGTGACCTGGCTAATGAAGATGGCCATCTGTCCACAGCCAGCACACACATTTTAGCTGTGCACACACACAACTGAAAACTTCCAATATGTAGCTATGAACACAGTAGGTACTGGACTGCAAGTCTAGTCTAGTCATGTACAAAATAGTTTTTCAATAGTCATCTGGAGATTTGAAGCATTTCCAGCTACATGTGTAAGGCAAGTTGAAATTCCTGTTATCGTTAGCCTTTGCTGCATATTGTGAACAGTGTGACAGCAGAATTGTGAAATATCCATTTTCCTTTGGTGTAAATGCCTTCTGCTGCTTCCTTATCAGTCAGCTTCAAAACCTCTTACAATGAAGCAATTCTCCGGATCTGAGATGTTAACACTAATGTTTGTCTTTTTGCTGCCCTTGATGAAAAATTAATGAACTATGAATGAATGAACAGTTCTGCCCTGTTTATGCTTTTTTCTTTTCATGCTTGGATGCTGGGATGCATTTACTGAAACAGGGCCAGAGTTGCTTTTTGACTTTTGAGATAAATCAGTCTAGGAAAACTTCCAACAGGAATCTTCATTCTTAGAGCTCTGGATCTTGCAGACCTTATGCAGATAAGAACTGCCACAGCCTTCAGCAAAGGACAGCCCAGAGCGTCATACAGCTTTTGTAATATGCCAAACATAGGACACAGGCAAAGGTTTTTCATGTCTTGTTGCTCATTTCTATTTATTGTCTCACCACCTGATTGAATAATTCAGTACACCATTGGCAGACTCTCCCCACCAAGCACAGAGGCAGTAGGGAGCGTTGCACTTTGCCATCCTGAGGCTGTGTGCATGCTTTTGCTTTGGAGAAGTTGCTAGGGGAAGCAAAGGATGAAAATTGAACCCAAGACAGAACTTAACACCTCTGTTGTGAAGGTCTGTAATTTGATCACTTTCATTTTGTTCAGGGGGGAATAAAGACAGTCCTCCTCTCCCCATTCCACTTTACTTGGGCATTTTGCTTTTGCTGAAAGTGACCCAGGAGCAGTTCCCCACATGCTGCCTAGGCCCCTCTGCACCCAAGACCACTGTGTAACAAGTCTGGAGCCTTGGCATCATAACAGCAACCTGCCTTCCCCATCCTGTAACACAGGACAACATTTCACCTGGGCTGCAGCATGTCCTGCCTTACCTTCTCTCAACACAGGCACAGAACAGTGCCACAGTGCACCCATTTTCAGGGGTTCAGAAGCTCCCTGCACACATCCAGCAGGTGCTGGTTTAGTGGTGTCACAAGAGACAGCTGCTTGTTCCCACTGGCATGACAAGACAGCGTGTGGTCCACTGCATATGGGAACATGAAGCTCAACGCACTAAACAACGGTCCAGGTGAGCCTGGATGATGATGGTGCCTTTCAATATTTTCTGGTAGCTCTCCAAGGACTTTACTGAAGAGGAAGTGTCTCTGCCAGCCAAATGCGTTTCTGTGCAGCTATCTACTCCCCATTTGTTGAGAGAAGCACCCTTCTGTTCCATTCAGCATAACAAACCATTTCTTAGCAACAGTTTCACAAAGAGCTGTATCTGAATTTATTTCCTTTTGATTTAGAGCAAGGGACGAGTCAGAAAGCAGTATATGATTTTCTCAATCTCCCAGTCTTATTTTGGTGGTAGTAATTTTTTCGGTTACTAGTAATTTTGACTGCTCAGGTCAGGAGGTACTTTTCCTGGAATTAACACAGGTCTTGATTATACATAAAAAAAATTTGGACAGATTGAGTAGTTTTCAACACTTGCATTTCTGTTTCCACTGTTCTCCCAGGAGTCTAATTTAGATGATCTGCACATGCTGGTAGCTTCTGGGTGATTCAGGAAGAGGCAGATATTCCAAAATCCAACAAAGTAGAAATTTCTCAGTGGCTTTCTCCTTTCCATTGCAAGCATGAGCTTCTTTTGGCAGGACTTTTCCATGTTTCTAGGAGCTGTTTGGCCTAGATCTAGCAAGATGAGCCTCTATTCAGATCCACCACTGACAATCCCTTGTGAATATCTTTGTGAGGGCATCCGTTTCAATCATGAATGCACGGTAGTTACATACACCTTGAGACTGTACGTAGCTCACCCAAAATCCATGACTGCCTGGTTGCCTGGGACTGGATATTATAATCTGGAGCTTTCCTTTCTGTAGCACAACTTTGTGCTGTTGTGTCCTTCATTTGTGAGGAAATGCCAAAATTTGGATGTTGGCATATAAGGCCCCATCCGCACCATGTGCCAAATTCCTTATATGACCTCCACAGGAATTGGTGGCACTCAGTAACTTGTAGGACAGTTCTACTCAATCTCCCTAAATTTAATAATTTAAATGCCTGGAGATTTCACTGAGTATTTTAGTGAGATGAGCTTTCATTTAAAATGTAGAACCTGGGAGAAAAAGCAAATTTTGAACCTTCTCTACACCCAAGTATTAGATTTCCAAAAATATATCCCTGGAAAATAATCCTTTTAGATATTATAGGTATTCTTCCATCCCCAAATCCATTATCTTAATATAAAACCAATGAATGCTTTGGAACGTTTAGTCCTCTGAACCCATTAAGAGGATCACGGTAAGCTTTCTCTCCTCCCACACTTCACTTTATCCTCTGCTAACAATGGCCACAGAGGAGACCAACTGGTGAGGACGCTTGTGGTATTTAGTAGGTGTTTAATCCCTACAGTGCTGTAGTGAAACAAACAATTCATTTGCAAAGACCATGAAATTAACTTCCTAACATCCCCATTAGACAGAACCCATGCCAGGAGTAGAAATCCAGAAGTGAAACACCGGGAACTTCTGCTACGTTGTATTGCTACTGGGATACATCTACTGGACAATTTCACTCAGGACATTGAATTTTCTGTGGTCTGGTGATGAGTCAGAGCCATTTTGTATGTGTTTTTCACTAGAAGTGTTTCGTTCCATAAAGCTTATGTAGGTCTTCCAGATATGTGAAACTCAATGAGTGAAGAAGTAGCAGTCTGCAATATCATCTCCACTCCTACCTCAGGGTAAACTCACTGACATTTAAGGCAGCTGGATCTGAAGAAGGAATGAAAGAGGACATCAGGATTTTTTTCCTCTGTAAAGGAAAATACGCTCTTCTTTTCTTTAGAGAGTCTTGTGGCTTTTTAAAAGGCTTGATCTTCAGTCTCAGATTATCTAGGATGACATCAGGGTGACATACCCATAAACTTCAGCAGAACTTCACCAAGTGCCTGAACATTGGGCGGAAAGTACATAGCAGAGCTGGCCAGCGGAAAGCGAGGCAGTTATTTGAATCAAATTTTGAGAACACCAGTTTGTGGACTTCACTCTTAGAAAGCTACACAGGGGAAGAGTTTCAGAACTGATATTGTAATAGAAAGAACATACAAACCCCCCGCATCCAACTTAATTTCTCAGATTTCTTCTAGTTGCTTTGTTTGGGCAGTGCCTCCTTTTAGGCAGGACACGCCATATACGTAATTGTTGCAACATGTATTTGAAGATCTTCCCCCAGCACTACGTTAGCCTGTGGGCTTCCTGGGGACCATCTTTTATCTACTCAACTGTAATTAGATCAGCCATTACTGATTCTGGAATATATACTAAGCACTAGTCACAAGCCATTAAGTACTGAGAGATAATTAAGAAATTTAAAAACTGGACAGTGACCATTAGGAATTCAATCTTACTCACCCTTACGCATTTTAATTGGAAATACGAGCCTGTATTAAGGAGAAGTAACATTAGCACACTTGAAGAGTGCCATCGTATGAAATTAACAGATCTAGATTTTTACCAATGGAATTAATCTAAAATATTGGAACATCCTATAACCGAGAAATATCTAACTTAAGGAAACAGACTCGATTTCATAGTCTAGTCACAAGCCATTAAGTACTGAGAGATAATTAAGAAATTTAAAAACTGGACAGTGACCATTAGGAATTCAATCTTACTCACCCTTACGCATTTTAATTGGAAATACGAGCCTGTATTAAGGAGAAGTAACATTAGCACCCTGGAAGAGTGCCATCGTATGAAATTAACAGATCTAGATTTTTACCAATGGAATTAATCTAAATATTGGAACAATCCTATAACCGAAACAGATCTAGATTTTTACCAATGAAATTAATCTAAAATATTGAAACATCCTATAACCGAGAAATATCTAACTTAAGGAAACAGACTCGATTTCATAGTAAAACCTGGAATTTTATGTCAGGGTTCCACTTGTACAAGTTGTAAGTCCCTGAAAAACACATTTTTTGTAATGAAAGTGGCAATTAAATCCCTAGTTTCAGTTGTACTATTAGACATCCATCTGAGACAATGAAGAATATGAAATGAAGAGCGTTAGGCTTTTCTTATAGGATATGCTGTGCTTTAAAACGTATTTTATTGATCCTAAAATTACAAGATCAATTACTGACATTTTCTTGAGGATCAATCTCGGATTAAATGGCAAAATGAAGAAAAGGTTTTCATATGTACTATGTCCAAAAGCAGAAACAGATTGCCATTCTCATGTGAACATTCAGAAACCTTTTCTGATGATTAAACAGTATGTCTGAAATATATCTAAGTTATACCAGCCACCATAGCGCTTTTTGGTGAACCAAAGAAGTCCTACAGTGAAATCAAACTTTTGAGTAAAATCTGTACTACTTTAATACAATTTCCCTCTAACATCATTTTTTCCTGTTTTTAGATTCACGTATATTCTGTCTGTCAATTACAATGCAAAGTATAAGTAACAGATTTAAGCAAGGATGTTGGAGTGTGAAAATAATTCATGTGAATTGCTAATAGGCTGGTGGGAATACATTTTTTCCACATGAAGGCAAATCCTGTCGCATCAAAGACAGCAGACTTGATTTTCCACCGTTTCATCCCTTGACTAGCTGCTATTACCTGCAAAGGGGACAGGAAAGCTGGGAGCAGTCTGCTTCCAAATCAGTACTCCACTGTGACCAAAACAGCAGTATTGCGTCTATTCTTCCCTCCCTTTGAACAGATGCGAGTAAAGCTGTGAGCAAATTAAAACAACAAGCTGTGGGGCAAAAAGCAGTCTTGTCGTTTCTTCAGCTAAGCAAAATGGAGATTTGATAGCATATACACGATGTTTCTCTTCCGTTTTCCCGGGTTTTGCTACTTAAGGCAAAAGCCTTGCAGTTAACATCCTCCAGTGACATGAATCGATCAGGCTTGCATTCGCCTCAACAATCATGTGACAGGGAATGGAAAATAGAGGGACAGTATGAGTCCTCTCAGGTAATTAACCTACACTCCAATGCTTCCCACACCAGCCTATTTTCAATTTCGGCACAGTACAGTTTATACACTCTAACATTATTGCTCAGAAGATAGAGTGATGATTCAGGTTTACTAAAAATGGCTTCACAATATTGCAATCATGCTTGTGAAGCTTCATCTTGTATCCTGTATTTATAAGTTTCTTCTCACTGAGAAATAAATACGTGTGGTGTTTTATCAGAAAAGTTAGTCACCAGATACCTGAAACACTTGTATACCATCTTTAAGAAAACATGGCTTGTTTCGTCAATTTGCCTGCCAATTTTTTTTTTCCTATTTTTTAAAAAACTTGTATAATACCATAGGTGACCTCCCTTAATACTGCTGTCCATACAAATAATAAATAACTGAGAAATAATATGCCACTGCTGCATCCTGCCATGCCAGAAGATCAATATTACTTTAAAGATTATTTAGAGTAGGTTTTACATATCATTTGTGCCCAGACCCACTGAAGTCAATGAAATGATGCCTACTGGCTTCTGTGGGAGTCCGACTTGGACATTATTCTGGCAATCTGTCCACCACTAAACTAAACTATTACAGGGGATAAAAGCCCAAATGAAGAAAAGTAGAAATTCGGGAACTAAAACTGAACCACAAATAAATATCTTAATTCAATGGCATTCTGAACAGACTTAAATAAAACACAAACACACTTACACACACGCATACACATACAAACATAAAAAAAAAGTTATGAATTTAACAATCTTAAAAATTCATAGTTTAAAATTGTTTACATTTAAACAATTGAGTATAATAGGTAGCTTTCTTGACTTTCCATTTATTTCCCTGAGCACTGATCTTTGGAACATCTGGAGTTTCAGAATTGTCTAGTTTGTAATTCCTAAAATAGTTATCTTAAGTAAAATACTGTCTTTTTATGTCAAAAACCAATTCCTTAAGTAAAACTAAGATACAATTTCCATGAACTACAATGTATATAGCCAATTTTTTTAAAGCCAACAACTATTATTACACTTCTGCATCTGTATTTAGGCACCTAGCTGGTCTGCTTTTCAAAATCACCCTGCAGCCTAGCAGTTCCCATTTAATTCCATACAGGGTACTATGCTGTCTCATAAACTCATCTAATTGGAAACCTATGTAAGGATTTGCCTCCTTGCTTTAGTTACTCATTGTGCAAAATCTCGGCTGTATGAGCAATACAGTATGTTATGGGTTTGGTTTTGTGCCTAAATTAGTATTACAGTTAAAGACTACAGGACTTCCCAGTCACTTCCCTGTAAGGGGTTAAGGAGGTGCATCTGCAGAGAGCCAGCATAAAACCAATCTTCAGTACTAAAATGGGACTTAGCTAGGGCGTATGTTTTAGGCTGGCGTTCTGCACAAGGAAATCTGCTGGCCAAAAAGAGCTGTATTTTAAATTTCTGCTATTTAGAACTACTTGGCAAATTGGCAACTGCTGCTTTTAACTGTCTTCTCTAGATTAGAGTTTTAATTGTGAGCTTCACAGACATCAGTTTGCTATTTTAAGACTTCTAAGGCATTCTGCATTTTAGATTATACAAAGTGTGCAAGTCAAAACACTTTAGAAAACAAAACACTGCAGAGAGATTTGAATATTTTTAGGCTAAAATCTTCTCTCTCCAATTCTAAGGCTGTAAATTACGTCAGTCTCTCTGCAGCTAAAAATTTAAAAATAATTTTCCATCGACCACAGAAATACACTGTAACTTTGCATTCCCTTAGCACTCTCTCTCTCTGGGTAGCTGATACACTGACATTATGCAGCAGGCTCCAAACACAGGATTAACAGAAAGGTTATTTTGTAGTATTTCATTTCAGTATACCATAACTGGGAGAGGGGGTACTGAACCAAATGCAATCTGAAGAGTTGCTTGCTGGTTCTTTGTGCAACATGAAATTAAGCCTTTACCTGTTCTCCAATGATGTAATAAAATATGCCACACCTGCTTCTCTTTAATTAGCACTTTCTTACACTATCTGGTACTGGCATTCCACAGCAGAATCCAAAAGGAGGATTTAGCAGTTTTTCTCTTTGCAGAAAGCCTTTTTAATACCTCTAAGTTCAGAAAGATTTAACAGCATACAATCCCATTATTCCCCCCTTCAGAACTAAAGTGGCCTCTTTTTTTTTTTAAACAAAAAAAGAATTTTTGCTTTGTAATAGGAGTATAAATACTGTTTCAAAATCACATTTGGAAGATTGTCTTCCAAGATGGTTTATCTCTTTTTTTTTCCCTTTAAAACTGTGACCACTGCACCAGTTAAGGCTGTTTTACAATATATATATTTCAAATAAAACTTTAATATTCAAGCTTACCAGATTGATGAATTGTAACAGCTAAAATGGAACTCTTTACAAGGTAAACCATGTAGTTGTACAAAATAGAATTAAACCCTTCACCTGTGTAAAACAAAAAGAAATCCTGCCTTGCATTAAAAACACAGAACCTGTTTACAAAAAGGAATGTGTATGACATTTGGACTTCCTTTTAACTGCCATATCCTAGCAACATCTCAGTTGTTTTAGTAAAGGAACTAATCATCAATTTTAAACTGCAGTGAATTTACAAAACATTTTCACTATAGACTTCTGAAAGCTTTTACAGTAAGAAGTTATCAACAAAAGCAGGCACGTTAGTGTACAAAAACGTTGTTGATTTTTTTTCCTGTTTCTTTTTCAAAGTGCAGGTTTTTCTCAATGTGCATCTTACAAGACCAACGAATGTTTTAACTCACTAAATCTTAAAACAGAACTCAATTCTCCCAAGGAGTAGTGTAAACGTTAAAGATCCCCAATACACCTCTAGTAAACGTGACACAAATGTCTCTGCGTTGTTTAGAAATTTAGCTCTTTTGAGAGGTAAAGAAGCTTCATGACACCTTTTCCTTACACTGGCTGGTTATCATAAATGGGTAACTCTGGACTGCTAAAGCTGGAGACTGATGAATCACTTGAAGGGAACTAAACTTGGCTACGGAGGAGAGGCGGCGGGAGGAACCAACCCTTAGGCGTTTCTTGCGCAGCCTTTGGAAAATTCAGCCGCCGGCGGACGAAGGGACGGACAGACGGACGGAGGGTCGGTGTGAGGGAGGGAAGGGGGGAAACGAAGGGGAAAGCAGGGAGGGAGGGAGGAGAAGCTTCCGCAGAGCCAGAGGCACGGCGGCACCCCGCCCGCGGCCCGCTGCGCCCGCGGCGGCG
>NW_008794879.1:1092683-1132733 GCF_000699145.1 Aptenodytes forsteri | reverse complement strand
GCGCCGGACTGGGAGCGGGGCTCGGGGAAGGCTCTTCCTCGCCTGTCCCTTTTCCTTCCGGGAAGCTGGAGCCTCCCGCTCCCCCATTTTCCCCTTCTGCCGTGTGCACGCCAGCTTTGCTGGGTATTTTTAGCTGGCGCCGCTGATTAGCATTCAGGGGAGCAAGCGAGGGAGAGAAAGCCGTTTTCCAAGCCGTTTTCTCTTCCTTTTCCAACAGGGCCAATGCACCTGTTGGCGGTGGGAGATGTGTGTAGGGCGTGATCTTGTGTTTAGCTTTCTCCAGGGGTGTGACCCTGCTTCCTCTGTCCTGTCGGGACAAGCCCCATCGGCACCTCCCTGGGCAGCACCAGCACCCCGCTGCAGTCCCAGGCTGGGCCAAGCAGCTGAGCACAGGGCTCTGCTCCAGGAGCTGCTCCTCCCTGAGAGACGTTTCTGGGCCGTGCGTGGGGGGCCCTTGGTGGGAGGCTGCCCTGCCTGAAGTCCAGCCCTCCCTGGTGGCACCGTCCAAAAGTATCAGGGGCTCCAACAGGACATGTCATCCTGCCCCTTGGGGCCGCACAGACAAGGGAATTTTGCCCCCTCCCTCCCGTTCACAAAGGGCCCATGGAGCACTTTGACTGTGTGAGGAAACACGGCAATCCTGGTAGTCCAGGGCTGGCTGACCTGTGGATACCTGATCCCTTTGCTGGGTCGCAGCCCCTGGCTGTGGGAGTAGGACCAACCTTCTTGTGTCCCTCCAGGAGGGCGTGGCTGGGCATGCCACCCACAGTCATCATCGGCTCTTCCCCTTCCTAGGCTGTCCCCCGGCTCCTGAGGATTGGGGCGTGCGGGTCTGCTGGTCTGTGGCCATGTGAAGATTTTGCTGTAGGATCTGGGACTTTGGCTCTGCTTGTGCTGAGTGCCTGGACTGCTGGGGAAGATCTTCAGATGTCTTTAAAAGAACTCACCCTGTGAGTTCTTTATGACTCCTAAAAAGTAAACGCATAGAGGGCACACAGCATTTTACAAAATACAGCACCTGTCTCCCGAGGTCTCTGTTGAACTCTAAACATTGCCTTGGAAAGCACATGTAAACTCTCAAACCAGCTGCCAATCCAGAGGGCCCCGGGAGACACACTGCGTGTGTGGGTGTGGAGGGAAAGAAGCTGTAGCTAGTGGGAAGTAAACACTTAATGAACTATTTAGATGTAGAATAGGCAAAGTGCCTTACTCCCTGAAACACAACATAAACTTACTTACATGTGAGGGAAATGTGTGATTTGTATCATTTCATTGAGCTTAATGGGGTTCAAAAAAGGATTAACTATTTATTATGAATAGTGAGAACATTCACTTAACACTAAATAAATACAAAATTAAGAAGGGATCTCAGCCTTTATGAATCAAATTATTAATCAGCCTTTAGCTGGCCATGGTTAGGGTAGGAAAAGCGAATGTTCCACTGGGGGCAGATTGTTCCTTTATTGTACAAAGAGTTTCTTAATGTTTCTTTCCTGCTTCCTGTTTTGGCAGCTGCCAGAAGTGGGCAGCAAGGCTTCTCCAGCATGGTGGTTCACATGTTCCTACAGCTGTCTCAGCTGTTCAGTCTTCCTCAGCTTGAATGTAATCTTCTAAGGGAAGGAGCCTTCCTTCCCTGTGTTTGTGACAGGAGACTGATCTTGGATAGCACCCCTCAAAGCTGTGCATTGTGAGACGCCAGGCTGACGCACAAGTTTAATAATGTAATTAGTAATTCTGCTACACCTTTCTATTCCTCCTGTGGAGCAACTTGCTGCTGTTAACCTTTTCCAAATCTTACTGTTTCTCCCCAAAATGACTTTCTGGCTTCCTAGCACCATGTTCAGTATGCAAGGCTAGAAGTTTCACTACCTACATGCTTCCCCATGTGTTATTTATTATTCATAAACCTCCCGTATTTCAGTATCGCTCTGAGTTAGCACAATTTTTCATATGGTTATTTACAGCTTTGCACTGTGGCACATTTTCCGTAAGAGGATACTTTATAAACACACATGCACACAGAGTAAGGTCATTAGCATATCCTGCATGTTGAAGTTCAATTGTCTTTGGATAAAATGTCTGAAAACACAGTAATGATGTTGTTACATTAATAATAATAGACATAAGACTCTATAAAATACTCTATCACATCTATATCTTACATTGAATAATCTGTCGATGATTGAATTGGATTTACTGTAAAAAATGACTGATGGATCAGCCTAAATAAAGGTCACTGGAGAGTTCTCTGGATCCCAAAGGGTACTGCTGATCACCTCAGTCCTAGCTGGCAGCCCCTTCAGATCAAGGTTAGGATACCCATCTGCATGTTCATAGCTGACGTATATGTGTCTGATTGGTCAGCCAGATCTGCCTGATGAAAAAAGAGTATCTGTGTGCAACAGAAGATCACAGAACTGCAAGCCACTTGGCCATGTTAGTCCATCACCTAAATCAGTCACTGCAGGCGAGTTGGTCTGTCAGCCTCAGTTAATAGCTAAGTCTGGACCTGATGGAACTGTACTACAGCTGCTGACTATAAAGTATGGTAGATGCCACATGTTTTGAGTCTCTGGGTGTTAGTTTTATCTTCAAGTTTTGTTAGTCAGATTTTCCTTTTTAATTGCCCAAATCAAAATTTATCACAGTTGTTTTCAAGGGTTATTTTGGAAGACTTCAGAACAGGTGTGTAAGGTTTTGTGGGACAACACCAGCCTGGGACGTGTGTTCCCAATGCCCTCTTCACAACCTGCCGCCAAAGAGGGGTAGAGAGCTTTGGTCCAAGGTTTTGTTTAGCTCACAAGGGAGCTTAGTGGCTGTGCTTGTTGGGCGCCGGTTGGGAGTGGGCACTGTCATGACCAGCGATGCAGGGTTGCTTTGCTCAGTGTGCACTGAGCTGGACGTTTGCAGTAAGGTGCAGATCAGCCTCTTAACTTTTTGTGGTGACTCAGTGGCACAAAGGATGACAGAGCTATTAATTATTTGCTCTTCAGGCTGGAAGCTAAACTGTGTGTTTGTAAAATAGATGGAGATCTTCAGCTTATGCCACCAAAGTGCAAAGCATTGCATTGTTTTATTGTCTGCCTCTCCTCCCACACTGCATTTATAATAAGATATATGTGTTGTTATTTCAATGCCAGTTTGATAAATGGGTGTCATAGCTTTGACTATTCAGTCATGATGGCTGTGTAACCTCCCATAACTTATTCTGTTGCCTACTACACTTTTTTTCTGTTTCTATAGGGGACATTATGGACTATAAAATCTTTTTACAAAAAATGCTTTACACACGGTTATTAAGAATACATTAGAAATTAGAAATTTAAAACTCTGAAGATGGAACCTATCATGTTTCTTTCTGGTCCTTCTTCTCTTCCATTTGCAAGGTCCACCAGGATGTTTCTGTGTGCTTGAGGCCTGCTGTTCTTCTACTTTCACAGTATTTTATGTGGAAGACTCATCTCTGCAGGGAATGTATGGAAAATACTTTAAGGGAACACATGTTGGGAAAGGCCCTGCCTCAGGCTACAAGTCTGGAGCTAACTGGTGGCTGGACACTGATGAAAAGTCAATGTCTAGAGATGCTGCTTCAATGGGTGACACTTAAAATAGGAAGCAGAGGCATTGGGAAGAAAATGTAAAGAGTTAATAGATAGAGAAAGCAAACCCTGTGCTAGAAGTTGGAGGTGTGTAGTTGTCTTGGCAGCTGTTAGCCCTAGGAGTTTTGGATTAAGGGAAGAAGGGTTTGAGAAGTCAGGGGTATTGACACAACAAGGTCATTTACACTATAGGATCACGGGATAATTTAGGTTGGAAGGGACCTTGGGAGGTATCTAGTCTGACCTGCTCAAAGCAGGGACATTGCTGGGGTTAGACTGGGTTGCTCAGAGCTTTGTTCAGTCCATGTATCCTGTATCAGCAGCATTTGCCAGTGTTTGGTTAATCCGAGCACTTCTGTTTTTCAGAACTTGTTTGTTTCTTGGCTCTGTTCCCTTGTCCTGGCTTCAGGTGACGCTGGGGCATCTGAGAAGACCTGTTCTGGGCGCTGTGAAGAGTCTTTATTACCATTTTAGTTTAAATGCTCCAGGTTATGAATGAAAAAGACTGGTTTCTCTGTGCAGTAGGATTTAATCTTTTCAGTCCAGTGCTAATTATGAGGAACATTCTTTCTTTACAGGGCTATAGAATAGGGCACAAGGTATTCTGAGGACAGGTCAGATGTGTGCTGTGGCATTTGTAAAATCAGTTATTTGATATTATTTGATAAATTACTTAAACAAGGACATCTTTCTTTTGCTTGTTTCACAGAATTGTTCAGTTATGACCGATGTGCAGAAAATGTACATGATGCTTTCCTAACTGCTGTCCTAAAGGTGGGACCTGGATGGTATTTATTGTGTAGGTCTAGGAAACTGCTAAGTTAATGATAAAAGATTGCTGAACACTTTGCCAGCCAAAAGGACTCTCAAGATCCTTCTCTTTGGGCTCATATTATTTTGAAGTGTGCTTCAGTTTAGTCTGCATATTTGATGTACTACCTTATCCTTGAAATCAGTGCTGTGCAAAGGCTTAATTAAGGCTGGCACATCTCTTAGCTTCTAGTGAGGCCTTCAGCATAGGACCTGAGCAGCAATCATACGCCTGTGCTTTGCCTTCTGCTGAATGATGAATGTGCTGCAGAAAGATACCAAGAACTTTGAGAGGTCAGCAGGCCCTGTTCCAGGTTCAGGGGAAGGGGACCTAACTTCCTCGCTTGGGAGAAAGAGGATTGCTTAGCTGTGTGTCCTGTTGTTTGACATTGTACCCTCCAGTGAGTTGGGACAAAGAACCTGTTTGCATCTGAGGGGAGGAATGATGGTGTCCCGGGTGAGTTGAGATGGATCAGATGTAATCTTTCTTGTTCAGTTACTGAATGAGGTGTCTTGTCAGTCTCATGTGCCCAGATCCAAATTTAGGTACTGGGCTTGACACAGAGACCTTGAAAACTCCCTACATTGATGCAACTTTGTTTTAGAGGAGTCTATCTTCAGAAGATGCCTTACCACTGAATTTTAAAGTTTTCCATACACCTAAATCGTATTTTATCCCATCACTGTTTCATGTCAAGGTCATAATCTGCTCTTGAAGGAGGAACTGGAAGTCACCTTCTAGTGAGTGCCCTGCTAAACTGTGGTCCCTTTTTGGGTGCTTCTTTTTTAGCCTCGACAACCTTGAATTTTCTAGAGAAAGAAACTGCAAGGCAGGAGTGGAAGGGGAGAGCAGGTCCCCCCTCAAGCCAGAGCTGTGATGCTGGGAAAGTATATCTTGGGATCCCCTCCGATTCCTATAATATGGGAATCATTCTCCTGCCTGGGGCTGGCCTGTAGCAAAAAAGATGTGGTGGGAAGGTGTAGCTCATTTGCATCATGACTTCTTCCTTTGGCTACATGTTTGGATGAGGAATAATCTGGCTTGGTCCTTGAAAGCAAAGGCCACGGTGAGCCTGCCTTCATGGTGGGAGATTTCTCCTACACAGATCTGCAGTCTGGGAAGTACCTCCCTGCTGTCTGAGGGCTCAATGTGGTGAGCCATGGTTCCTGCTCTGGCTTGGTAACAAAACTGCTGTCCTAGCTGCCTGTCACACCTTGTCCCTCTGAGAGGTCTCTGTCCCTAGCTCAGCTGCTTGTCTGATCTTCCCTAGCCTGTTATTGCAAGTGATCTCCATCCAAATGCATCCTTTTTCATGTCAGTCGAGATCACTTAGAGGTGTAGGTCAGTGAGTGGTGAGCAATGAAGCCAGCAGAGCTGAAGGAGCAGCAGTCGGTGGGGCAGGGGACATGCTGTCCTTTTCACCCATGGCAGCAGCTGCTGGGGGGAGTTGACTCTCCAAGGAGGGCCAGGTTCATTGAAGATGCAGCACTGCCTTTGGTGTTTCTTCTTGGTTACTAGATTG
This sequence comes from Aptenodytes forsteri, assembly GCF_000699145.1. Classification (NCBI taxonomy): domain Eukaryota; kingdom Metazoa; phylum Chordata; class Aves; order Sphenisciformes; family Spheniscidae; genus Aptenodytes; species Aptenodytes forsteri. The sequence goes on along the minus strand of NW_008794879.1, from coordinate 1,126,801 downwards.
CCTCCTTCTCAGCCCCCTGCCTGGCTACCGGTGTCCTCAGGGTGAGCCACATGCACAGTGCTGTTCTCTGGCCAAGCCAGCATGGCTCCAGCAGCCCTGCACCTCCATGTGTGCATCGCAGGGCTGTTTTGGGTGTAGTCTTTAATTCAGCTCCTGCCAGAGCTGCATTCCTTACTCCCTCAAGGAGCCAGTATTTCAGCCTGCCATCTCGTGTTTCAGATCGTGACTTGCCTGGTCTGCATGTTAGAAGTATTGTGGGGTGATGACATGGCAGCACTGGGCTTTTCTTGAGTCCCTGGGACATTTGTAGACTGCTTTTAAGGGGTTGGTGAAAGGTAACCTTTTGTCAGGGGACTTAAATTCACTGTGTAAGAGTCTGCAGCACCACTGGAAGTATTTTAAGGTTAAAAAGGGTGGAAATGGTTAGCAAATAATGGAACACAAGGGACTTCATAAGGCAGCCTGTGAAGGCTGCTGGTCCTGCACACATCATGTCCCTATCATGGCACTCATGAACAACTCTCACTTTTCTCTTGAAGTCTTTGGCTGCCTGTTGGAAGGCTGTGCTGAGCCTGACAGCTCTGAGGGTTAGAAACCTCCCTACTGTCTCAGTGCTAAGTGTATGTTATGGCCAGCTTGCATGCATTTGTTCTGTGCCTACATTGTCCTTTAACTTAAATGGCTCTTCTCCTTCTCTGATGTTTACTCTGTGGATGTATTTATAGACAGCAAACATACCGCCTCTGAGCTTTCATTTTGCTAGACTGAACAGGCCAAATCTTTTTTTTTTTTTTTTTTTTTTTTTTTTGTGGATTAAAACCTCTTTATACTCTGCAGTTTGAGTTCATCCTTAAGCACATAACCAGGACAGTATGCTGCATCTTTCATGGTCTTACCAAGGCCTTGGATAATGGTATTAGAGCTTCCTCATCTCTAGTGGAAAGTTCTTGCCCACTTATCCTAGAATTTGTGATTGCTTTTTACTCAGGTCCTTCCCATCGGAGGCTATATCCATACCTAGTTCACCTCATTCTTTGTCCTCCACTGTTGTTCCCAGCTGTGATGCTGCCAGTTGGTGGCACTGATGACCTTTCCCCTTGTTTGACTGATTTTTTCCCCCCAATTTCTGTTATTCCAGTCCTCAAAGTAATTCAGCTTTTGCCTTTCTGATATTTTGAACTTCCTCTGTGTTGACAATACGTTGTGCCTTCTGCTCCTCAAAGAACCCTAGTTGTTGCCTTCACTTAGTTCACTCTACAACCTGCTGTTGTCTTCCTCTTAGCAAGCTCCTTCCTCACTTTTCAGCTCTTTTACCCATTTCCACCAGCTTAACGGTTAGCTTCCCACATAGTACTATTTCACATGCTTCACTGAGGTCTGGAGGGAGAGACAGTTAGGGATACCACCAAAGGAGAGTGGAGCGTTCAAACTCTGGGAGGCCTGTGCTGTGTTTTCTCTCTGCTTATTTTAAAATGTGTCTGTTATTAGCCTCTCCATGCCCCCAGCTTGTTCTGGTGCCTGGTATAGATATAAATAATGCACCCAGACTTCTTCTTACGTATTTCAGGAGGGGCAAATGTATGTTTAAATTTGGTTTTCTCCACTATATTCCAAATTTTTGTTATATGATGATCATCCCCACCCCGCAGGTTTGCATCTGCTGGTCCTCCTGTAACACTAGGTTGGAGATGTCCATGCATCACAATTTGAGTCTGTGAAGCTTTGTGAGTTTAGGCTCCACTTTGAGTGAGATATAGCTTGCTTGTCTTCAGTGCTTTCATTTCCATGGGCTGCCCTGCCTTTGCTCTAAACTTGCTACCATCTTTATGGAAAGCTTGGCATGGCATTAATGCAGGATGCTCCAAACTATTTTTTTTCCTCTCTCTTCTGCTTACTGCCTAGCACCTCAAGATTTTATTTTCTTATCTTCCTATTTTCATAACTGGCAAGCTTTTTTTCTTGTTAATCTTTTGTGCAGTGTACCTCTGCTTGACTCTTGGTAATTCTCACTTTGCTCTCCAACTCCTGACCATATTTGTGGGTGAGGTTTTCTTCCATTCTTGCTCTTCTGTTTCCATGTGCTTCATTTCACCCTCTTCTCTGCATCATGGCTTGCTCCTGGCTGACTGCCAGCGCTCTTGTCTTCAGGATTTTTTTCTCTGGTGATAGGTCTTCCTTTTTTTTTTTTTTAACAGAGTCCTCTGTCATGTAAATCTGCCCCTTCCTGGTTTAGAGGTGGATTTTCAGTTCTCTCCCTTATCATTCTTCTGCCTTTTCTTTATTGTTTTTTCCTTCATACAGCCTGTATTTCTCCTTCTTCCTCCTGTTAGGCTTGCTGCTCCTTTCTTCCTGGCCATCCCATCTCCTTCTCCTGCTTAATTCTCCTCATCATTATCTGGGTGCAAACAGTACCTCAACTCTAGTTTTATTCCTCTAGTGGGAGTCTTTCTTTGCTGCATCTTTTTTGTCCTGTGCGTTGACCAGAGCTAAAGTTCTATCTTATTCTGTATATCTTCATGCCTCTTCTCCTTTCCTTTCTTTTCTTCTGCTATGGCTGCATATTCCTATTTGAATTTGAGGTGCTTTTCTCAGGGATTTTTTTTTTCCCTGCAAGAAAGCTGTAAAGGATGCTCAGCATGCCTCATCCTTCTCATCTGCTGTTGATGTCTACAATTTTTTCAGGTCTTCCCACCATTGTCATAATTTCAGACTTTTCTTTTCTGCCTTCATCTTCAAAAGCATGGAAGAACCTCCCACTGTACTTACAACTTATTATTTTCTGTTTGCTGGATCCCTTCATTCCTGCTTATTGACTATGTAAATTCCACACTCAGTTGCCAAGCTAATTTTTTTTTTTGCTTCAGTTGCTATCTCATAGTGGTATCTCATGTCCCAGAACCTCTTTTGTGGTTTGCCTTAGAGAACAGCAGAGCGTGAAAAACAAGTGAAAGTCTGGCCTTCTTTTTTTGCATTAACACTGGGTTATTATTACTGGCTGTCTTGTGCCAGAGCTCAGGATATCAACGTTTATGGCAAAAGCTTTGTAGCTATGTGATGTCAACCCTTAGAAAGAAGATTTGGATTTGCTATTTCCTATTACTTGAAGGATGTTCAAGCTGTTTATGTCTATTCTTGGTGAGATGGTGATATTAAACGTTGAACTAGAATGGGGAAAGAAGCTCATATAGATCAATAGAAACTGGTTAGGCAATATCCCAGTGTGCTTGCATTTCAGTTCTTTCCCTAGATCTAATCCTACTGTCTTTCAACATGGGTCTGTGTTGTAAGTGAACTATCCTTGCTATCATTGGGTAGGCAGTGGTCTTCTCTGATGTCAGTAACACTGGACAAAGTTGCAGGTTTCAAAACTGGAATGCTGTACAGATAATTCTTTTTTCTTGGGCAGGAGAAAACCTAGCTGCAGTCTTGGAGCTGACAGCCAGGGAAGACTGATTGATATGAGTCCATCCACTGACTGTGTCTTGGAGGAGAAGGAATGGTTTAAAATGCATGAAACCCAGCATGAAACCCATTTCCTATTGGAGTCAGAGGTGGTTGAACACTTAAACGTATGAGATGTTTGTACTACATCGATACAGACTGCTGTAAGGGGCTCTGAAGTAGCCTCCAGCCCTTACCAGCTTCTTGGGGAGGTGCTGAGCTAATTTGTCTCAAGCAAGCTCTCAAGGCACAGCAAGGGGGGCTGAAAATCCTGAAGAGACTCAGTTATCTCCAACTTTTTACTGGGGGTGTGGGCTGATTCCCCTTTCCCCGGATAAGGCTCTTGCTAAATCAGGATCCTATTCTGTATCCCACTGTTACCATTTTGAGAAACAATGTCTTTCGGTAATGGGTTTGATTTTTTCTTTTTCTCTTCTCTTAAGCCCTCCCTAACAACCACTGCCTTCTCTGAGCCTGAGACAGCTTCCTTGGCAGTCCCAGGCCAGGTGGCTGTGCTCAAATACATCGTTTTCTTGATGCAGCACATCAGGCAGTGGTTTTGTAAGGCATCTGGACCTGACCATCAGGTCATCAGTCACATCTCCCTTGGTGACCTAGAGCAGGACCAACTCGCTGACAGAGACAGAACAGTGTCTCTTGGCCTCTTTGCCCACTTGATCTCACTGGCAGTGACATTTTCTGTTAGCCTGCGAGGACCGCAGATCCCAGAGTGCCTGTCTGTGAAGAGGTTTTATGCCTATGGGGGGACAGCTGTGTGGCTGGGCCCATGTGCTCTCTGTGGGACATGGCTAGGAGGAAGATTGTGGGTCTCTTTCAACAAGTGACTGTGGGGGGAGAAGGGAGTCCAGTGCAGCCCCTCGCAGGTGCTCTCAGAGGCATGGTGTGAGCAGTTGCTGCTGTTCAGCAGTTGGCACTGTCCACTTTTGCTTTTGTGCATATCTAATATGTTTTTTCTTTAAATCTTCATCATAGTTTTCCATAGTATACATGCTGTTTGTAGCTATTAAACATGCTTGTTTTGAGATAACTCTCTGCAATATGGCACATACATAATTAGGTATAATTAACTCCGATTAACCGTATTAAGTTTTGCAGCACTTCTGCCATATTCTGAAGCTGGCTTTAATAGGCTTTGTGACTAACAAACCCACATTTGCAGGTTCAAGTTATACAAACTCATTCATATTCCAAAGGGTGTTCCCTTTTTCATCTCAGTACTGTGCCTTTGAATCAAATAATTTGTTGATCAGTTGTCTGCATAATTAACTTGCAGCCTGGAGGACTCTTTCCCTCTGAGTGCAGGATCCTCATAGTGCATCTTTGGTTCTCTTCACATGACACTTCTGGGGAGCTGCTGATCACGACGGCGTCTCAGTGCCCAGTTTACAAACTCCTTACCTTGCCAAAGCTAGTTAGATGAGTACATGCTATGTTTGACAAAGGCCTAAGTACCACATATAGTGAATAACACTTCACCTTGCTTATTTAAACACTGAGCCAAAATTTTGGCTTTTATTCTTTTTAAAGTCTGGTTCCCCTACTTTTTCCTTTTATTATTAATTTTGCTGTTGCTTTTGTTGTTCTTGTTTGAAAGTGCTCTGAAATGTCATGCATTAAGAAGTTATATAAAACAGGTGATTGACTGAAAGACAAATGCAGTTTGGCAATAAGAGAAAGATGCTAATGCAGTTCATGTGTGAGGAGCATACTGTGGCGTATTGCGGCACCCTGTGGTGCCCAGCACCCTGCATCTCCAATGAAGGAAAATCAGCATCTTTCTTTGCAGCTCAGCCTAGCATTTGAAGGTGGCTTTTAGTCCTCTAGATGCTGGCTAACACATTTCTTAGCATATTGCCTCCTAAAGAACAGCTGGAAACAGCAAGACTGCTAGTGTATATTGCAAGGTCTACCTTGTGTCCAGTTTATGAAAAACAGAAAGTGCACACAGAGTAGATGCCAGAAATGCTGACATTGGCACAGAAGGGTCTCTCAGTTGGCTTCCATACAAAACAGTTTCTTGACATCTATGAAAACAGTTCATCACTCCCCAGTTTTTCAAGGCTGCATGGGTATTAATTTGCTTCAGGTTATAATCAAGCTGTCACTGATTTTAATGGGCCTTGGATCAGACATGCCTTAGTTTTTATATGGTTTCCATTACAGTGTTAATTAACTTAGCATGCAGATTTAGCTATGAAGTTGAGAGATTTCATTTAGTTTTTATAATTTAATTGTGGAAATGTGGCAGTAAATGCAGATGAGAAGTTATGTGCAATTAATATTGACCCAGGACTACTCAAATGTCAGACACTTGTCTTTGAAGACTCACTAGGAAATCCAATGTGTTAAATATTGATTTTGTAACGTGGGGTTTTCAAACAACCTTGGTACTGGCCTAGCTATATTCTTCCTGAAGTCAGGACTGTGTGAAACCTTGATGTCTGCAAGAGCCAACTCTGAAAGTCAGAAAATCCTGTCACTTAGCGATGCTAGCAGCAGTGTTATCTCCTGCAACTTTTTTTCAAAAATGCTGAAATGACAAATAGGCAGAATTAGCCTCTGTGTGGGTGTGGGTGGCAGGTAGGGGATTGTTTTCGTGGCTTTTAAAGGAATATAATTTAGAGCTGTTGATAAACAGCTCATGGAAATTTTGGGGAATGAAGTGCTCTTATCACAACAGTTGGTATGCCTTTGCCTGGCCTGAAAGAGTCCATGCAATGGTGGGAAGGGGGGTCAGTTTCCATGCTGACTTTGTCCTTGGCATAGCCCACAGACTGAAAGATAGGTTGACTACCGTCAGATGTGTTGATATTAGTCTGCTGAAATATCCATCTGTTTTAGAGAAATGGCTGAAAGAGGCACTGGGATTTGTACCGTAAGTGGCAAAGACTGCCATACTGAAGAAATGAGTAATCTGTTGTCATACCTGCTGGCAAGATTAGTAGTCACAGGTTTAAGGTAAAACTTTCTAGCTGCCTGGATACTGAACTGGGGAACACGTAGCTTGACAGGGTATGGAAATGACATTATTGGAAGCGGCCAATAACAGATTGGGCAAGTATCTGTTATAGGTTGTTCAGGTAGAGCTGGTCCTGCCGAGGTGCCTCTTTAGCCTGATTTTCTGAGAGGTTGGCACACTGCTGTACTTTTTGATTATAGCTGGTGTTTGATATTTCAAGGAATGAAAAGTCCCTGCTCTGCTGTGGGTCTGGTGTGGATGGAAGAGGAATTCTTCTGACCACAGGCATCTCAGGCCTCTGGGATGGCCCATCACCTGGGAACCTTCACCTGGTGCTTAACATACCACTCTGTGGAAACTGGGAGGGAGGGCACAAGACCTTGCCTCCTGTGCAGCACTTGAAATGTGAAATGACGTTTAAAAGCACTCTAATTACTGAGGTATGTGTGGCTACAAATGGCACTAATAGCTTAGGGAAAGAAGCAGAAAAAATGAAGTTCCTGAAATAGTTGCTAGATTTAAATTGGAGGTAATGGGGATTGTGCAGGCTGCATCTTCTTTAGATTCACCATTCAGCAAGAGGGGAGCAAACAAGGAAGACAGATTGGAGGGATGTTTGTGCCTTGCAAATTGCAGGCGTTCATTGAGTTGAAAGATGCTGTTAGTCTTGTAGGGCAGCAAAACTTGTTTGTTTAAAAACAGAACACAAACAGAGGCAGTGTTAAAAGCATTTCAGCTGTCAAAGGGGACAGAGACAACAAATTACACAGGTAGACTGCTAAACTGCATGTTAAAGGCACAACTGCATGGGCAAGCTCAGGAACGGCTCTGGGCTGGCATTTCTGGAACATGTTACTCAGATCTGTTGTGCATTGTGGTCTGCACAAGACTTGGATGTTTGCTACTTCACGCTTCCTTTCTGGCTCACCTGCAACTCCCTCATTCATGATACTTCAATCTTTGGCCTGCCTTGGGAAGTTCCACGTTGCGGACAACAAAATACATGGCATGTTGTGCCTGGTACAGGGTGGGGAAGGAAAGAGAGGTGTCTGTGCTGTGCTGTTACTAAAGGGTGTCTCTCCCATGGCTCCCTGTGCTGGAAGTAGTCCCACCTTATAGCTTTGCACTTGAAAGGCTGTCCTGATGCATGAATGGACATTGCTCCAATATATGACCCCTCATTCCTCCCTACTCATTCATTTCATCTGCCACATAACTCAACCTTGGGGGACAGGGCGCTGGAGGGCAGCAGAAAGTCTAACCTGACCAATTGTTAGATGTCAGAGCAGGGGTCCCAAAAGGAGCTCTGTGTTTTCATAGCCTTGTCCCTTTCCCATCGTATGTAGGCTTTCAGAAAAGAGGGAAAAAATGTGTTCCCTTCCTCCCCCATGCCCCACCCCACTTTTGAAGACAGGCTGAAAGCAACAGCATTTGGAGCAGAGTGACATCTGAGCCTGCAGCTTATTGCAATTTTCAGTGCATTGTCTCTCCATGTGAAGAGATGAAATGCTAAGCTGGGACGAACAGCCCCTAATTGCTGTTCCAGCTTCTCCTGGAAAAGCTCCATGTTGGTCTACAAAGGGAGAAGCTGTATGGGGGACTGCCTCCAAGCATTGGCCCCAGACTGTTGTTCATTACACACAGAAGAAAATACCCCGTTGCCTAGGATCATTTTGGTGGCATGGTTTGTAGCACATGTGCACACTGTAGCTGCCTCACCTGCTTCAGGGCATCTGACTGTGTTGAGTTACGTGTAGTGACTCAGAGGGCTTTCCCTTGGTGGAACATAAAAGTTCACTTGCAGTCCATCAGCTTATGTAAAAGTTTGAACTATTTTTGTTCAAGTGCATTGCCATACATTTTTAGACTAGTTAAACTTCATGCACACTCCATTCGCCAAATCCACCACTTTGCTACATCCAGTGAGAGGGTATCAAAATTCCTCTGAAGCTTTTAGGGACTGCAGTGGTGCAGAGTGCTCTGTGAACACAGCCATATTGCTTGTGCATCCAAATCTCAGGGGAAAACTGCTAATTTGTGCATGGCATAATTCCCACTTTCTAAAAGTTACCAAAAATATGGAAAAAGTGTAACTCAGGAAGTACTGCTTGGATTTAGAGTGTATTGAAATAGACTAGGGTAGATCCTTATAGATTGTAGTCATTAAAACCCTCATGTTGTGAGTGTATTCAGTCTTATCTTTGCTATTATACAGAACTAAAGCTGTACATATTCTGCCTTTTCTTGTCTATCCTCTACTCCACTTCATGCCATTGCCCATTTCACTGTGCTTTGATTCCTGGGACTGTTTTGTCAGTTCCTCAAAGAGTAACCTTTGTGTCTTTTTCCATGAAAACTCCTAAACCTGTTTCAGTCTCCTGAACCCATCTGCCAGGCCTCTGGACATACTTATTTCATTAGGGCTGCTGGATGCTCTAAACATTTCCTCTTTCTTCTTTCCCTTCCCTAACCTCTGTTCTTGAAGTGCAACATTCTGACTACAGGAACCATCCTTCTATGTTGGGAAGGAGCTTCACACATGCTGGTATTTGTTCTGTGACTTAACTCCCTCAGAATAAAAATGGGAATGCCTGTATGGTCTGGGATTTTGGTTTTGAAATTTTTTTTTTGTTACACTGGAATTGTTACTAGAGATGCCTTCTTGTAAAAATGTTTTCCAAATGTCAAGTTTTTTATGAATTAATTTGTTTGTTGCTCCCTGCTGTGTCCCAGGACACGTTGAAAATGAGACTTTTTTCCAAGAGTTTTACCCTGCTGTGAATATTTATATACATCAAGTTGCAATAAAACCAAACAATTTTCTCATTAGCAATGCAGTCTGCAGAAGTCAAATAATTTCTCCTGTGGCTGTGTCAGGGACACTGTGCACTTGAAGTAGGGGAGAGGAAAAAAAGTTTCCAAAGAGAGGACTCAAGATTAACATCATGAACTCTAATAGAAGTCTTGAAATTAGCCCTTTCATCATACCATATTTATTGTTTTAATTTACTTTGGTGGCATTTGGTATTGGTGCACGAGGTATGAATGTCCTTGCATGCTGCATGCATAGGCAGAAGGTAAAAGGATTTAACAGAGCCCCTTCATATGAGTACCTGAACCAGACCATGGCCCTGAATGAGGTTAGGTGAAAGCAGCACTAAATGGCTTCCAGGTGGGACTCCCTAAATGCTGAAACACACCTGGTTTTAGAGAGGTGTGTATTCAACAAGGGAGCTAACCTGGGGCTTCAATCTGGGAATTTCTGTTGCAGAGTTTAGAGCAGCCTTTTGGATATGCACCTTTATGCTGGAGGAAAGCCCCCATAGCTTGGGTGGCTGGGAGAAGAAGGAGCTTGCAGTGGTCTTTGCACCCTGTGTCTCCAGCTAGGCTGAGCAAAGCTCTGGTGTCAGTAAAACTCTGAGTCTGGGTTTCCTAACAGTGAAGTGCTTGTGGATGACAACAGACACTGCTGCTAGACTGATGGTCTGTGTGCTCCCAGCTCTGTCGAGGCTGCGGAGAAGTCAACAGCTTCCTCTGTTGGTGTTCTGCACTTGGCAAATACCTACCATCCTCCTGGGTGGGTGCTGTGGGGGATGCAGAGGTGGGGTGTGTCTGTCAGGGTAATTTCGGGGGAGGAGGAAGGGCAATGAAGGAAACAAGTCATGGCATTAACAGGTCAAGAAGGCTACAGCCACCAGTGGACTGTGGCACTGATGAAGGTGGCACAGTAACTGAGCCAGCAAAACTATCACGACTAGCTTGGATGCTAGTCACCCATTAGTCGGTGTCCTGTTCCCATCCTACTAATGCAGACCAGCAGTTCAGAGACAGCTGGAGATGCAGCATCTGTGTGTGGGTGAAAAAAGCGCATAGTTTTCCTGCAGGGGGGCATATGAGCTCCACAGGGCAAATAGAGGCTCTTGTGTGTTTTCTTTTTACCTTTCAAAAAGGTTATAGGGTGGCTGTTGGGCTGCTGATGCTTTTGCTTGGGTGCAGATCTTGAGACCTCTGTTCCCACAGCAGGATGTCCGTTTCTGTCCTGCTAGTGTGTCCATCACTGCAGCATTGGATCTTTGCCATAAGCAAAGAACAGGGCTAATATCTGTTGCGTGTGGATCTTCCCTTGCTCTGTTCCCTGGTGGGGAGATCTCTGTGGTGGTTTATTAAATCGCTGATGTGCTATGTGCTGTTTCCTCTCCAGTGAACTCCAGCAGTGAAGATGGAGTTTATAAAAGAGATAGCATCTTTTCCCTTGTTGTTTGTCTCACACTGTGCCCATTTGTAAGTATTTAGCATTGACAGGCTCTACAGATGTGTTGTTATTTCCTTTAGATGAAATCCCGCAGTCACACTAATGTCAAAACCTCACACTTGCTCCCTCTGTGTTGCAAGAGCCTTCCTGCTGCAATAGCGATGATGTGCAGAGCAGTGATATCTCATCTCCAGAACTGTCTCTCCTCAAAAGCTGGGGCGGACAAGCAACTCTATGGAGCAGAGCAGGCATTCCCCAAGAACATTTTCAGTTTTGTTTCCCTTTCAGCAAAAGGATATACTAGCGGCCCTGTGAAGCTCGCTTCTTTTTTTATTCATTTTACTCATTCACACAGGCACTGTGATAGCAGTCACTGAGTTAAACCCTCTGATTGATGAGTATACTCAACATGCAGGGGGAATGCTGTCCATTTGGAGGCCAGTGCAAATATGGAGGAATAATACTAGGGTTTTTTTACAATGATCCAATTGGTCCTTTTTGCCCGGACCCCATGTCTGTGTCACATGTGCCATGGTCCAGGGAGTGTCCAGCACAGCTTAGAGCTACAATGCTGGGCACTGGCCAGGGAAAGGCATCTGCATGAGTCATGTACTATGACCTTTTCCATCTCAGATTTTGTTCATTAGTGGGAATCCAAGTGGGATTAGGAACTGAAATAAGAAGTGAACAAGGGATGTGATAAAAAGAGGAAGAAAACTCTACTGAGGGGAACTGGGGATGCAGAGAGGGGACGAGGTGGGGGAAAGGCAGGCAGTTTAGCTGAGAAATGTTGCCACTGAGAACGACAGGCACCTGGTTTAGTAATTAGTGGTGAACAGAGTGTGCTGGAAGACTGGCTTTCTACATGTGGAAAGAGAAGGTACCTGGGCTCAGTGCTTGTCCACCCATTTATATTCAGAATAAGTTGCTTGCTAGGTCTGCTTTTCCAGGCCCATGAAGGTGCTCAGGAGCTGGTACTGGTCAGAGAGAGGAGCAGGTCTGGACCTGGTGCTGCAGGGTCAGTAATGGCAGAGCGCCTTGATGGCTGTCCTGGACTCTCAGCTGCAGATAGTTGTTTGGTCTTTTTCAATTTGAGACTATGAGAAAAAAGTGGAAATCCCCCCCAAGTCCCACCTGCGTTTGATAATTCCTTGTTCTGTGTGCAAAAGCAGACTGGGTCTTGCAGGAGGGGAAGGCAGGTAGCGGTATTCTCCAGATCAGGCCCACGAAATGGGAAGAGACCAGCTGAAGAACTGGTTGAAAATGCAGGCTGCGGTAAGGATCTGCACCAGCGGGTGCATCTGCAGAAGAGAAATGGGGGGAACACCAGGAGATCACTGCCCAGAAGGTGAAAGGAAAATCAGGGTGCACTGAGAGGAGAGCAAAGAGTGGAACAAGCGAACCTGCCATAGGGAAAACCCCTAGCGCAGTTCTCAGGTCCCTGTACATTGTAGAGAGGAGCAAACTGGAGGTCCTTCAAAGCGGAATGTGAAAATGAGAGGAGTTTGTGAAATAAGAGAAAAGCTTGGGCAGTCGGATGTGCTCAGTCAGGGGAGAAAGACAAGACAACCATGTTTACCCGTACATAAAAGGCTGCTTCAAAGATAAAAGAGTTAGACCAATTATTTTCCGTCATTGGCAAAGGCTATTCAAAGAAAATGGATTTTGAGGGCCAGCAAGGAAAATCATTGAAATACTCCAGTGAAACTTGTAACCTGCCAAGTTTTAGTTCTCTTGAAGCAGAAGGAAAGGATTTCAGTGGGCATGGGATCAGCAGTGTAACCAAGAATACAGTTGGCAACCACAGCCAGTTGTGAAATAGCCAGTGGACCCACCCTTCAGATTAGAGAGCTTGCAGGGTAAAGCTGAAATATGCTGCTGTGTGAAGGGATGCTTTCCTCATACAGATCCTGGCACAGCCCCAGATCTCAGCCCCTGCCTTTCCAGGGGAAGGTACAGTTGCTGCAGTTACAGAAGGGCTTTTTTAAAATGGGGAAGGAGAAGTCAGCTTTGCTTTTATATTTGTGATTGGATAATAATTAATAGAGAATGTGGTGATATGTACTTTAGTCCATTTTTATGAATGTAGTAGCTACACCCTGTCACTCTATATGGATTTGTGCTATGCATGTCGCTGCGGTGTAGTGCAGATGAGTCAAACAAGATGAAGTATGGAAAGGGAGTCATCTGCAGAACATTTTCACCTGGCCTATACTTCCCCAGAAATGCCAAAGCGTGTAGGGGAATGGTAGAGGATTAAGGTCTTGGATTGCAGCACCGGACTCCAGGGTCCACCAGGGTGCTGTGTATGCATCTTCTTCCTTCTCACACTCTGGTGAATACAATAAAATAACAGTGCAAAACTTCTGAAGGCAAATTGATCTGAATTGCCAAATGAAGATGTAACACCTAACGCCTCTGGATGCACTGGGTTGACTCCAGCTGTATGAATGCAAATTCTAGCCAGAGAAAGTCAGCAGTAAGAGCAAGTTTTAAGTGGTAAATCTAAATGAAAGATCCAATTAATCCTCACTTATTTACCTTAGCAACTTCTGCTGAATGGTCTGTGACAAAAATGCTGGAATATTAAACCAGGACTATGATGTAAAATGCATTTCCTATCTCTGACGAGTGCAATTTCAAGCTAGATTCTGTCATTCTTGCTTATATTCGGTAATAACTTTTTGGCTTATGTAAATCCATTTGCTTGCTAAGAGACAGATTACTGTACAAAGGTCTGGCCAAATATTATAGAAAAATTATAGTCTGGCCCCATCTCCATTTTTGGCATGCATTGTAATTTATTCTTGAATATTTTGTTAGCCCTGCTGACATGTCAAACTGGATACATAAGACCATTTTCGTATGGTCTTTGTTTACATGATCAAGCACTTGATCTAGTGCTTGAAATTTCTTGCCGGCGTGGCCTCTTGCAGTACTCTGCTTACAACTAATTCACTGAATCTGGCATGCAATAATTCTTTAGCACTAAGCTTCATGTTTTCATCTGGTCCAAGGTTATTTTCCCCCTTGCTTTCTGTCTTACTTCTCTGGCAGCAGTTTCCACCCCAGTGTAAGGATGCTGCATGGAAGGCATGCCTCCTGCAGACACCCTGTGGGTACTTCTTTCTTAATGTTAGCTGTAAACTGTGGCAGCTGGAAAGCATGTACACAACCCATTCAGCCACTCTTGTCAGCTGGCAGAGGGAAAGGAACAGAAACCTGCAACCTGCAGCCACTGTAGTCATCCCACACTGACTGGACTGGTAATGTGAACAGAGCCTGCTGCCCACTTTAGGTTAGTTTACTGAATCTGCAGGAAACCTTATTGCAGATAGAACAGAAACCGGTACAGTAACTGGAAATTAAATGTATTCTACATACATCACAGTGTAAGCAGTGTTTATTTGTACGTGTCTGTATAATGTAGCATAGCTGTGTGCAGCAGCCTGACCTCTGGACTGATTTTGCAGTTGGGCTTACATCACCAGAACCTGTTCTTAATTTCCACAAGAGAGCGTGGGGGAGAATGAAGATGCGTTAGTCCTACAGAAAGTGTGCAGTCTCAGTGAATAATGAGTGATGTCTCTGCAAGTAGCCCTGCAGTCCTTTATGAGGTAACACGGTCTTTGACGTCAATGGGAAGTTTGTTTCCACAAAAGCTAAACAGGGACTGCAGGATTTGGTTTCATGGGGTTTTATGAAGCACAACTGCCATAGACACTGAAAGAAAGAAATCGGGGTGTATTTCACTGGCAGCCCTCCTGGTGTATCTATTGATGATACTTTTTGCTGCCACCTTGGTTTACTGCATTGCTTCTCTGGTGTATATTTTTGTGTCCACATTCTCCAGTCAGTTTTTCTTCACCTACTCTTTTAAGGCCATGAAATGGGGTAATAGTCAGGTTTGTTCTTCACCAGCTTCACTCTGAGTCACTCTTCCAGGAAATGCAGGGGGTCATGAACTTTTGGGATTTCAACAAGGTGCCAACCTGCTGCCTTCCTGTTCAATTTGGGTAGAAGAGCACTGTTCATAGCCTTTGCTTGCAGTACAACCCCTAAGCTGGTAACACCCAGTTGTGTGTTCATGCTACTCTGGAGGGTCAGTTGTATTGTTTTTTGTCTCCCTGTGGGGGACAAGATTGTGAAAGCACAGGGGTAAACACACCTCTCAAAGAGAAAAGGCTGAGGACTTAACAGAAACGTGTGCAGGGCTTTTGGTGGAATTACATGGCATGATAATGCAAGACTCTCTAAGCAAAGGCAGTGGGTGCAAGAGAATAGACAATAGTGCCCACCCATTTGGGAAGCCCTGATAAGGACATATCATCATGAACCCAACTTATTTTTCCTGCCTGGCACCTTCCAATTATATCCCACTTGATTTGTTTAGTGATGAACTTCACTTCCAAATCAGGGTAATGTTCACATTCTCTTTGATAGGTTGTATTAGGTATCTTTGTTTTGAGAGGCTGATTTTAGGGAATTTCTCCCTCTCCCCTCCCCATAGCCTCTCCTGTTAAGCTGGGAACTTTCCATATCCTAGCAAACAACTTTCACTCACTCTTATAGGCAGACATCCGTATTTATAAAAACTGGGAAAATTTCTCTGACCTTGTCCTAAAGCAGCTGGCAGGGATGAGCAAAACATGAGTGTGCCTGTGTGTGTGTGAAGAGAAGGGAAGTGAGGATGAAGCCAGGAACAGTCCTAAGACCAGTCTTAAATGTATGAAGTGCATTTTCAGAGTTGGGGATAAAGGCAGTTATTTGCAACACCTCAAGGGAGGTTCATGGGAGAGCACCCTGTTTTGGGGCATGGAGCTCCATGGGGAATGTGGTGCCTGAGGGGAAGCCCTTGGCTAAGTTCACCTGAAGGTTGCAGTGGTCCTGGTGGGTAGAGGGAAGCAGGCATAAGAAGAGCAGTGGCCAACACCAGCCACTCTTCTTGCAGGGTCATGTCTCTGGGGCAAGACCTACAAGGCAGGGAGAAATTCTTGTCACATTTCAAGAGGGGTATCAGTGAGCTTCACAGGTAGTGAGGTGCACATAGCTCTTTGGCTTTTTGGTACTTTCTGTGCTTTGATAGCTTCTATGCAGACTTACAGCTGCATTTATGTCACCTTTTTTTTTTGTGCCTTTCCCATCTCATTCCCTGTAGTGTGGGGGAGGGGTTATGCTTTCTCTATTCATTCATTTATTTTAATGGAGGAAGGGGATAAGGAACATACTGCTTTGTCGCTACCTGGGGTCCCTTTCCCAGTGGATTGTGGTCATTTCTGTAATATCACGCTCTTTGGTTTCACAGTTTCTGAACACTGCCATCGTTACGGAGCACGACCAGAAACTTGTCTTTCTATGCTAGAGCAACCTGAGTACTTGGGCTTGTAAATACCATCCATTTCACCAGTGTGACAGCTAGAAAGGTTATTTGTCCAAAGACCCGTGGGAAATAAGTGACAGGAGGAGAATAAATCTGTGCTGGTCTTTGAATTACTAAGTCACCATATAATCAATTAGATTTCTCCTAGGTGAGGCCCTTACCCTGTTTGTTTTGGTTTAGCCATATATAAAACCTTGTATAACATCAGTCATTTTCATTTGTGCTGCATAGTGGATTTTGAGCCTGTAGACCTGTAGTTTTTTTCAGAGACGTGGGAAAAATCCTGCCACTTCTAGATTTGCAATGAAGTTAAGGGACGTAGAGATGAAGTGAAGATCATGTTTTGGTGCTGCATGCAGTGCTTGGGAATAACTGTTCTGAGTCTGGCCACCCTGACTGAAATACTGCCCTGTGCAAGGGAACACAGGCTGGAGATGAGAGGCCAGGACTCCAGCCTGTAGTCACTGTGTGTGTGGGATGCTGGTGCCCACACTGTGTTAATAATGCCTGTGGACTGCATTGGTATGAAAATCACTTGCCAGCTAACAAGCACACTGGAGCACTGAGTGTGTGAAAGAAGGGGTGCTGCTCTGTGGTGGCATCCCTCTGGTGTCTTACTGTCCGAGTACTCCCTTGCCAATTAAATTAACTACAATGGAAAGTGCCAGATTGTCTGTAATGGTGCGAGAAAACTAGGGAGGAAAACGCTCTGGGGAAGGGTCAGGTCACTGTGGAATATATTTGCCAACGGGATTTCTCAGGTGGTGTGTGGGATTCGGGAGAGATGCCAGCCTCTGGCAATTCTGCTGTTTTTCATTAAGTTGTGCCTTTCTCTGAAACTGCTGAGGACCCAATCCCAGTTCTGCAAAGCTAGGTCACTGGTGTCAGAAGACTTTGTGGGTGGTGTGGGTCCTTGCTAGAGTTCTAGAGTGCTAATGGGGGTTGTCCAGGAGGGGTGAGACAGGAAGAGGTCAGGTGCAGACTGGTGACAACTGGTATTGCTGGTGGAGGCTGTGTCGTGGTTTCCTGTGAGGAGAAAAGGTCACCTCCTTCCATTTTGGAAGTTTTCTTAATAGGACTAGGTGGTGTGCTAGGTTCTTGGTGCCAGTAATCGGGGGAATTGGTACAGTCATATACTGACTGGATAATAAACTAATGCTCTAAAAAGCCTCATTAGTTAAAGCAAGTCTGACCAGAGTTCAGCACAGCTTGTGACACAGATTTGCTAGAGGGATGTTTTCCCTTGCTTACTGGAGACTGTATTTCCCTATCTGGTAATCAAGCTGATCTTGTTGGTTTAACAAAGAGTTTAAAGCAGTAAGTTCTCAGTTTCTAGCAGTACAATTTTCTTTCTTTGGACTTGCCACAGACTCGTCAGGTCCTGCTTCTGAGGAAAGTGAGACTGACTTGTGACCTCCTTCACTGAGGTAAAAACACTGGATGGGCAGTTTCTGTCTTCCTACTGCTGTTGTACCTGTGATGGTCTGAGGACACAAGGCAACATTTTGGGCGTGACTACTAAGTTTTACTAAATTAGTCAGTATAATGGATAAAGCAAAGTACATAGCTGGGTACCACACGAGCTTTCAGACACATGACTTTTCTTCAGGTCCACTGTAGATACTAGTGTATGTTTTCCAGGCTTGCTTGGTAACAAGTAGAAAAAGTTCCAGCTCTCTTCTAGAATTTTTTTTTTTTTGCTTCTGTGCCTTTTTGGGAGGGTTGGGGTTTTTTTGCTATTTTTTCTTCTCAGTTTACCTGTGCTAGAAGTCTTAGTCCTAGACAAGAGTGTAAGTTCATGCCAGGCAAGTGCTACTCTATGTGAATGTATGCAGACAAGATACTTAGTGACAGAAGTGTCACTAAGTGTCATGGACAGTCATTCTTCTCTGTGGCTGAATCATTTTTCAAACTGTACTTTAAAATGTACTTATGTGATTGCTCTGCTTTCTTGAGCAGGCCTCTGCAATTTTATGTAGATGAGTTTTATTCTTTACAGTGGGAGGCACATGAGATGAAGTCTGATGGTTTTTATTTCGTTATTTGTATGCAACTCTGGCGTTTCATTTTGCAAAAAAACCCAGTTTATTTTTATACAGAAAAATGCATGTTGTTCATTTAAGTGACTGCAGTAATTCTGCCAGCTCAGGCATTAAGAATCCTTTAGTAATACTGAATGTTTTCCAGAGGACAACATAAAGTGACAACATTTACTTCAACTGCCAGAGCTGAAGTTGTGAAGTTGGCCATGTTTTTAACCTGAGTTAGTGCATCCTAACCCAACCACCATCTTAGCTAGTGACTACATCTTGGCCTCTCTTTGCTTTAATATAATTTGTAGTAGGAAGCAAAAACAGATACGTAAGTCAGTAGGGGATTTGTGAATTTTATAGTATAAGTGATAAGAGTGTAGCATTATTACTTTTTCCTAATGTGCTCTATGGTTCTGTAAGCAACTACACTGGGTAATAGAGGAGAAAAATAAATGGTCAGTTTGGGGATTTCAGCGTAGAAAGAGGTCACCAGTGGAGTAAGACAAGCGCCTGTGCTGTTAAACATATTTATAACTGTTATGGCAAAGGAAGGGAATAGTGAGGAGAAAAGTTTGCTGATAATACTAACCTTGATCAGAGTTTTAAAGATAAGGACTGTATCAAAGGAAGATCTCATGAGACTGAGTGGTGAATAAACAGGCAGCTGAAATTCTGTGTAGGCAAATGTAAAGGAATACACATGGGAAGGACAATCCTAACTTTACACAGAAAGGACTCTGAGTTGACTGTTTCTACAGAAGTGTGGGATCTTGGGGTTACAGTGGAGCTATGGAAATGTGAGCTCAATGCACAGCAGCAGTCAGCAAACAAGCAAGGGCACAGAACAACATAGCACTGGGTAATACTAGGACGGAAGCAGGAAACCAAATGAAGAACACTGTTATTCCACTGCACAATTCTGTGGTGCTCCCTGGGTAGTCCCTACCGTGCACAGTCCTGATCAGTGATAGAATATTATATTCAGTGGAAGGGACCTAATCATCTAGTCTAGTCCAACTGCCTGACCAACTCAGGGCTGACCAAAAGTTACAGCACGCTATTAAGGGCATTGTCCAAATGCCTCTTAAACACTGACAGGCTTGGAGCATCGACCACCTCTCTAGGAAGCCTGTTCCAGTGTTTGACCACCCTCTCGGTAAAGAAATATTTCCTAATGTCAAGTCTGAACCTCCCCTGATGCAACTTTGAACCATTCCCAGGCATCCTGTCACTGCATCCCAGGGAGAAGAGATCAGCAGCTCCCTCTCCACTTCCCCTCCTCAGGAAGCTGGAGAGAGCAATGAGGCCCCTCAGCCTCCTTTTCTCCAAACTAGACAAACCCAGAGCCCTTAGCTGCTCCTCATAGGACATGCCTTCCAGCCCTTTCGCCAGCTTTGTTGCCCTCCTCTGGACGCATTCAAGTGCCTTAACATCCTTCCTAAATTGTGGGGCCCAGAACCGCACACAGTATTCAAGGTGAGGCTGCACCATAGCTAAATACAGTACAGGGATCACCTCTTTTGACCAGCTGGTTATACTGTGTTTGATGCACCCCAGGATGCAGCTTGCCTTCTTGTCTTCCAGGGCACAGTACTGACTCATATTGAGCCTGCTGTTGACCTGCACCCCCAGATCCCTTTCTGCAGGGCTGCTCTCCAGCCACTCTTCTCCCAATTTATACTTGTGTCTAGCATTACTCTGTCCCAACTGCAGAATGTGGCATTTATTTTTGTGAAATTTCATGCCATTGATGATTGCACAAATCTTACAGGGGTTACAAAGATGAAAAGGTACAGAAGGTGGTGGTATGGATGAAATAAGGAATAGCTTCTACTAGCTTGGCTTCTTCAGAGTTGAAAACATGGAAAGTACACAAAGGTCTATGAAATGATAAATGGCATGTGGGAAAGAGAAGAGGAAACTCACTCTTTCTTCTTGTCCAAAGACTAGAGGGCTTGCAATGACATTAACTATTAGTGGCTCAGACCAAACAGGAAAATATATCTCTCCAAGGAGCTCACACCCATGGAAGTCTTTGTCACAGCATGTTGTGCATACTGTAAGTTTTATACAGTCTCATAAAACAGCTGGATAAAGTCATGGGAGAAAGGTCCTCTGAAGACTATACAACAGCTCACCATCTCTGGCTTGGGAAGCTACTAAGGGAATATCACATCATGCTTGCTGTCTTCGTATGCTTGTGGTCACAGCTCATGGTGGGGTACTTGGAACCTCTGTATGGTCCATATGTTTATTATTCAGTTAGAAATAATGTTCGTACTGAATGTACAAATGAGTGGTTGCATTGTTTTTCCCTTTTCCCTGACTGAGAAAAAGTTCCTTTCTGGCTGCTTTAGCATCTCCTGATACAATCAAGGGGGATGGTGTTGGTCTTCTTGGAGCTCCATTGGCAGCCTGAGAGGGAAGTCTTGTGCCTTCATGCTCTGTACTGCTCCAGCTGGTTCTGTCCCTTGTGGACCTCAGGCTAGCTTTTGTGAGAATCTGATGCAAGATAAGAATCAAAAGCTTGGGGAAGAATCCAAGCGAAGAGGTGTCTCATATTTGCAGTTCATCCATTTCAGTGAAAACCGAAACATTTCACGCAATCATGTCAGCTTTTCCTCCCTTTGGAGGAGAGTGCCAACAAAATGAGAACTGTGGTCAAAAGGCGCTATTGTCCATTTTTCCATTCAAAACAGGTCCATCCTGCTGGTGTTTTTAATTTACATTACAAGTACAAATCACACCCAAAAATATTGGGTGTCATGTGGAAGAGCCTTGTGTCGGGAGTGCTGGTGTTCTGGGACTGCACTCTGCATTGGGATGGAAACAGGTTTCAGATTCCTTGCCCCAATGCAACCAACTTCTGTTCTCTGTCACACACTGCTCATCTTAGGATGGAAATGGGAGGTTTTATTGCCTAAAACCTAAAACATAGACTCAGAGGAACACAACACTGAAAGGTACTGAAAGTGCCTCCAATCCATCAGTGGGCCAGTGGTGAATACCTAGGAGAAAGGTAAATACATAGTGAGCTTTCTTAGCATAGTCCACAGCTCCCAGCACAGGGTCTTCCTGAGCCTGGGGAATCCCTGAAGTGAGAAGCTGGATTTTATTCCATGGACTGGCCTAGAAGACGTGCTGCCTTGCTAGTCCAAACTGGTGTCACACTTTGAGTTTATTCCTGGCACAGGCAGGCTGAGAGCAAGACTGGGGCACCGCTCAGCTCCATGGCATTTGCCAGCGTCTCTGCCTGTGTTTATTTGGTAACACATGTGTTCCTGTCTGTCCCTCCATGCCTGCAAGCAGCACTGCCTCCTCCGCTGTTACTTGGTGGTGGGGCAATGAAGCATCCTTGAGCTTCCCATCCCAGAGCACGCCTCGGGGGGAGGAGTGTGCCCTTGCTTTGAACCATGATAGCACGGGCATCCTAGTGGGACTTACCCTCTTGATGTGCTTGTGGATGTGCTGAATAGCTTCAGGCATGTGGCCCAGGTAATAATGAAATGTCATGCAAGCATATCTATGCTGAAAAACTGAGTTAAAAATCTTAATAGTGGAGAGACAAAAACAAACAAAAAAACCCCCAAACCCTCAGAAGAAAACAGTAAAAGAAGATTGTGTTCTGTGAAACAGGATCCAGTAAGGATTGTCCATGGATAAACAGCAAGAACTATCTGCCAAGTGGCACGCAAAGATTTTGCTTGGAGGATCACTGTACCACGGGAGATCAGAGTAAGGCCACTGCACTGGAAAAGGTCTGAAACTGTTTCCAGAGAATGCTAAGCATTTTTCCTGCTGACTCCTCACACAATACTGCAAGAATATCTAATGCTGCTTGAGCCTACTGCAAACTGCCTATTTTCTGTCCATTAATAAATTTTCCCCTGTATTGCAAGGATAAACTTCACGTAAAGGTCCACATTGTGTCATCTTTCTCATATTGACAGTTCTGCTATGCCACTATTGAATTAGTCCTAACAGAATTATTTTCTCCCAAATTCTTCTTCCTTAAAAAGATTCCAAAAAAGCTTTGAAATGATGTGGGCATAGTTGTCTATAAATATGAAAATCTGAAAGGTTTCTAACACCTAATTTTTCTCAACAGAAACTATAACATCTTTTTTCAGAGTGGGTATGCATATGTTACAATGACAAGAACTCTGTTAATAAATTATTCCATTTGAGAACAGAAGAAACAAGGGCAAAAATAAGAAGTCTGCGAAGAGTTTTTAAGAATAGGGCAAATAACAAATGCATTGCAGATTTTCTTTTAACTTTCCTGTCTGATGCATTCTCTTGAAGCATTAAAATGTTTTAAGAACAGTACGTGGGGAAATTTTGAATCTGAGCTCTGCAAAGAGGAAAAAGAAGGCTGCCAGGTACTTTAAAGAGATGGGCATAGTATTAAAAATGTCATTATATATACTGAAATAGGTGCATCCAAACCCCACCCCTAAATTACTGGAATCAAATCACAAAGTCTTTAGTGTATGAAAACAAAGGTGAAATACAATTTTATTTCTGGTGAGAAAACAAAAAAATCAATAACCTTCAAATCATTTCTTACATGAATGGAAGTCATAACACGAAACAAAACATTATCATTTATCCTTGAGTCATGAAGTGGAAATAAAAGACAACTGAAAGATTTGAGCCAATCTCTGCCTCAGGACACATCACCAGAACTTCACTGAAGTTACAGCTGTAACTGTGGGCTGAATTAGACCCCAAATACAAGGCTTACGCAGTATAATTTCTATAGAAATTCTAGACTGTAGCTTTGTATTAATAGTAACTGAATCCTGTGTAATTCTTCTGTATTGCATGTGTACAATTGCTCTTCCTCAGTTCCAAAATAGAGTAGAGCAAATCTGGCAAAAGTGGATGTGGTTGATAGAATCAGTCTATTTCACCTCCATCACTGCTTCCACCTCTGTGTTCTCTGACACCTAAGTAAAAGATTATTTTATTCGTAAGGTTGGTTATTGAAAATCACAATATGAAAAAGTTTGTATTTATGGAGGGGAATGCTCTCCAAAATCTTCAGAAAAGGTTTTTATTATGCATGCATGGTGATCATTATTATTCAGAGTATTATTATTTTATCATTCACATATTACAGTTACTGAATAGTTAAAACATCTGATGGATAATTCATGAGTGGAAGAGGAGGACCTCCCCATTTATTAAGAAGGTCACACAGACAGAATTGTATAAATCTTAAATGACCATTCAGGAGGAACAAAAATTTGTATTTGTTATGTCATTTTAATGAACAAGGCCTAGGTTCAGATTAACCAGGGCTGCAGATATTATTTGCAGATATTGTGATTTTTAGTAAAGGTTTATGGCAGTGACACTGCTAAAATTCACAACTTCTTAATTTTCTTGCCAAGCAACAGAAAGAAAGAGGAGTACCACTGTGGAGGATGAGTCTGTGCTCATTAAAGCAGGTCTGGTCTGGTCTGGTCATGGCAGACAGGCAAATGCTGTAGGTTTCAATGCTCCCTCCTTAGTCAAACTTTGTTACCATTGTGGTTCATGGGAGAACCAAGTTATGTGGCAGCGCAGTCTGGTTAATGCAGGGCTGGTCAACGCATTGCACCTTGGCTTTTAACTCTGGATGAACTGCTCTCAGAAGTGAACACTTGGGAATAACACTTGAGACCCATTGCCCAGCACTACATTAATGCTTCAGATGATCAAGGGTATGTTAGGTGGGAAGGGTTGGCAGGCAGCATGCTCTGTGTGGTTACAAATAGTATCGGACCTGTGCCTCCACAGATCCACAGAAAGGCTCAGGAAGTACAGAGTCCTGGACACACAAAGCGGTGGACTCATGGTTGTAGCCCAGAGAAAACAGTGTAGGGATTATCTCTTGAAATTTCTTCTCTCAGACAGCTGAGTGGAGAGAGGAGTGTTGCTGTGGTACCATCTAAGCGAGGACCAGGGCTGCCTGGTCACCTGGAAGATGGCCTTTGCAAGGGCAGCAGAAAGTCTCCAGAGCCGATTGGCTCTTTGAGGCTCCATGGTAAAAGCACTGCCAAGTAGCATATAGTTTCAAATACTGGTTATCTCATGTCAGAGCCTGTGCACAGAATTCTGCACAAAGGGGATGCTCAGTGAAGTAAGTGGGAGCACCCTAGTACTTCATTTGGCCAGGTCTGCCTTAGTATGCAGAGCTACTCCACATGTTCCTTACCTTGGTGGAGCCAGAGCAAGACTTCGGTATCACTCTTAAGTGATTAATCCTGAAGGTCAAAAGCTTCCTGTTAATACCTTTCTCATCAAAGCCTTCTCCTCAACAAAGGAGAAGTTTCCCATGAATGCATATGGGCAGGTGCAGACAGATGAGTCCCAGTCTGGGTGGATGGACTGGTACGGTGCTGTAGTGTTTGTATGTGTTTACTTTGTACTCAGGAGCCATGCTCGCTAGGACATGCTTTAGTTTGTCATTTTTAATACATTAGAAACTGCATGTGGGTATACCTCCTTAAATTTTTATCCAGAAATGTATTTGCACTGCTTCAGTCTAATGTGAGTTCCCCTGACAGACTGAGAGACCATTTCTACTTCTAATACGAACGCCTAATTGGTGTGAAAGATTTGCTTTGCTTTGTTTTGTATCCTTTGTTAGAGACACTAAGGTACAACCTGTAAACTGAATTGAAGATATATTTAGAGCAGCAGACTGTTTTGATTTTTTTCAAAAACTGCAATTAAAAACTGAGTTCTGTGCCTAAATCCAGCAGTTTCACCCCCTTCTGAATTTTTTTACTTTGTAACCTTTGAAACACCTCTTATTAGAGCTACAAAGTCATAGAATAGTTTAGATTTGAAGGGATCTCCAGAGATCTTCTGCTCCAACCCCCTGCTCAAAGCAGGTCTAATTGGATCAGACTGCTCAGGGCCATCGCCAGTTAAGACTCGACCAACTCCAAGGATGAAGATCTGAAAACAGCTCTGAGTAACCTGTGTCAGTATTTAACCACTTTCATGGCAAATATATTTCCTACTACTTAGTCAGAATTTCCCATGTTCTAACTTGTGTCCATTGTTTCTTGTCCTGTCGCTGCACATGTCTGAGAAAGGTCTGGCTTTATCATCTCTATATCTTCTGATCAGGTAGTTGTAGTGAACAAAAAGGTGTCCCTTTTCCCTTCTCTTCTCCAAGATGAACTGTTCGTGATTCCTCAGCCTCTCCTTGTACATCATGTGCTTTGACTTCTGACCATCCTGATGGCCTCCAGTGGACTCGCTCCAGTGTGTCAATGTCCTTTTTGGACTAGGGAGACTAGAACTGGACACAGCACTCCAGATGCAGTATTGCAAGCACCAAATAGAGGGGAAGGATCACTTTACTGGACCTGCCAGCTACACATGTACCAATACAACCCTGGATGCAGCTGGCCCTCTTTGCTGCAAGGACACACTGCTGATTCATGTTTGACTTGCTGTTCACAAGGACCCTGAGATCTTTTTCTGCAGAACTGCTTCTCTGACAGTCAGCCCCAACCTGTATTGTTGCATGGGGTTATTCCATCTCAGAAGGAAGACTGAATTTTCTCCTGTTGGACTTCACAATGTTCCTGTAGCCTGTTTCTCCAGGTCCCTCTGAAAAGGAGCCTTTCCCTATGGTGAATTGACTGCTCCTCACAATTTAGTGTCATCCACAAATCTGCTAAGAGACGACACCATCTCATCATCCTGGTCATTGATGAAGACATTAAACAGTCTTTGTGCCTGTCTTGATCCCTGAGGGATGTCGCTGGTTACCGGTCACCAGCTGTGCAGCCAGTTTCTACCCACTGCATTGCCCACTTATGCAGTCCATATCTCACCAGTTTGGTGGTAAGGAGACTATGGGAGACTGTGTCAAAGGCAGTATAAAGTCAAGGTATACAACATCCACTGCCTTGTCCATGGCACTGGTGTCCTCGCTATGGAAAACGATGAGGAGAAGCAACCTTGAGTGAAGTTCCTCCGAAGAATTGTCTAGCAAAAGCAAATCATCCAGGGACAGTGCCAGCTGTGTGGGACTCCAGGGGACTGGCAGTCCCACTTAGAAACAGACAGGCTCCCAGTTAAGGGTGCAGTATGTGTATTGGTGGCATAGCCCATGTCCTTCAAGCACCAGTGGCAGAAAGATCCCTCCTAAAATAGCCATTATTTATTCTTCCAGACAACCTTTTCTCCCTCATGTTTTGGAGACAAGTGCTGTCTCTTCAGTGTGCTTACTGGGTGCAGTATAGTTACGGGAGGCTGACCACTGTCTGCTCTCATTTTTGGCAGTTAGTTTTTCTTCTGCAGCCTTATGTGCCAAAGAAACTTGTAGATCCAGCCTCAAGAAGAACTTTTCATCTGTCTGAGCATGCTAAGCAAGGAAAGCTGCTTTTCTTGTCCAGTCTCCTTCTGAAGGCCTCATACATGTCCCAGTTATGACATGCAGCTGTCGTGCCAGACAATCTAAGGGACAGGATGTGTTATAATGAGGCAGAAGGAGGGGCACATCACACACAAATGTTTCAAAACCTGCTGGCTAACTGGAAGCCATTGTAATTTCAGTTACGTGTCAAGGACTTACAGCTCTGTGGATGGTAGTCACAAATCTTGAAAAGCAGAATCGTTTTTATTTAGCTGCTGACTTTTAAGCACATAAGTCCATCTGGGGTCTTTCTAACTTGGTATCTTGACTCCAACAGGCATCAGGAATGGGTGCTTAGAGAAATAATATCTGGTGACTGTGCACTGGCATGCACACAGACCCTTGAACAATGTTTCACCATTGGAGCCTTCTGGTTGTCTGGAGCTTGGCGGCTCCATGACACAGCACTTGCGTTTGCATCATTGTGCTTAATTATTTGGGTGAACTGTGGACTTTTCCAGTCACATCTTTTGAACTCACTCAAGACAGTACCTGAAAGTGGTCCTGCCACCTTCATTAGCTTGCAGCTGATAAAAAGCCTGCAACATACCCTCTCTCTCAGGAAAGTCTTGGGACTTTTTGGTATGTCTGTTGTTAGTGTCACTGAGAAGGCAGAAGGTTTGTTTAAACAGCTGTGGTTGAAGAAGTCACAGTTTGTGGTCACAGTGACTTGGCAGAAGCATGGAGCGATAAGCAGATAAAATGAGATCTCAGTATATTAAGAAATCTTATGATGTCAACAAAAAGGGGGAGTTTATGAGAGAAGCTTTGAGAAAAGAAATGGAATATATTCCTTGAAGTTAATCAAGAGTTTGTTGACAGGAAGACAAAGTTTACAGGGAAGAGTTCTCTGGATAAAAGAGATCTGTAAGCAGTTCTGCATTCATAATTCATGTGAGCTACTCAAGGCTAATACTTGGAAGAACAGTCTATGCAAAATATTAAAGAAGAGAACAGTTCTTCTCAGGGTTACTGAGGGCAGCAGTCAGGTTTTACCTGCACACCAAAGCTCACCTCTCTCTTCTATGTTTTACGGAAGGTTCTGGCCAACCTTTCTCTGCCTTTGCAGTTCTTGCGTTACCTAACTACAGTGTGGGCTGCAAAGTCCAGCAGTGTAGCAATGTTCTACAATCCTGCCTTCTCAGTGCTCACAGAAAGGATTAAGGATTTTATTGCTGTTGGTGTCAGTGTGGAGGAAAAGAAGATATAGGTATAAAATTCTTTTTTTCACAAAAAAAAAAAAAAGAAGAAATGGAATTCTGCTGTTTTATTAAGCACTTGCTCAAACCTTATAGAAAACATTTGTAAAACATGTAAGTACATTTATGAAAACAAATGAAGTTCTGATGCCAGTTAGGTGTTGAAATGAACACCATTAATGCAGAACTCTATAGCCAAACTTTTCAAATTTTAAAAATCTCTGTTTTGCACACTTTACTGGTCAAATGACTGTGTTACACAGGCTGTCTGTCTGTGGTGTGCTCTATCTACAAGATCACAGCCACCTGAAATGAACCTCAGAAAAAGAACGTTATTGTTATCTAACCTGCAGAAGAGGGGAGTTTTAAGGGGCTTAATAAAATATGCAAAGTTATTAAAGATGACCAAGCTAAAGTATTCCATTTGAGAAGAGTCCACATATTTTAGGAAATGATTTGACAATGGAGAAATTCAGAGGTGTGATCTTACTAGGCAGTGTTGCATTTTGTGTGATAGCATGATACGCCTTGACAAATGAGGTGTGCTGAGTTTGCTAAACAGAAGCTTTGAAACACTTTCCTGGGTTTCTTAATGTCCCCAGCTGGTCAGCCCAAAAGAGCGACTAGTCTATATGCATGGATAAGAGCTCATTCTGCTTTGCTTTGCTCCTCGTGATGTCATTTAAATCTGTGCAAAAGGATGTAAAAAAGTTTGAAAGATTTACCTTTCCTATTTGTTTTGTGCTTGTTGTAAGTAATCACCTGCATGGTATGGAAAGGAGCTTGGTCTTTTGTGATGGAGTTCCAATCAGATTTCTGTATAATTGTTTAGCGCCATTTCCTGTTATATTATCTGGACTGACATGGGGCCAGTATTTCAATGTCACCTTAATAGCAATGAGTATTTGTACATAATGTTTTATGTAAGTGATTTAGGCATTGCTCTCCTGTCATCTCTCTGCTATATTATTTTGTGTTCTCCTAGAGGAGAAAAATATTATAGCTCTTGTTTTTATCTATAGACTAAAATAAATAACTAGAATTATTCAGAACAAAATAAATTATTAATGCCTAATGTATTGTCCCACTTTTATTTGTCTGGAGGATATGTTTACATTTTGCATGCCTCTAGATGAATTGATGGATTTTTCTCATTTTTTTTAGTTGCTGTTTTCTATGAGGAAAAATTATAGTGTTGAGAACTAGAAACTATTATGAAGTGTAGCTGCTGTAGTCAAGAAGTGTGTGTTTTCTCTGGGATGAAATTAAATGTCTTGCTTATACCCTGTAG
This sequence comes from Aptenodytes forsteri, assembly GCF_000699145.1. Classification (NCBI taxonomy): domain Eukaryota; kingdom Metazoa; phylum Chordata; class Aves; order Sphenisciformes; family Spheniscidae; genus Aptenodytes; species Aptenodytes forsteri. Next base: position 1,097,797 of record NW_008794879.1, on the reverse strand, counting down.
AGGAGGGAGTGAACATAAGCAAAATGTAAGCAATTTTTACTTCTGGGTACTGTATGGAGGCTGAATCAAATTGGCTCTGGAGCTGCATTCTACTTGTCTAATAGGTTATGGGGTTTTTTTCTGTTATGGGTTTTTGTTTTAATACATTTCTGATGAAAAAGGGACATAAAACACTCCTCTGAAGAAGTATTTTCTTTAAGAACTACCTCTTTTATCAGATCTGAAAGCTCAGGTTCTTATGCAGATTGATATTGTCATAAAATAACTGTTCTTCCATACCAAATGTTGTTACTACAGATGCAAGCTACAAATGGGCCTTTACAAGGTAATGATTTACATTTACCAAAAATGGGTTTGATATAAAATATAGTTCAGAACAGAAAGAATAAGAAATTTTTGAGTGATTTTGGCAAAGTTCATTTCTGGAATACAATTCAGCATATCCCATGTATATAGTTCAATGGTCTATGAGCTCAGCCCACTTCCACTGAGTTTGATGGAAAGGTTCCCGTTCGCTCAGTGGGATTTGGCCTATGGTAGCAGAAATTATGAACGTGCCTGATTTGCACCTGCACAGTATATGCATATAACTACAATTTCCCTTGTGCATATTAAGAAGATCTGAAAAAGAATTTTTTATAACTAGTGTTGGAAAAAGGACAATGATCTTTCTTCCACTTTGAGAATCAAATAATCTGACTAATGATTGGCATCTGAAAGCTGGAGCAACAATGGAGAGAGATTGTGTGTGGTAGCTTTTCATGAAATATCCAGCTACTTTGGGCACAGTAGTAGGAGGAAGAGGCACAAAACTCAGTTTTAATCTCTACTTCTTGAAAGCACTGCAATTTTGAATCAGAACCACAAAAGTAATAAAAAAGAAAAAAATCTGCTCTGTTTACTGATTGATAGGTAGTTCCCTGTTTTGTTTTTTTTTTACTGTGACATTTTTAGTGTGACTAATGTTATGTGTGAGATTTCACTTCAAATAAACTTTTCCATACTATGCCCATAAAATATCCCCTTATCCTCCTTAGAAAGTGACTTTAAGAAAAGCTAAGCTAGCAGAAACCTTCTGCAGGATAATCATGTGCTTTGGAAACACGTGTAGCTCTGCCTATTTGCAGAGCTAAAGAAGTGGTCCTTAGTGATTTGGGTTAATTTTATTACCCTGTGATTCCTTCAAATATATTTCTGTTTGTCTTCTATTTTTCTCAGAAAATTCTAGCATGAATTATGTCTCTAATCTGTACAAGTTGAACAAGAGTACTTTTAACTAAATTACTTAAAATTCAGTGCATCAGTGTGAATCTTCACAACTTGGAATCTGAATAGTCTCTCCCTGAATTGACTGGATTTGGGCCCTATATTTAACATCATTATGTTATATACTAGAAATTTTGGTTTAATTCAAAATCCCCTGTGTCAGTTACTTGGCAATCTTACTAAGACCATTGTCTCAATTTTTTTTAAAGTGCTAATTCTTAGGTAGTTCTTTTGGACACACTAACTCATGCTTCGGTATTTTATGCACACATTGACATATGGTTAAAGATTTTGAAAACCACTTTTTCATGCTAGAAAGGATTTATCTCTGATTTCTTTGTGTTTCTGATCCTCAGGCTATAAACTTGCATTTTAGGGAACAATTTAGGGAACTACTTCATGTTGTGAATCCAAACTTCAGAGGTTGCAGAATTTTTTTTTTTTTTTTTAAGCTGCATTTTTTTCCCAAGTAGATGATAATGGAATTTTCTTCTTTTTAAGAGCTCTTTCTTTGAGTTAAATAAACATTATCCTAAGTACAGGGGATTCATTGGGATGGACTATCTTGGAAGAAGTTTATCCTAAAATTTAAAGAATTTGCCCAGCTTGTATTAGGAGTCACAGGTGTAATACAAAATTGGTACCTGAAAGACTCCTCATCTCTCTTTCATTTATCTTTTTTTTATCAGTTTTTATACACTTTTCCAATAAAAGACTGACTGAACACTTTTATTTTTCTATTTTGAAGAAAACTTCTCCTTTACTTCTCCATCACAGTTTGTTTGGGAACAAGAAATGCTTTTTGATGTAGAAGAATCTCTTCATTGCCTGTATTGCCTGTTTTTCCAACAGTCAGGTTTTAAAGGTCTATCACAGGCGATTTTCTTGGAAGAAGTTTATCCTAAAATTTAAAGAATTTGCCCAGCTTGTATTAGGAGTCACAGGTGTAATACAAAATTGGTACCTGAAAGACTCCTCATCTCTCTTTCATTTATCTTTTTTTTATCAGTTTTTATACACTTTTCCAATAAAAGACTGACTGAACACTTTTATTTTTCTATTTTGAAGAAAACTTCTCCTTTACTTCTCCATCACAGTTTGTTTGGGAACAAGAAATGCTTTTTGATGTAGAAGAATCTCTTCATTGCCTGTATTGCCTGTTTTTCCAACAGTCAGGTTTTAAAGGTCTATCACAGGCTGAAAAGTTGAGGGACTATTTCAAAGTCCTTGATTAGTCACATCTTACTTTTCCTTCTGTAATGCCACTCTATGTCCTAAAATATCTTAAGTAAAATTTAGGTTGTTGTCTCCACTGTGTGCCCTTTGACTGCAGTAAAAGCACAGCCATCCAAAGAGAAGCTGTTTTAAATCAGTGTCAGCTTAGTTTACCCTTTGGAAAAATGGGCCTGTCTCACCACAAGGAAGGATGCAGCTTCAGAGGACATTTGACCAAGCTCTCCTCATGACTGCATATCCTTTCTGGATGTGCAGGTGTGCGGGGAGTTTCAGTCAGCTCATCTGACATGCAAAGTCTTATCTTCCAGCACCCTCCATTAAATTGCCTTGCCTCCCTATTGCCACTCAGTGATGGTGCCAAGCTGCATACATTGGTTGGGCTTGGAGAGTAGGAGCCATGAGAGCGGCCTGCACAAGACTGCCTATTTAAAAATAGCTGCTATCTTCTGGGGCTGAGTATGTTTCCCAGGTGAGCTCAGGACACTTACTATGGGGAGACGGGCTCCAGTTGCTGCTGGTGTCAGGGAGCCCACTGATTTCTGCAGGGAGCTGCTCCCCTCTCCCCATTGCTAGAGCAGGTCTATCTTGCTGACCTGTTCTCTGAAGAGCCAAGATCATTGGTTCATGCCATTTTGCATGCCTGTGGGGTGGCATGGTCTTCCAACTCAAGACAGATCAGCACAGGAATGTCAGAAGGTAATAAAACTTCACTAGGTTCAGAAGGTAATAAAAATTTCATTAAAATAGCCTGCAAGGCTCAAAAACTCACCCTGCCTTTTCTTAGCCTTTCCATAATCCTGGACTTTTTAACCAGGAAACTTTTCTTGTTTGGGGGTGCTTAGTTCCTTTAAACTGTTCTTTCTCCTTGATGGCTGTAGGTCAGAAGAAACGACCTTTCTGAGGGAGACAAGGTCACTGAACCTGCTTTCTGTCTGGATTTATTGCCGTCCGTGTACCCTTAAATCTGTAGTCAAAAAGCTTCAGAGCCAGCGTCCCGAAAGCAATGAGGTTGGCTTGCAAAAACCACATCCAGCTCCCTTCCCACCACTCCCTGCACAGCACCTACCTCTTGGGAGTTTTCTTACATTTAAAGGACACCTCAGCCACTGCAACTTGCGTGTGAATGCTTCAGGGTCGAAAGCCTTCATCTTCCTATTGCGTGTGCTCAGCTGTACCTGGGAGGGCCCAAAGAGGCTCTCTGCCGGCTCGCAGCACCAGCTGTCTTTGCTTCTGGAGCTCTTCTCCTCTCGTGCAGCAGGAGCATCACTGTGTCCCTGGGTATGTTTTCAGGATGGAAGGAAACATACGCCCCTCTCTCCCCTTTCCTTCCCCCAGCTGCTATGTGAAGGCGATTGTGGGCCTGTGAGTCAGGCAGCAGCTGTGTTACTGTGACTCAGAGGAACGCGGTGTGTAATGGCAGCAGGGATGCCAAACTGTTACTTGCTGCACACTGCCACTTCAACAGTGTGGCTTGTAGCAAAAAAGCCACAGCTCCACACATTAAGGCATCTCTCTGCCCTACTCTGCCCTTCCAGGAGAGGACTGAAATCTAAATTTAAAAACAACAACTTGGGTATATTTATTTAAGTTATATAACACTGCTAAGCAGCTGCAGTGTCAGGCACACCACCCATTTGACCAGCGTAACTTGTATTCCTATTAAAGGTTGCTGCTGCTGCATAGTGTCACATCACCTTAGCCAACCTGTGTGGATGTGAGGGTCTAGATGCTTGTCCCAGCAGCATGCCACCTCCACAGACAGTCACTGCCAACTGAAATGAAGCAGTGTTGCCTGGGCCAGCATGGTCCGTAACTGCTTCAGCCCTCCGTGGAAGTGACCACTTTGCTGGTGAGACCTTGAGTCTAATCAGGAAGGTGGCAGGTTTCCATTTCTTCCTCAGAAACATGGGGAAAGAAGAGATGTAAGTTCACTGTGGGAGGGAGCACCATCAGCCAGGGCTGATACAAAGACAGGAGGAATGTGTTGAAATTTTAAAGTGAAAATTTGCAGCCAGGGAAGAAGTAGGTGAGACTGTTTGCAGTCACTACATAAGCGTACCTATGGCCAGATGCTTGACATGGACAAACAATGCAAAGCCATTGGCTTGCAAAAGGCTTTGCCTATAGGCAAAAAAAAAAAAAATCTGAAAATCCAAGCAATTAATAGAATAATCATATAGCTTTTCTTGAAGTTTGTTGCAACTGACTCCAAGGGTTGCAAGGGAGAAGGACTTGGGGGTACTGGTGGATGAAAAGCTGGACATGAGCCAACAACATGCACTCGCAGTCCAGAGAGCCAACAGTATCCTGGGCTGCATCAAAAGAAGCGTGGCCAGCAGGTCAAGGGAGGCAATTCTGCCCCTCTACTCTGCTCTGGTGAGACCCCACCTGAAGTACTGTGTCCAGCTCTGGAGTCCCCAGCACAGAAAAGACATGGATCTGTTGGAGCGGGTCCAGAGGAGGGCCACAAAAATGATGAGAGGGATGGAACACCTCTCCTATGAGGACAGGCTGAGAGAGTGGAGGTTGTTCAGCCTGGAGAAGAGAAGGCTCCGGGGAGACCTTAGTGCAGCCTTTCAGTACTTAAAGGGGGCTTATAAGAAAGATGGGGA
>NW_008794879.1:1066463-1092593 GCF_000699145.1 Aptenodytes forsteri | reverse complement strand
TGGATGCCCCATCCCTGGAAACATTCAAGGTCAGGTTGGACGGGGCTCTGAGCAACCTGATCTAGCTGAAGATGTCCCTGCTTATTGCAGGAAGGTTGGACTAGATGACCTTTAAAGGTCCCTTCCAACCCAAATCATTCTATGATTCTATGATCAGTGGCACAAAGTCCAGCTAAAAGCTAGTCACCAGAGCAGTACCCCAGGGTGGATACTGGGGCCAGTGCTGTTCTACCTCTCCATTAATGCCTTGGATTGCCTTGGATGAGGGACAGAGGGCATCGTCAGCAAGCTTCAGACTATTCAGAATGGGGAGGAATGGCTGATACACCAGAGGTCTGTGCTGCCATTCAGAGGAAGCCCAACTGCATGCAGCCCTGAGAAACCTGCTCTAGTTGACCTTGCTTTGAGGAGGGGGGTTGGACTAGATGGTCTGCAGAGGTGCCTCCCAGCTGCAGCCATGAGGTGGCTCTGATTTTCTGTAAGAGCTTGCTGTATTTTTTAACAAGTTACAACAGATACTTGTTTTTTACTAATGCTTAACTACTTTGCAGACCTCTCATGTTTTTGTGTCTGTGCACTGGGGGTTTCACTGGCTGTCTCAGGTTCACAGCGATGGGCATGTGGCAGCTCAAGCTAAGCATGAGAAGGGGTGTGTAGGAGAAAGTTACATTCTCATGGCTATTTTTTCAGTTTACTAGTATATATCAGGCTGTTGTCCTCTTGTTAATATTGACAATGAATAACTTTTACTGTATTTACTTCATACAATATAGCTCTTGTGAACCTCCACACATTCTGCCTTACACACTTTCTTTCTTTCTACTACAAAATTTTCTCGTTTGGAGTCCCAGCAGCTAAAAAGCATTAGGACTGCCACAGTCTTAGAAGACTGGAGGATAACATGTCTTCATTGGCATAACAGACCATGGGTCCTTGCAGAAATGGACACATTATGCATTGTGTCCACTGCAATGGACAATGTGTTTCCATTGTAGAAATGCCTTTTTTTTCCGGAGACCTCATTTGCCATGTAAGTCATAAAGCAGTGGTCCAGGACATCCACATCATATGGCCTGTTTGATTCACAGATGTGTCTCTGACTTCCTGGATCCCTGCTACTTTATGTCAGGGTGATTGTAGTAAATTTAGGCTGATCCTTTTCAGATGGATAGTCCGACCATGCTTATCGTGCATTCGTGAAGTTATCTAGTATGATTAAAAAAAAAAAAAAAGGAAAAGTGGTAAAGTGAATGATGAGTAGTTCATGTCGTTCACCACAGCTGGGTGATCAGTTGACTTTTAAAAAAAAATCTAACTCATACTAGGTATAAGCTCAGTATCACTCCTTACGACAGAGAGGGGAAGCCACATGTAAATGGGTGATTTTGGCTGCCCCACATATTGAAACAGGTTAGCTTTCCTTTCTGCCTTATTTGCCATCACAGAATCTGCATTACAAAGGAGATGGAGAGAGGTGGATAATCTGTGGTGTCTGGTGGGGCGTGGGCTGTCTTCTCCTGCCTGGATTCTTCAGTGTCTAACAAGGATCAAGCTTATATTTTATTTTCCTCTTTAGTGAGGTACTGATAGGACCTCCCTCTTCTGTCTGTCTGATATTTCTGAAACTTCTCAAAAATTATAATTTTTGCCATCTTTTGCTTACTGCCAAGTGTTGTTGAAATTGGTTGAGTGCAGAATTTTTTTCAGGTGCAGAAGAAGGAGGACATCAGCAGACAAGGAAAATGTGATCATGTATGCTGGATTTTAAGATGTCATTAGAAATGCATCTGGGTTTAAAAACACAAAAAGTTCATTACATTTGCTAGTCTCTCAGGATCTGACAGTCTTTTAAGATTAACTTTGGACAACAATTTCGTCATAAGGAAATGGGGGAAGTATCTTTTATTCAATAAATGTAAGGTGTTTTTTGTTGTTTTGGGTTTATTTTGGGTTGGTTTGTTTGGATTTTTTGTTAGTGAAAAAAAGAAAAGGAGTAGATGATTGCTCTGAGTTTAGCCTTGGCAAATCACAAAACTACTTTACTTATTAAAAAACCAGCTGTCCCCAAAACACATGTTCTGCACTGTCAACTGGCAACATCAACACTTTCCCATGGTTTAAAGGCCAGGTTGAATATCTAGGAAGTGAGATATTAGAACTACATTTTGCAGAATGTCATGATAATTATTAACTTTTCTTCCACCAACTAAAAGAATTTTTTACTGAATTTGCATTGTCTAGAAATAAATATGCTTATTAGGAAGCAGAAGATTTTTAGTGATACAAAAGTTATTAAAGGCAGTAAATTAAAGCTCTTAAACGAAAAACTTACCACAATGAGAATATGTAACTTTATACTAGAAAATGGAATTTATCTGGAAGACAATCAGGTTTGCAAATCTAAGGCACTCTTTTTCTATAGGTAATAGGGGTTTGCAGACAATTGATGCAACATACACGTCTTGATTTATTGATGTTTAATACTAGCAGTATGTGAGATGTATCCCAGATGCAGTGGTAGGAAGTGTGAAAGATTATTGTTTGTTAGCTTTTTGCAGGGCGCTTCTTCTTAACTAAATATTTTCATCTGTGATGTAATACTTGCTCTCCTTTAGCTTTCTTACTGGATGGCACAGCCTTTGCAGAAGCCAAATCTGAAGGATACAATTCTAAGAGCCAACAGAATGCATCTGTGTCCATTTAGGTGTTGGCAAAACCAGATAGATCGAGCAATAGATCAGGCAGCATTCCTGGAGCTACTGAGCAGTCATGCAGAAGCTCTTTTCTCATGGGTATAAGACCAATAATCTGCAGGATGTTTTCTCCTTGCTGTCCCAAAAGGAATACTGTCAATATGAACTCTTGAAATACACTAATTTAAACTATGCAAGTTGCTGATCATTCACAGTTGGGTAAAAAGTGCTGGTTGTAAAAAAAAAAAAAAATCTTAAATGAATTTTATGTCCCTTTATTCCTGTTCATGAGGCCATGAGGAGGACAGGTGTGGTCCTCTCTGTGCTATTATGAGGCAGACTGGTGCACTACCATGGGCCTCAGAGCATGGTTAGTATGCACTGGCAGACAGTGCCCCGCTTTTCTGAATGCTCACACATAAAGTAAATTAGTAAAACTCCTGTGGCTGAGGAACTACAGTAGGACTGAGTAGGTCTGGCTTTCATTCTTGGCTTTGCTGTAGATTGTCTGTATGACCTTGGGTGGAGTTTGGTTTCTTTTATATGGAGATGGAAGCCAGATATGCGTTCTTTCTCCTGTTTATTTAGGCTGGAACTTCAGGGTGGGGGCTGACTCTCAGTGTATTCTGCAAGACAGAGAATGGCAGGACCTCCCCATGCACGAATTCATGACTGATGTGCTTTTGCACTGTTGAGGAGGCAGTGGCTCCTTACTGCTCGCTGGATGTGGCTGCTCACCTGCTTGCTATGGAGGGGTCTGCAGTCACACTAGATAGTGCCAGAGCCCCATGAGTGGGTAGGTCTCTTGAGCTGTGCACAAGGGAAGTGCTAAAGGTAGCCTTAGCTGAGAAGTGAATTAAAATGGTTGTCTTGTTACCAGATTAGTCACAAGTGTGTCATAGGGGGGCAGTCTGGCAGAACTTTGTTGTACTTATTTGCAGAAGAAAGTGGAAAATCATGTTCAACAAAAGGAAGAGAAGCCAAGCCAAACCCCAAATGACCTATTCTTCTTCCTGCTAAGTGGTTACATGTGTTTTATTGCTGAGCATCCAGCTAAAACTTTCAGGGAAATTTTGGTGTGGTGTGCTGGGACTGCTGACTCAGTGCAGCTCTTGCAGCCTATTCAACAAAAACATCTGGTACAGCTCTGATTTACACTTGTTTGAAGAGAGAACAGCAGGTGCATCTATTGCTGCTGTGGGAAGCTGTCAAAAGAAGGGACCTTCTCCCACACCACCACTCATCACGGTGACTCTGCTGTGGCTTGAGAACCATCACTTCTGTGACTGTTACACTTCAGAAGCCTCATACTCTATCTCAGCACATAAATGTTAGGCATCCCTCAATCAACTGACAATGAGAAAGCATTATTTCCTTCTTACACAGGATAATTTATATCACTAATGAAGGATTTGTCTGTTCGGTGTAAGTAAGTGCCCTGTTTTCAATTGGTGGAGTGAATTTAAACTGATTTAGATTTGGTGGATTGATTTAGCTGAAAGGAAAAAGATAGTACAATGAAATAGAAATATCCACCCAGGAGCTAAACAACCGGTATAAATTGTTGAAGCTTTCTCCTACAAAAGAAGTCTGACCTAACAGATCCACTTAACAGAAGTATTAAGTACTGATCACTCTGCCATGCTACCCTGCCACAATCCAGGAAGATGAGAAAGAGACATGAGGTGAGTCTGCCCCTCTGGTGTTGGTGCTGAAGAACGTTGAAGGCCAGCTCTGTGATGGGTGTAAGCATGCATGAGCGACAGTTGAACTGTCCTGTTTTTTAGCTTCTTGGGCACCGATGTAGCCATACACAAGAAACGCCAGGATATATTCCCATCTGGAATGCTCCTTTTCCAGCAGTCTGGCACAAGTTTGAAGTGTAGTGACCATTTGCATTGTAAAGCTAAAATTAATGAAGTGGATAGGCTGTCATAGTTTTTTTTTAAATCACTGGAGTTAACACTGGCATGAAGTTGGAATAAGTGCCAAATGGAGTTCTAATCCTCTATCACCAGTCAGCAATGTGCTCTTGTGGCAAAGTAGGTCAACAGCATCCAGGGCTGAATTAGGAAGAGTATTGCCAGCAGATCGAGGGAGGTGATACTTCCACTCAGCCCAGCACTGGTCAACATATCTACAGTGCTAGCTCCAACTCTGGGCTCCCCAGTACAAGAGAGACATGGACATACTGGAACGAGTCTAGCAAAGGGCCACAAAAAGGATGGAGAAGTTGGAGCATCTGATATAAGAGGAGAGGCTGAGACAGCTGGGGCTGCTTAGCCTGCAGAAGAGAAGGATCAGGGGGAATCTCATCACTGTTAATTAATACCTACTGGTAAGGAATAAAGAAGATGGAGCCGAAATCTTTTCAGGGGTGCTCAATGAAAGGACAAGTGGCAATGGGCAGAAAGTGTTTTTTGGTTGGTGGGGTTTTTTTGTGGTTTTTTTTTTTTTTTACTATTATGGTGGTTGAACACTGGCACAGGATGGCCAGAGAGGTTGTGGAGTCTCCATCCTTGGACATACTCAAAACCTGCCCAGCCAATATCCTGAGCAATTTGCTGTAGGTAACCCTGCTCTGAGCAGGCGGTTTGGACTAGAGGTCCCTCCCAACCTCAAGCATTCTGGGTTTCTGTCGTTGAAGAAAGTCTCAGTGTTACAGTGAGCTGCACAATGGGTACAAAACTGCCATGGTCTTTAACTCCCCTTAATTGTATGCAGATCCAGTTCATGTGCTGCCTAAACTTCACTCGTCAGTCTCTCATTCTTCTAAACATGGTTCATACTAATTCAGGTAACAAGGAAACACTGTGACAGATTCTATTAGGGCACAAAGAATTGCCTAAAGTGTAAGTAACCCTGAGAACTACAGAAACATTTGGGAGAAGGGTGAACAATGCCCTGACTGTTACTCAGTGACTGTCAGAGCAAATCAGCTCAGCTAGCAAAGAGAAAGTGCTCCCCTGAGCCAGTCAAATGCAAGGTGGGATCTGCAAGTCAAACCATGATTCAGTTTTGCATGTCATTTTGCTATAAAAGGCCCCGTGTGTTAAATTCCATGTACAGTTTTCATGTGCTTTTGCAGTTACATCTTCTGGGATTAACCCTGCAACTTGTACTTCATTAACAATGCTTCAGGCAACGGTTGAGCTGAACAGAACCTGGATAAATCTTCCATAGTTGCTTCAGCTCTGCAGGACCAGGAATTAGTGAGAAAGATTATTAACATTGTGACTGAATTTAGTTTTCACAGGTTTGCTTTCCCAATAAGATGGCATTTCTGTTCTCCAAAAGGCAAATATGGGTAGAATAAACTTGGTGAGAAGCGGAGTCCAAGATCCAGCCTGTGGTGTGTGTAGCAAAAGACAGCCAAAAGCATCCAGCTAGATATGGTAATCCCAAGGAGTTTGTCCAAGGCTGCTCTGTGGTTTGGGAACACAAGTTTGCCTGAACCTCAGGGCAGTGTTTGTTACCTGGCAAAGGCCTTGCAGAGAGCTTCTGAAGCCTTCCCAGGTGGAACAAAAGCACTCCATGCTATTCTGCTGTTTTAGATCTATGTGAGTGATCCCTAAACTTCTGAGAAGCCCCAGTGCGAGGGGGCAGCAAGGCCTTACTAAAGCAGCTTCTTTAAAACGCTATACTATCTATGCTAAAACACTTCCATTGCAACATACTAGCTATGTTTAAAGGAAAAAAAAAGAATCTGAATGTTTTGTGGCAATGGCAAAGTGCTGGGGATGGACTTGCAGGATTATGATGTTGTGAGAAAATATTTTGACTGCTGGAACCCATCAGGTCTGTACCCAGCCTGTGTTCCTTTGTGTTTGCAGGTGCTTGCTATATTCCTGTTTGTCTCTCGACTGCTATTTTCTCATTTCAGGTGCATTCACTCTCTTGGAACACTGAATGTGCTTTGGAACACAGCTATTATTTTAAATCACCTACTCTCACCCACAATGAACAAACAGGCTGTAAAAGCAAGGGTGACTTTTTTTGTTCATGTATGTGATGAGGTCTCTTACCTGGAAATTGACCTTGTCACCCATTGTTCTTCTTGGCTTTCAGCTCAGCAACCACAATTTCTGTCAATTACCAGGCAATAGAATGTATGACTGTGGCTTAGTTAGGGAATGAAGAAACACAGCACTTTCTTCCCGAATTCAAGAATGTGACTGCAGTGTTCAAAAGGCTTTCGTGTATGTCTTGCTCTAGGGTGCAGCATGGTGCTAATGGTGCTTAGGCTCTCAGGACACAGAGAGGGCATTGGCAAGGCCTTCCCACCCTAAGGGTCCAGTGGTGGATACCCAACATTATAATAGGAGAAGAGGTGCAGCCAACTGAGGTCTGTCAGGGTGCTTGCATTTGGAGTGTGCTCTCAGCAGCAGAGGGTCTAGGATGCCACTGGCCCTGCAGATGTCCAGGTCTTGAGCCTCCCTGTAATCAGGCTCAATCTTCTTTACACGTGACTTAATATCCTTAAGAATAATAGGACTGAAGGATACTTTAGTTTGGAAGAGACCCAACCTTTGTCCAGTCAGGTCTTGAAAAACTCCTAGGAATGAGACTGCACATCCTCTTTGGGTCCCTGCTCCACTGCTGGGCTGTCCATGCAGGGAAAAGGTTCTGCTTATACCTGGTCTGAAGTGCTCTTGTTCAGCTTTTTTGTCCCTCAACCTGCCAAGATGAGAAGCGCCTGGTCCCATCTCTTTGATCCCTTCCCCATAGGTACTGGGGTGCTGTTAGGCTGTGGTGTATTGACTGCTCCCTGCAATTTGGTGTCAGCTGAAAACTTGACAAGAGTCTGCTCTGCCACCTTCTCCATCTCACTCATAAAGATGTTTTTCTCTGCCTCCCCCCCAGTTGTTAACTTAATTATGCTAAATCAGACTAGCCTAGCTAGCCTGAGAAATGCTCTTTCACCCTGAGTTCTGCCCCACAATTGCATGGGGAGTGAACAAATATTTTATCCTGTTTGGTTTTGAACTTCAAACTTAATTTCATTGAATGTCCTTTTGATCTTCTGCCCTGAGAGAAGCAGGGCGGCATACTGCTGACTAATTTTCCCTGTTCATTTTTAACATGCCTTTTTTTTTTTTTTCCTCTCCCACCTTACTAAGGGAATCTAATCTTGTCAGTGTCTTGAATCTTTCTTTTTATTCTTTCAGTGTCTTCTGGGTGATGGGATGACACCTGATTCACCCCAGTGTCCAGCCAAGGACAATTGATAGATGCTCTTTTTCTGTATTATCACTTATTTCTTATGCATCCTATTAGGTGTCTAACTTCATAAAGCACCGTTTCATGTGAAAGAGAAATTTTTATGGAACTGATCTTGCTGGGTGCCTTTCTTGGGCAAAGTTGGTGAATTTTAAATTCCAGGGAGTGCACAAGAATGTTCATGTGAATACACATGTACACACATGCCAGCACACACACACACAAGAATTAAACTTTTTTTTCCTCCTGCAGCATAAAATTTTATATGTAAGAATGTTTTTTCCAACTGGCATATTATTTCTGCTTTTAGTTTTTAGTGTTATAGTTATGTAATGGTCATATTGTCCTTTCACATGGATTTAAAGACACCAGCCAACTCCAGTTTCCTTCCTTCACAGAGGTGCTGAAGAAGGTGGCTGCAAGTGGCTGGGCTACAGCCTATGAATAATCCTAAGGGCAGCGTGTCTGTTTGGGATTTTGAGCCCACTAAGATGAATGCAGGTTAATTGGTATGATCAGCTAGTTGTGTGGTGATACAAGTCTGTTAGGGAGGTTGATCCAGGCAGTCGCTGTGGAGTGACGAAGAATGCCTCCATGAAATGAGTAGCAGTAAGTCAGACTGCCATAAATCAGCACCGCTCCAGTGAAGTTAAAGGACTTCTGTGCTGAGCTGCAGCAGATGAAGCTCTGGCCTGTTATTTGTTTATTTGTTTGTTTGTTTGGTACCACTGAGATGAAAGCCCTGTTCCTGGGACAGACTGTCCCTGTTCCTGGGTAGACTGACACAGATGAAAGAAGTGTAACAAATGAGGTCCAAGCTGTGTGTAGGAAGGGAAGTACAAATGTGACCCTGTAGCAGCAATGCAATGATATACGAAGCAAGACATAAAAATATAGTGTGGATAATGGAGAGAGGGGAGGAAAGAGTGAGAAAGAGGAAGGAATAGAGGAGAGATGGAGAAAGTGAGGGAGGGAGAAAGGGAGGAAGGTGGCTTTGGGTTCCCTTACACAAGTGCCTTTCTGTTTGATGCAGTGTTGACCAATCTGTGGCTCTTAAATGAGCAGTTCAAGGGCACCTATATGATGGGGCTACCTCATGTGTTTGATAGCTGATGCTGTCCTTACTGGTGACCTGGAAAGGGAGCACAGCTCTTTATGTGGATGATGTTTATGGCTGGTCCAGTCTAGAGCGAGGATGTGAAGGGTAAAGAGGACAGGGAAAGAGCATCATTTGGATATTGCAAAATCTGAAAAAAAAAGGTGCAAAAACTTACACAGTGACATTGAAATAGGGAAAATATAAAGTAAACTGAAATGGGGCACACACACATTCTCTGTGGGTGAGAACAATGTGGGAAGCATGAAGCTGGAGGAGTGAGCAAGGCACTGTTGTCAATGCTGAATTAGCAATGACTCTGCTGTATTCCCTGCACTGCCTGAGCAAAAGTACTGTGTCTTGGAAAGAGGAGAAAGTAGGCACTGTCTGTACCTACTCCAGTTCAGCTGCTGCATTCAGGGCTTGGCAACAAACTTCTAAAAACCTGTTAAGAGGCTGGAGGTAACAGCCAAGTGATGAGGGTCTGTGAGGACTGGCTGATGTGGAACCTATGAAACTGTGAAGGCTGAGAGCCTGGCTAAGTACAGGGGTGGGACTGCAGCTTGTCTGTCTTCACAGCAGAGGTGGAGGAGCCTGTGGCTGAGTTACAGACTTCAGGTTTACCACAGACAGCTCTCAGCTCATGAATTTTCTCATTTATTATGGAGAACACTAAAATGTGCGTTCACACATGGTCTGCTAAAGCCCTGCTGGGCTTTCAGAAGGAAAAACTGATCCATAAATAAAGAGAAATCCTTAGAGGCAGAGTATAGAATGAAGAGACAAAAAATTAAAACACAGCAAAGCTGAGCCTTCTGGAACTATTGAAAACATACTCAAGTCTTGTGTTTTGCAAGGGACTGCAGTGGATGATGTGGTATGTCTGTCTTTGCTTAATCTGTACAGCTTATTAGCAAATGCAGGCACAATATGAAATCTCTGCTGGTTGTTTCCGTGTGGGAAACAAGGATGGTGGTAAATTTGTCAGAAGATTTTATGAGGAGCTGCCAGCCACTGGTTCTCAAGGATTGGCCTGAACAGCATGGACTCTGTGGGGAGTCCAGCAGTTGTGCTGACTTGCATGAGTGCATTTGAGAGCTGCCCGGTCATTTCAGAGGGAGGTGAACTCAACTCTGGGTGCCACAGGGATTGCTTCTGCAACAGCCGGAGATTGTTCCTGATCTGGCATTCTTTTCTACCAGAGAGAAGTGTGGTAGTTTGGCACTGAGCAGGAATGGTGTTGCTGTCTTGGTACCATTTCTTTCACACCTGTCAAATGTTTCTTGTACTGGATTATGAGACACAAAATTTGTTTGCAGACTGCAGCTCTTGCTGTATGACTGTGCAAAAGATGTTTACCTGGTCGTCTCTTTCTGTGCAACCCATTTTAACCACCTTGCATTAGGATTTTGCTGTAAACTGATGTATGCAACATCTCATCTTTGGGCTTGCCTGTCTCTGTTAAGTTAGGCTCTTATTCAAGCAAACACTTTACTATGTATTTGAAGATAAGCCTCCTGCCCTTGCTGAAGTCATTAAGACTCTTGGGTCATTAGTTTTGATATATGTGTGCATACACATGATTAGCAATGTTGCTTAGTGGCTATGAGAAATTACTTCCCCCTAGGTAGATTGCTGACAAAACACAAGACAGGGGGATCTGTCTGTAAAAATCGTGTAGTTACAAAAACTCTTCCCCTTCAGCTTAGCCTGATGAAATCTGTGGCATCTCTCCAGATCAAGACTGGAAATGTTTTCCTTCCTTTTTTAGCTCACTGGGTTTGTGTGTGTGCCACAGGCACTTTGTATCGTTCTAGTATATTTATACTTTCAACTTATTGATTGGTAGATGGGATGATAGCCCTTTGGATTTATTTTGCTGCTCATTTATAATTAATTTGGCACAAGTATAAAAAAATCAACCTTTATTCATTTACCATCTATTCACTGTGATTGTTTTTCAGAAGGCTTAAAAATAGAAGAGCCATGCACTAGGCAACTGACCGACATGTGCGTGGTTCCAGACATGTTGCCATCAGATCTGGCTGTAAATTTTATCTGCATTTTCCAAAAAGGGGGTGTACTCTTAGGCCACCTGTACAGATGTGAGGACCACCAGCCATCCTGGTGAATGACTGTGCAGGGCTGCCAAAGTGTTTGTTGGTGTGACTTTCCCCAGTGTGTGGTATGGCCCTGCTGGATGGAACTGAAGGGGAAAGGCTGTTGTTTGGAGGGCATCTCTGTGTCCTCTGCAAGCTCTTGAGGATGATCTGCACTGGGTGGAGCAGGAGGTCATGAGAGAACGGCCAGAGAAGTGAGCTTGGGGCTCTTGGAGAGAAGGCAAACCTGCTGCTTTGCCCATTTGCAGTCCTGTTGCTGGAGCTGAGTGATGGACCTGTAGAATAATGACACTGCTCATGAGTCCGGATCACTCATACTCCACTGGGCTGATCACACACAGTTCACAGGGAGTGTCCTCTGTATCACTTTCCCCAGCTGCCAGTAACAAGTGCCTGCAATTTGCCTTGATAAATACAGCAGGTATAAGCATTTAATTCAAAATGACAATTTAAGGTTTCAAAGCAGTTCACCTGCTCTGCAATGCTTTAAAGATGTCCCAAATGCAATCTTTTGTATGTGCTTAAAATCTGCCTCTGCCACTACTCAAATATATTTATAGGCTACTGGTGGGCTGCCTATGAAGATTCTCATCCCACAGTTTTTCCTTCAGGTTGGTGAATGCTTCTATGTTTTGTGAAGGTTAATGCTACAAAAGAGAGAAGCAGCTGCTCAGGATAGGATTGTAACTGCCTGCTAACCCCCTTAATCTGTGATCTCAGTAATGCGTTCACCGCACACTGTAGAAGCACAGTTCTGTATTGCTCATGCAGAATCAAAGGGTTGTTTCACTTTCCTTGATCCTTGCAGTATATCCACCTATGTCTCCTTTGAATCACTCCTTCAAATTAGCTCCTGCAGTATTCCACTCCTGTCAAAAAAAAAAAAAAAGGCTCAGTTCCCCTTATTTTCCTGCCCCCCTCCTCCCAGTGTGCAAGCATGCCCAAGATGAATCACTGCATAATTATATTCCTATTGCTTGTATCCTTCCATTGGCTCTCCCTTTCCGCTCGTTTCATGCTCACTTGCCAATCAAGCCCAACATTTGGGGCCCGGTTCTTTGCTGGGGTTCATTAACCCCAGGGAAAGCTTTCAGCAGCAGTCTAGGGGACACCCGAGAGCCTCCAGCCCACGTCACGGTCCTAGAGGACAGGCTCAGCACAGCTTTGCAGGTACACCATCCCATAATTTGCCTTGAAAAACTGAGCCCTGCTTTAGGCTCCTGGCCACACTGTGGCTTTGAACTGGTGTCTGAGGCAAGAGAAGAGTTTGCCTGACTTTCCAGCTTGTGCACAGGGAGGCACGAGCCAGGGGGGCGCGGGGGGCGCTGACTTTCAAGGGCAATGGTGGGTGGCAGGGCTGTGGTTATACTGCAGTCTCCTGTAATAGTGGGGGCGAGAGCAGAGAGGAATCCCAGGTAGGCCAGCACTTGGTAAATGAGGTGAGGATTTGACAGAGGGATTTTGGGCTTCAGGCTTATGCTGTATTTTCTGCAGACACACTGCTGTGGTTGCTGGGGTGGGAACTGGCTCTTCTCTGGCATCCCCCAAGAGGACAGCCGTGTGTGTAGCATGGGGAGCAGGGCAGAGCTGCAGTCTTTGAAGGCTTGACATAAGTGTGCCCTAAGATCTGCTGATCAAGACTAAATATCAAATTAAGAAACCATGGCTGGACGCTCATGGAGTCGGAGGCCTGACCAGGTAGACTGGGTCCTCAGCTTCCCACTCTGCCAAAAAGTTACTTGGCTTGAAGCTCTCAGAGGGACCCCCAAGCATGTCAGGAGCCTAAAGCGGCTGGGCGCTGTTCCTGTGTCTTCCTTCAAACCTCCCAGCTGCAGAGCTGAAACACACACTCACTGCATACAGCAGGAGTGAGGAGCCTATGGAGTGCGATTATAATCTGTTTTATGATGTGGTTTGAAAGTTGCAGGGACACCTTACAGGACCTCTCCTGTTTCTCACTGCCCTCATTACTGACTCAGAGTGTCTGTGAGCATGTTGTAACCCATCTCTGTTCTTCAAACACTCTCTTCTTCAGATTTCATTTCAAGTTGATAGCCTAGGTATCCACACTAAAAGCCCATTTGACCAATTAAGAACACATCCCTGCTTCCGTAACAGATACCATTCACTTGCAAAATTTTGGGACTGTAGGTTACAGATCATCACACTTGCAGAGCCTGGCCAGCAGCTATTTGCATATCAGCACTTGTGTGCCGATATAAACTAGTTCCTATAGCCACAGTGGTACAAAACAGCGACCGGGGGGTGCAGTAGTGCTCTGCATTTCTGCATGCAGTATTTGTCCCAGGATGTTTAAAGGAGCCATGCCTGTGTGCAGTTTTGACATGTAAGCCCTATGTGTTGTCCCTCCTGGCTTCTATGGAGGTGGCATCTGCCATGTCTGCGTATTCCAGGCACGTCTTACTCCACTGTGAGTATGTAATATTGGTTAAATCATAATTCTGTTTTCGCACAGGGGAATGTCTTGTGGAAGAGTGAGCAGTATCTGTTTTTGGAAATCTGGCACTGGGGCTGGCTTGATGTGAGGAAGAGCTGAGATTTAACACTGGTTTACTTTGTGGAGGTGCACTCAGCCAGCACCCTATTTGCTTTGTAGTTCCTGAAGAAAAATGAGACACGCACAATGGGCATTTCTTTCCGTGGTGCTAAGATACTGCGATGAAAATCGAGCCTGAAAATATACTCACTTCAAAGAAACACCAGCCCAAAATGTGCTCTTGCAGAGTTTGAATGTTAGTCAGCTTAATTAACATTTTGGCAGCTAAATACTAGCACTTCTATTTACAGGGACAATGGCCAGGGAATAGGATATCGAACACTGTGGTTCTGATCTGTTGTACATGCCCAACCTCCATTTCAACCCTCTCTCTTTGGTCTCACTAGTTTGATCAGCCTGTAGTGGTAATAAGGGCGTTCTTGCAGTGTTAGCAGACATCCTGTAGCACAGCCAGGTGCTGCTAGAATACCACTCCTTGTGGTTTTCAAAGTTGCTTAGTAACCCTAGGTCCCTATCCTTGCAGAGCTGTGTAGAGCCACCAGCCCCAGCCAGCATCTGTGCTTCCAGGAGGGGCAGGGTTTCCTGGTGGGAGCTGTGGCCTTTATCCCTCCCTGCTCTGGCTGTGCCTCACCTTCTGGCTGTCACTGCTTCATGCACCTGACTTCAGTCATCCCTGCTGCATTGCTCTGTTCTTTTCTGGCTCTGGGCTTTGTGGTTGAAGAGCACTGGACTCCCCAGGCTGCAATTTGACCTTCTGCTTTTCCCTGGCCAGCTCTTGTCAGTTTCAGCTGTCTGAGCTGCTCGTTTTTCTGTTTAGGTTTATGTGATGACTTCTTTTTTTTATTTTTGTGCTGCAGAGTTCCTAGTGCTTCAAGACCCTTTTGCGGGTTTACTCAGTGCTTTAGCTCCTATTTTGCAGCTGTAATGTCTTCTAGCCCCGGTGACCATGCGACACCAGCGCGTCAGCCAACACCACACCTGGCCTTTCTGTGGAGCAGGGTTCTCCTCTATGTCCTGGAAGGCAGGAAATAGCTGTAATACTGAAATAGCTGTAAAACTGAAATAGCTGAAATACCTTCTGCTTCGCCTTTGCTCTGTGGGCATTTCCAGCAGAGGAAGGCAGGGCATGGGAAGAAAGCAATGCTCAGTTCTTCCTGCACTGCTGTGCCCTCTGCAGCACCCCGCAGAGCTGGCTACGTGAGAGGAGCATGTTGTATCCTCCTCTGCAGCACATGCTCCCTCTAGGATGTGCTGTGCACAGTCCTCCCCCTGCTCCACCCTGCCCAATGTACGATTTTCCCAAATAGATACAATACAGTTCTTAATGCCTAATTCTTATTCTGATAATACTTTCCTGCTCCTTGCTGGAAAGATGATTAATACTGCATTGCCCAGCCAGTCACACTATCCCCAGTAGAGCTATAAATAAATACCACCCAGCAGTTGCATACAGCAAGCCCTATTTTATTATTTTCCATTCATAATACAAAACATGAGAAGCAACTGCTGTTTAGAGAAGAGCCTGAGTAACATTATAGTTAAGCCGGCACCTCACTCTTTCATCCTCCAACATCCAGGGGGCAAAGAAATCCTGCACTTATTTTTGTGTAAGTTTTACTGTTTTCTAGTTATGATAGTTATTTGTCCATCTAGCTGGCTGGGACACATGATTAAGTGTGCAATGTCCTTCCCATGGCCCTAGGTAGGAAGGCTTTTCCTGTTCAAAATGAGGTGAAAACCCTCCACTGGGACTTGCTTTGTTCCGTGGAAAATTGGTTTTTTAGCCAAAATGCAAACAACTCTTATGGTTGCCATGGTATCTTCACTTCTTATGAAACAGAAGTCCCTTCCAATGTTGGGTAAGCAGTTTTGGTTCAAAGAAAAGATGAAATATTTTTAAAATACTCCAGTTTTGGATATTAAAAATGTCAAGGGAGACTGAAGCCCTTCGCAGGAATGATTTCCACTGACATTTTACTAATTTATTTAAGATTTGGGGTTTTCATTTTAAAAAAAGCAAATCATGAGAACTATTAAACTCCAAGCTTTACAGAGTCCCACCCAAAAGTAATTTTCAGCTGGCTTTATTAATGACCCTACCTGAGCCATTCAGCTGTGAGACATTCCAGAGGGCGGGTGGATGGGATGAAAGATGCGGGAAAGGGAAGGGTCTGGTGTCTCTCCCATGTGGGATGGGACGGGTGAGTGGGGGTGGTGGTGTGGATGCCTCCGTGCAGAGGGAGGGTGGGCCAGGCTCAGGGTGTGCCATCAGGTCCCTGTGGGCACTGGGGATACAAGCCCCTGCCTGCCAGAGAGCTGCCTTATGAAGTCTCGGGCAGCTGCACACTGTATATGGGCCCCTTAGGTACCAGCCCCTCAGTGGGGCTGTAAAGCCTTGCAGGGGAAATGCATTTTTTCTTCTCTTACTGTCAGTGTGTGGCTCAGGGACTTGGGAAGGGCTTTCACTGCTGTTACATGAACACTTCCAAGTAGGTGGGTTTTGTTTTCATACAGCTGCTAGCTTCCTGAAATGTATTAGGGAAAAATACCTGCCACTACAGTATTATTCACCAAAGCCTAGTTTTCATCAAATACAGTGTACAATAAGCTTGCACAAACTACATGATCTGTTGGAAAAAAGTTCGAGGCACTTAATAAGATGTTTCATAGGACTAGTTTCTTTGTTATACAAAACCCTACACATCTCTAAAAATTAAATCCCCCCCAACCTCTTGCACACAAAATGTTTTATGATCTTTTTGTGTGATACTTTCTCCAGCTCACTAAGGCACTTGCTTAATGATTAACTGAAAGGACCAGTAAAGACATATTTTCTTAGAAATCAGACTATGGTAAGTTCTTGTAGGATTGTAGTCTTTATGGTTTTGCTGTAGGAAGTCAAACACAGAACATTGTTGAAAAAATAATTAGAATCAAGGTAAGGATTTACAAAAAGAAAATAAGAGAGAGTATTATCTTGATCTTGTGAAAGCCTTTGGATGGTGGTCATATAATTAATTGCTAAATCCTCATTGCTAGAAGCTCCTTCTTGCTAGCTTTTGGTGAAAGAGGATAATTTTTTTACGGAACGCCAAGTAACCTGTAAAGCAGTCATGAGCAAAAACTTGAAACATTAGAAAAACATGAGAAAACAGGCCTACAGAGAAACATCCTAATGACTCAATAATCACTTATTCAGCTCTTCGGCCCCCTATTCTGAGACTGGGGGGATAAAGGTTATCAGTTACACATCCCTATTGTTCAAAAATCGTGGCTATGTCTCTCTAGATTTGTAAGACCTCGTTAAAAGTCATGGGCTTGGGGCTGGAGGGGAAGGGGATTTCTCTCCTAAGCACTCACACTTCCCTGTTTTTCTTCACTTCGCTTTAGTAACGTAAAGCACTGGAGGTTTCCTCTCCACTGCACAGACTTCAGGAACTGGTGCTGCTGAGGGCACTGCCAAGCCCTTGGGAAGGCCAGTGCTTTTGCAGGGGTTAGTGGCTGGGATGCATTACTGGGGTGTTGTGCACAGCAGGCAACCTCCTCGTGTTACTGCTCTTGGTTAGGGTTTATCCTGGCACTATTAACAAGGATTGGCATGCCAATACTTCAGTCTGCAGCTCTGATCATCAAAGTGCAAGGTGCAAGTCCATCTCCAGGCGGTCCATCCAAAGAACCTGATGCAGCAAACCCTACTGCTTTCAAAACTTTAGCCTGCTCTTGGGCTTGACCTGCTGGCCCTTTTTGTGAGATTTCTGCTGCTTCCTGTTCAGTAAATGGCACCTATCAGAAGAAAAGGCATGATCCTGCTTAGGGATTTTTTGCCTTGTCAGCAGGGAGAGAGCAGACCCTGCCTAGCTGGACCCTAGAGAGCACCCAGCTCTTCTCTGATCATTGCTAAGGACTCTCACTTTCCGTGTGGCTGCAATGTGAAAAGTCCCCACATCTGTGATGAAATTGGTCAGGTTTAGAGTGACGATTTTGTCATCCTGACTTTCCTTTTCTTCCCCAGCTGGCAAGTTGTGAAACTGAAGAAAAGAAATACGATAATCCTGGATGAGCACTAAATAATATTTATTTCTGAACGTGACGAAACCAGCAATAGTAAGATGGACACTTGGAGGCCACTCTCAGAGGACGTCCAGCTGGGCTTGGGAGTCCACTTAAAGTATCAGATCAGGCTACCAAAGTGAATTCCCCATGTGACAGACAACGTGCCCTGTGCCCACCCTGTTCCCTGTTCACCCATGACAATTCTGCGGCTTGCTTTCCCACCAAGGGGCTCCTTTCCCTGGAAGGCAGAGCAGGGAGCTCTCCCTTCAGCAGTAAGCAAGGGAAGTGTGCAATTGGAAAAACTTGTGAAGTGGGAAAAAACCCAGCATAAACCAAGTACTAACTCGCCTGGCTGAAGCATTATGCTTATCAAACAAGCAAAACTTTCTGAAAACATTTCCAAGTGCAGGTCCAGAATATTTTTTTGTCAGACCACATTTAAAATTAAAAATAGTAAGGCCAGCAGAGGAAAATTTTGAGTGGGTCTGCTCTGATTTTTCAGAGGCAGAGAGTCCACAATAAGAAACCTCATCTCAGCTGTGGGCTCAAAAACGCACCGGTGATCCAGATGACATTTTTTTGTTTTCTGAGCCCTTTGTATATGCCCGAGGATGTTAGGCTAAATTATTGCCCAAGGCAAGACGGTGGTAGGTGTCACTTGTAGAAAGGTGCATCAGCTGGGTGTTTCCCACACCTGTTGCTGGAGGTTGCATGTCCTTCCTTCTTTGAAGGCAGGGCAAGGATGCATGTCCTGTCCTTTCTAAGGATGCTGATTTAGTTCAAATAGGAAAAGAATCAGGAGCAGGGCTGGACTGAGCACTTCTGCCAATAGCAGCTTTGTGCATAGCAAGCACATGAGTGACAAGTGCACAGGTATGCAGATCAAGACTGCAAGATATTTTTCCTGGCTCTTTTCCCTTGTACTCCAGCCTGGTTCCATGCAGGGACATGCATATTTTATTGCTGATGTTATTTAGTAGACTAGACACAGGTCAGGGTTTTCAGCAACCTAAATGTTTTACTTGACTTTACTGCCAGTCAACAGATGTTCTTAAATACTTCATCTTTTTTTCTCCTCACCTTCTGTCTGGTCCATATATTTGTTGCAGAAATGTGTGAGTTCGTATTGCATCTGTCATGGTAGATCCTATTCCCTATTCAACCTACTATATGCTATTACAATTCCAGTGTTGGCTCCTGCATTTCAGCTATAGACTACTGCAATATTTATCGTCAGCTGTAGGAAGTAAAGCACTTCAATTTTTAATCCCCTAAAAACCTGCATATTGCAGGTGTGGTACATATTCTTAAGCATTAGAAATCACTGGACATTTTGCTGCTTGATGCTTAAGAATATGTACTGCACCTGGCCAATTTATTTTTTAAATGACGATTTGGATCAAATGAGACATTAGAAGCAAAAGACTCTCTCTTTCTGTATCTTTCTTTTAAACTTATTATCTCCCTTGATACTACATTTTAAGAATTTAAAAGCAAAACTGCTCAGTCTGGAGGATCATAGCTTTGTGTTTGATCTCAGACCATGCATTATTGATTTCCAGTATGTGAAAAATACCTAAAATGCCTGCAATAAAAATGCAAAGAATAAAAATGCTTTCACTGCTTTTGAAATTAAAATCAATTTTATATGCATTATGTTGCAGGGAGTTGAAATTTTGTTAAGTAGGTTAAGTAGTGGGAGGAATATTACAGAAAATGATTGCATTTCATTGTAAGATAAATTAATAAAAAATATAGTATAATTAGTATAGAAATAAAGTAAGTTTTGCAATTAAATACCAAAATACACTAATGCAATGTTATTGGTAAGTGCTGAGAAACAGGTAAAGCAAAGGTTAAGTCTGACCTGTAACAACCATCTCCTATTGGAGATGACAGTAACTCTGACAGAAACTCTTCCTTTAGTTAGAGGATCACAGGTTGCATCCCAGGTAATAATGATAATAATCTCAGCCTTTAATTTCCAATTTAATTGTCTTTTTGCAGCCTTAATCCCAGACTGATAGATGACAGCACAAGGTATTTACCTATTTGTAGTGGGCTAGGACCGGGCTGCCATTCTGGGACCACGAAGGAGAGAGTCACTGTATTTCTCCCTGCTGTCCTTCACTCTGGAGAAGAAGAGTTGTAGGGGGGCAGCAGGGAGATTGCAGGTTTGGGGTTCATCTCACCTGTGCTTGACTACAGCAGCACACAGGCTCTGAGCTACCTGTTCAGGTTGTCTTTGCAGCCGGTGGGTAGCAGCAGGCAGTTTGCTGCATCCCTGTGGTGGGGAGAGCCGCGTCTCCCCACGGGCTGTTGTGGAAGACCAGGCAACAGCCTCGCATGTCTGCCTACACCTGGGCAGCACCTTTAACATCAGTGCCCCTCTCAGATCAGCATCCTTGCTCTGGATTGCTGCTCATGAAGGCCGGCTGTCCTGCACCCTGCTGACAAAACTGTAGGTGCGTGGCCCTGCTTCCTGGGCAAGAGCTGCCATTCTCCCAGGCGTGCATACAGGTGCCTTGGGATGTGTGGGGTTTCCCCAGAGACTTGTATTGGTTCTTTTTAATCTGGAAAGGTTTGCAGTTCTGGAAGAACCTGCGGTTTTGTGTGTTTGCTTGTTTTCTTGAGAGCAACCTTGTTTTTCTTCTTTTTCTCCTGAGAGCAGTTCTAGTTGGTTTTGCTATTGCATGGTATAGGATATTGCTCCTCCATCCTGGCCCTTTCTGAATGGAATTCCCGGGGGAACCAATTTCTCACTGTCTGAGCAATGCTACAGGCAACTTTCTAACACAAATCAGTGCCTATTTCCTTCCTTCTCCTCCTCCTCCCACCCCCTCGGAGTGCCATCTCATGCATGTTCACGTTCGAGTTTCTCTGTATTTTCATTATGTATAGGAGACAAAACAACTCTTGCCCTCTTTGGCTTGCAGGTTCTTATACCAGTGGGAGCAGTAATGACGGGACACCTTTGATTCACTCTCAGTTACATGCAGAGTCCTTTCACAGACCCAGAGAAAAGCAGACACTAGCCTGAAGCTTCTCTTATTTGCTGCCTTATTCCTAGGTTCTGCTGCCAGCTCTGCCTGGTACAAAAGAAATTGTGTACTCTGGATTTTCCGCCTTCACAATATTTATTGGCAGTCTCTCTCTCGTGAGTATAGATAGCAGCCTGTCTAAGGAACAGCTGAGCTTCCTCTGGGGTGTTTCCATACCCCTGGCACTAAAAAAGCCATCCTCATTATTGTGTGGTTTGTAGGGATTTTTAATGTATATTCTACTGGAAAATACCTAATAGAAAAGATTCAATTAGCAGAGGGTAAACACTTACTCCCTTGCCCTTGTGACCATCTCTTTTCTCCATTAAATACAGAACTCAATCTGATGCAATTGTTTTTTTTTCCATTGTTTTCCTTCTGTTATTCTCTTTAAAGAAAGGATAGTAAAAGTATATACCTGTACTTTTGCGTAGCTGATGCTGGTCTGATTTCTGAGCTTGTTCACTCATTTTTGAGAACCCTTATGATTTTCAAGGAGATCCAAGCATGCCCCTGGTTTTCCCAGGGTTGCTGAATGGTTTGGTTTGATTTGTATTTCACTGGGTTCCAAAAATACAAGATCAGTCCCTCTCCCTTTGGTCTTCTTTTGTGGGCTTGTTTTGTTCTGTTTTTTTCCCAAATAAACTGCACTTTACCCTCTCTTGCCTGATTCCACCAGTATAAGGCACTTTTTATAGATTAATAGTAGTAGTAGTTGTAGACATTTTGCTTTACTTGGCCAAGGAACAAGGTGGCTGTTTTTTGTGGAGTGATTTTTGTGGTGGTTGCTCTTTTCAAGGGGAAAGTGAGATCTGCAGCTGTGTATAATTGACTGTGCTGCATCTCGTTTTCTTGTTTCCCAGAAGAAAAGAGAAAGAAGCCATTGGCCTGCAAAGTTAAGATAAAGAAAGAAAATAAAACTATCTATACTAACAGGTAACTAATTTTCCGTGAAACTCTATTTTCCTTGTCTTAATGCGGTTAGCTTTCTTTAGCTTTGGGAGTTTGTGACTATGTAAAATAACAAGATCATACATAGATTAGCATAATAGCAATTGCAACAATAGTGGTTTTTAATAGATCATTTAGTAGTGCTTTGATGTTTTTAACAATCCCTAATGGTGCAGCATTAGAAATGGTTCTCTAAGTGCTCAGAATTGAGGCCTTAAAAGAAAAAAAAATAAGTTGCTGTCATCACAGAAGAGGCACCTATTGATCCCTGTCACAGAACTGGGATGCTATCTCACCCTCTAGTTCTTCTGAATAAATAAAGACCTTTGACATAATGCCGCACTGGACAGGTTAGAAATAGCAGCTAGCCAGTGAAAGAGGCTGAGATAGAACAGCTTCTCAACTAAAATGAAGCTGAGAACTGCTAGGGGTGGGGTCACCTTTTCGCTCAGCTTCTGCCACAGGATCTAACCAGAATGACATTTATTCGAAAAACGACCTGAGAGGTTCTTGCTGAAGAGGTTCTTGTAATCAGAGAAAAAGGGATCTGAGACTCTGTGGAAGTCCTCAGACTGGACCTTGCAGATGTGCCTGAGGTCCTAGGGCCGGATTAAGCGTAGCATGACTCCAGTGACAGAAGGGGACTTCACTGCCTGCTCTGCAGCAGACCCGGAGCCTTTTGGTACTGGCACTTGCCTTTTACAAACACTTAACCAGGATCTTTGCAATTTCTTCCCCCTATTCCAGACCACAACGTGCCTCCCTGAGCTGTTAGCAAGGCAGTCAGAAATACCATCTGCCAGAAGTATTTGTTGATATAAGACCTGTTATCCTCTAACACAGAGGCCTGCCACTCACGTCATTTGGTCTCTGCTGAAACCCTCCAGATGAAGCCTGCTGATCAGCGCAGGCTATACAGTGCTGCCTTGCTCGGAGGTCTCCAAGGGAGGTCACCTGCAGGCAGCACGCTGCTTGTCCCTGTGTGTGGTGGGAGGTTCCTTTGCTTCTGGAAGAGATGTGGTCACATTGGCACAGCACACACCCAAGACAGTTATGATTTGCTGAGAAGGTCTCCTTAGGGCAAGGGGATCACAGCACAGCAACATCTGTGCATGTTTCTGCAGCTGGCTCAGCCCAAGGAGGTCAGCCATCACTGTGTGGTAGTCCATCACAAGGCACCACCATCATGTAAGCCACAGGCCCTGCAAGTGCCCTGTAACCTCTGGAAAGGTGGTTTGTGTGGAGGTGAATGTCACCTTTTAGGACAAGCTTCAGACATAATGTCAGAGGATTAAATACTGCAGTATGCACTTGCAAGTCACTGTCAGGGTTACCGTTTACTCTCATATGTGTTCCAACTCTACACGCTCTGGTGGTCCCAGCTGAAAGCATTTGGGCTCTTGCTACAAGCCATAGTCTCTGATTTTTTCCTGACACAGGCCTGTAACAGAGATGTCACACTGGTCAGTGGTGGTGACCCTGCATGTCTCTGATGGTGCATGACAATTTATGCTCTTCCCTTTGCAAGTGGAAGTATCACTTTTTCTTAACAGAAGGATTAAGGCATTGAGAAGACAGCCTTTAAAAGTATCAACCAATACAACAGGCCAGTTTCTCGAGGCACTTGAACAAGGTCTGTGTGGTGGGTTGAACCACTTCCCCTTACTTTACTCTGTCTGCATAAACTGCCTTTCTATCCCATGACACAAGAGGTACCATGCAGAGGCTGTAAGAGCTGCACTGAGATATTAATCACTGTTGGCTCTTACCAGAACCAGAAAGGCTCATGTATGCAGAGGTGCGAAGGTCCAGAGATAAGAAATTAGTAAAACACAGTTGCTAGGAATGGGATCTTGGGAGTGTGAATTTTAGTGGTCAACCAAACCTGCTGGAGGCTTGGTAATTTCCAAGAAAAGCAGAAAGAAATGGTTATGTTTTTTAATTACTTACATGATCTCTCAAAAAACCTGATGTGCCAGTGTCCTTTCATTATGTACTTGGGCATGAACTTTACGAAAGGTCTCCATAGTCCTTACAGAACTGAGAGCCAAGCTCAAAGTCAGCCAAGAGTTCAGATGAGTTACATCAAGCAAGTCATAAGGCTCAATGCGGAATCCTTTGAGAACACGAATTTTCTATACTAGGAAGTTTAAAATCTAGATTTAAAAATTATACATACATATTTTATACTGGTTTCATCACCAAAATTTGTCTCCACAGCAGCAATCAAAGCCTTGGGAGATATATCTGTAAGTCAATGTTGGGAATCATTTAAAGAAAAAGCCTCCAAATGTGATATTTATATCTTCACAGACTATCTTTAGATGCCATTTGTCATGTTCTTGCACAGTGTCTCCCAAACCTCCTCTTTCTGAAACAGCAATATTCCACACCTCATTCTTAAACTTTGGGAAAACACGGAAAGCTCCTAAAATAATTTTCATTCATTTCATAGAGCAATAACATCAATGCCAGTAAAATTAAGTTGAGCCATCTTGTGCTTCCTCAAAGATGCTTTTGGAATAGCTCTTTCACATCAGCTGCAAAGAGCTTGCAAAGACACTAGGTTGCCAGCCTTATTGTTTCTGTGAGATGAGCAGAGGAGCACATCACACTTGGGATTTGCTGCACGTAGAAATAACGTCTCCCGGCGTCACAGCATCTCTGTGGGGCAGCAGAGAGTGTGAATGAAACAACAGAGAGGGTGAGCGAGGGTCTGAAGTCATATGTCGGGCTGATACTGAGTCCGGGAATGGAGAGGGAGACACAGCGAGGAAATGCCAGAACAGACGTAAGGGAGAGGGTGCTGCAGCTGTGCATGTGTCAGGGGAGAGTGTGGCTTTTTACGGAGTGAGAGGAGAAACACATGGAAAAGCACATGCAATAATTCTGCATGGAAAGTATATTCCTGCTAGTGGATAAGAAGGGAAAGAGCAAAGCAAATTTAAGAACCATCCAGGACTGGAGATCAGCACAAAAGTGGGGAGAGAGCTGTTAATGAGTGTATGGTGATCTCAGTAGAAGATATTTGCTGGCCCTGAAAGCTGTGAATCCAGGATGGTTTGTGTAAGAGTCTTTCTTAATGGCAATGAGTGAGGGCTGCAGATGAAGATAAAACAGAAAATAAAAAATGGATGGGAGAGGAAGGAAGACAGGCAACACTGCCTAAGTGGGTTATTTTGAGGGATAAAAAAGTTAATGAGGAAGGC
This sequence comes from Aptenodytes forsteri, assembly GCF_000699145.1. NCBI lineage: Eukaryota > Metazoa > Chordata > Aves > Sphenisciformes > Spheniscidae > Aptenodytes > Aptenodytes forsteri. The sequence continues at coordinate 1,067,692 of NW_008794879.1, read as the reverse complement.
CAGGGTCATCAGAAGAAATTTCATGCTTAGTGGAACAAAGGCAGTTTGGGGCATATAAGGCCAATCAGTTCTTACTTGGGAGTGGTAAAGACGTTGTAACACAGGAGAGGTAAAAGTATTCCAGTTAATTCTATCTTCTGTGCTTGGAAGAAGCAGCGTGAAATGCTGCCTACTCTGTTGGAAACCAAGGATAAATCAACTGGGATTTTCAATCAGCAGTCTAAGTAATTTGCTCCCATGATCTCAAAAGAAAGAAAGAAGCAATTCTTCTTCCCTCATTGAAAAAGAAAATATTTTATTGATAATATAAAAAATTCTATTAAAATATTTGGAACACTGATGAAATAGCTGAAGACTGGAAGCTGGCTATTAGTAGGTAAACAATGTGACCCAGAAAATTATAGATCAGTTGACCTGACATCACTCCTGAGCAAAATAATGGAAAAACTGATACAGGATTCAATTAGTAGAGAAATAAAGGGCAGGAATATAATTAATGTCAGTCAACATAGTTTTATGCAAAATAGGACTTGTCAAACAATTTATTTCATTCCATCAGATTAGAAGTTTGGTTGATGAAAGCAGCTATGGAGGTATAAAATTCTTTGTAATGACTTTGATCTTATACCATTATCTTTCTGATACAGAAACACATGCTATTCAACACTGAAATGTGTAGGCACTAAGAATTGGCTAGCTGACACAAGTAATTTCTAAGGGAAGTTATCATAAATACAGGTCGTTTCAATGTGTTCTATAAAATATGCTCTTGAGCCTATCCTGTATCTTTCCCTTTCTGAAAGAAAATACAAACTCACTGAAAAATACAGTTGACACAGTGTCAGGCACAATGGCTGCAAAACCAGGGGCAAAAACTGCTGTACAAAAGGAGCAATCAGGATTGTTCAGCAGGCCATTTGAAGATAAATGTGTTGGTACTGTTCAGTGCAAGGCTGTGCATGTATGGACAGGGAATGGTGGCCTGACGTGCAGAGTGTGGGATTGCAGCCTGGAAAGTAGTTTGGGGATCAGAGTGGATAAAACAGCTGAAATGTGAACGTGCAGTTGATGCCACAGCACATGGATCTAATGTTGTCTTCGGACATATACGCAACTGAGAAATGAAGACCAGAAATGTGATGCTGAAAATTCAACACAAGAATACAGCATTTGTCCATGACCACAGGAAATACTGCAGAAAAGAGATAATGGTGTGGGAGTCAGGGCGG
>NW_008794879.1:1051947-1066082 GCF_000699145.1 Aptenodytes forsteri | reverse complement strand
GGGGAGAAAGGGAGGCAAAACCTGTCTTGAAATGCAGAAATTGGGCCTTTCCTTTGTTGCAGTGTTTGGAAATGTTGTTTGAATTAGCTGCAGGTATGAATTTTAGAAAGGCTGAACTCTGCTGGGTTGCTTTTTACAGGTCCTCATTCAGAAAGTGTGACCTTACTTCATTATAAAATAGTTCCTTCCCCCAGAAAAGGAAGCAAAACTTAATTGAAGTCCCTTTCACTCTGACTGCTGATTTCCAAAAGGAACATCACTGTAAGCATTAATTGAGATCATCTTACCTGATAGTCCCTGTGCAGGCAAGCTTGGAAAGCATTCAAGAGATCTCATTTGTCCCCTCCCCACAAGTGACATTAGAGCACAAGTACCAGAAGGGTGCCTTTGGTGTAGAGAAGAAAAGCATACAGGGAACTAATAGTTAGAAGTCAGATTGGAATTTCAGGCTAGAAGAAAGGAATATGTGTTTTTAACCATGTTGGAACAAAGCTGTGAAAGAAATGGTGTCTCTCTTGTGATGTCTTTGAGCGAAGATGGGTGGCTTTTCTGGAAGAAGTGGTAAGAGTCAGAATAGTTTGGGGGGCTCAGTATGATGTTAAGTGTGAAATATTAAGCAACTTGAGATACGCAGGAGATCCTTGTTTATCTGACCATGTTTAGTCTTAAATGTGGTAACTAAAGAGAAGCTCATTGGCCAGTGAAGCATGTAAGAAGCAGAAATGCTAAGAGTCCCACTCAGAGGTAGTGCTGAAACAGGTGCCGTAACAGGTAAAGCCATGCTTTTGCTTATGTCAGGGAGACCAGAGTTGAGCAAGGATGTTTGGCTGTGTTACTTCTGCTCAATCACAGTTTGGCATGTGACATTGACCATGGCTCAGAGACCCACCATAAGGTTTGGGTGTATTAACCTCCTGGAAGGGCTTCACTTCCACTTAGTGCGCAAAGAAAGATTTTTACCTACTTGCCCATGCCTGAACCTTATCAAAAGCAGGACTGTGGGAAGCCTTATCTGAAATACAACAGAAACTGTCCAGTCCTTGTCCTCACACAACACCTGTCACTCTGCACTAGTATTTATAGTTGCTAGTTTATGGCCTAGTGTGTCTAAGTGTGCATAAATATTTTCAAGTTATTACACTGCTTCTCCAACATCTGCTCTGTTGTTTCCATTTGGCATTGAACTGTCCCATGTTACAGATGGGATGTTAGGTATATGTTTGAAAATATTTTCTGTTTTTCTCAGCAGCCCTGAAAAAAACCATCTAACAGGTTCACAAAATGTAGCCTTAAATTGCCAAGAGTAATTCCTTCTGCTAGCTAAATTTAATGTCAAGCAACTGTCTTTATTTTTTCCTCATATTATTCCCTTTGCCTTTGTCCCTTAGGTACTAGTGACTCAGAATGGAAGCTTATAAAATATGAAGAAGAACATGCAAAGTCTCTCAGAGAATAAACAGTATTATTTCCTGACAAAACTGCACACTGACAATTATTGAGCAACAGCATGAAATGCAGAAGATATAGAAACCCTAAAAATGGAACTGACGTGATTGTGAGACTCCCACACAAACCGAGAGTACAAGAGATTCACAGGTAGGACTCAGTTAAACTCTCCTCAACCTTGCTGCTCACAGATCACATCCCCAAAGAAAGGAAATGGTTTTTGACAGAGGTTAATGACATCAGTTGGAGCTTCTTGATACTAGTAGTCTTTTGCTTGTGGGAGCAGGGAGAATGTATCGTTTAACACTTAAGTGCCCAGACTCTCAGAGAAGTTAATCTTCCATGTAGACACACACAGCAGAAGTGCTTAGGTATCCAAACATGCTCAGTGCCTGGCACTTGCCATCTTCACTAAGTTTTCTATTGCCTGGTAGTGCTTAGGACTCTCCAGAATACCCTCCCTGTGTCTCAAGCTGATCCTTTGTTTGTCTTGTTGTCCTCTTCTGTCCTTCTTCCTCTGAATGTTCATGGGACTTTCACCTCTCTCTCTATCCTCTGTCAGCATAGATTTATCTTTAAGCAAGACATGGGTTTTCATTTTGCTAACTCTCTCCTACCTCTCCACTTCGAATCAGTTGCTTTGTATTCTGCTTCTCCCCGAGTACCTCTCCATGCAGGCAGGCATTTTGTTTTTTTCTTTCTGGCATCTCCTTGCATTGTCAAACACAACATGACCAAAATGGAATTCCAGATATCTCCCAGCAGAATGATTCCCTTTCCATATGGATGTTGGGGATGGCAGCAGTGTGGTGTCTAATTCAGTGGCCTCAGAGAAGAATGTTAAACAAAAGCGCCCAAACTCCAAGCCCCAAGCACCAAAGCAGGCAGGTGTGAGATCTTGATAAATGGAGAAGTGCTTAAAACCGAGGAATGTGATTTTATCTGTCTTTTCCTTTCTGTCTCTCTGGTATACTAAGCAGGACAGCTTCTCACTGCTCTCTGTTCTGGTAGTCACACCTATTCTGGGGCTGGGCTTGTCTGTCTCCAATTCTAATGCTGTCATTCCCTTTTAATCACTTCACAAAACGCTGCACCCATTCTGTATAGCTGCCCCTTTTACTGTTTCTCCTCCACGTCCACCTCTGTGGGCTCACACCTGATGAGAATGAGGCTGGTGGCAAAGCACAGGGCCTGATTCCTCCTCCTGATGTGCCAGCAGTAGTTAGCACAGTTAACAGCAGATCAGTTCTCTGTTTGCAGCGGAAAAGGCAATTATTGTCCTGTACTCAGTACTGATGAGGTCTCCTTTTAGGAAATCAGAAACAAACTGGAGAGTCTACAGAAGGAAAAAAGAGCAATTAAAGGTGAGAAAGTCTGCAGTCAGAAAATGTTGAAAGAACACAATTTCCTGAGAGAGAAAAGGAAAGGATGAGATAACATGTCTGCAATGTGTCCTCCCCTGCATTAAAACATATTTCTAAAGAGGTCAGTGAATAAGTGTTCCCAGGCCCTGGGAGGGTGAGGCAGGTAGTCTGCAGTGAGGGAGAGCTGCCCTCGCCTTCCTCGTCACCGCTGTGCTTGTGACAATTGTGGTGGGGTCGGAGCTGCCCCACAAGCTGGTATTGCAGAAGGACACTGATTTCCATCAGGAGTTTCTTGCAGACACATTTGCTGCAGAACAGGTCAGGTTTTTGTCCTGTCAACAATAAGCAACCACCAAAATAATAGGTGCAGCCCAGCAACATCCATCCTTGGGCAAGCTGTAACCAAGCCTGACAGAGGAGCAACACCTTTCTGTCATAATGTGGGAGCTTGTCACTCTGTCAGTGACACAGAGGCTGCTTGTAGGCTTGAGTATCCAAGAAGGTAGTGGCGAGGTAAGATTGTTTCCTGACCATGCCTGGATCACATGGCCTGGATCCTGTCATACAAAGTGGCAAAACTTTTGGATTTCCACTCACATGCAAATTTAGTGAGTACACCTTACCCTTCAGTTTATTTGGAGAAAACCTCCTATCTGAAACAGTGCCTGTTTTGCAATTAAGGCATAGCTCCAGTGTTTCATATCATGAAAGTAGAGGCAGTATTTTGACACTGGCCTAGTCTAATACAAAGATGCCCTGACCTCACACTTACTCTCTGCTGCTAGCCTGCTCCTTCTTCACCTCCCCAAGCAAACTTTTGTGATTTGTCTGGGTGACTATTTTTGAAGTCTCAGCACAGCTTGCCCTTCTCCGACTCCAATGAGAATGACGAAATCTGCTTTCCGCAACTGCAGAAAGCATCCTCCTGTGCTTGTTAATAGGTCCCTGGAATAAACAGCCAGGGTAGGAGGCTGGAAATCAGCTTCACTGAGGAGCCCTGCCTTTGGAGACTTTCTGCAGAAGTGCTGTTTTTAATTGGATGGGGTTATGAACTTTCAGAAATCACATGCTGCCCACAGCCAGCTAAACTGTCGCACCTTTTCTGGTGAGATTGTTAAGGCTCATTTGAGCATGGGTATGCACAGCTCTTGAAGTTGCTCTGTGTGTGTAGTTTGCTTCACCATCAGTTCCTCCACAGCTGTGGAGAATGCAGGCACTGCCTCTAGCCTGCTGTAACATCAGCAGGAAAGAATCCTGCTCAGCTCTGCTTGCTTATTTCTGCAACTCCAGAGCCCTGAGCACTTCCTGCCATGTGCAGAGCAAATGTTGCTGTCACATGTGTCACAGTATGCCATACATTGAAGCAAAGCCTGCAAAGAGAAGGAGCATTAAAATCTGAGACAGAGAAAGAGAGGGAGAGAGTGTACTGACCTTCTGCTGTATTCATTACCAGCAAGGTTGAAAGAGCTGTTGATGATCACGGTGTGGCTGGTGTGCAGCCCCATGCTAGCCATATAGGATTGTTTGGTTGCACCCTGCCTAACTCAGATCACTCCTGCAATTAAAAGTAACAGAGAAAGCACAATGACCTCTCTAGGCCAGCAGCGTTCCTGGCAAAATTAACTCCATTTTTAGATTTCAGCAGGAGGGATGCTGAAACCGACCTTACACATAAAATGATGATTCGCTGCATCCAGGGTCAAGTTACCCTATCTCTCTTGGCCAAAGGGTCCAGTCTTTTATCCTCTACCCTCTCCCAGATAGTATGGACTTAGTATGGAGGGATTTGTGAACTATTTTTTTTCCCTCTCCTTATGGAACCATACTGCACCTTTAAGGGGGCTTGTTTGATAAAATCCTCCTTTGTTGATGGCAAACACAGTGTAAATCTTAGAATGCAGGCAACTTCTGTGGAAAAAGGCTGGTAAATGTTTCCATGTGATTTCATATGTTCTCATCATACATAATTAAAGGCAAGTACAAAAAAACAGCAGGCATTTTCCTTTGCTCGTAAGAGACACAGGTTAAAGGATTAGCTTTCAAAAGTGCCTCTGAGAAGTAATGACTGTTCCTGGTATGAATGTGGTAAACTATAATTAAGGTATTTGGGGAATTGAAACAGATTTTGAGAACAATGGCTCATACTTTTACATTAAGTAAGAATATAGCCTTTGTATAATTAAAAGTAAGCACTTAACTGCTGTTATTCTTTTCCTGTCTACAAAAGCTATTGTTTGTTTAGAAGTGAAGAAAAAAAGGAGGGGCTGGGAGCTGTGTACATTATTGCAAAACAAAAAGACAAATTGGAGAGAGTATGTTTGCTAATAAGAAAGATGTTGAGTGATGCACAACAGTAAACAATCTCAGCTCTCCTTTCACGTGGAAAAGGCACTCTTAATATGATGTCTTTGTGTGAGTCTTGGTAAGAGTGGGGAAGGGGGCACATGCCTTTGTCCCTAAGAAGAAATATTATGAGTTCTTAGCTGCACTCAGAGTTTCTCTTGGGAACTCCTGGAAATAATTACTCACAAGCCACAGTGTTTGCGTATGTGGTTCTGCAGTTCAGAAGACATTTCTCATCACCAGTGATCATCTTACACATGTTTCAGCAATGTACAGGAAAATTTGGTCGGAGTGTGTTGGATAGGACTCCTCCACTCATTAGCAGAGCTTTTCTGCAAGGACAACTGCTGCATTTAGAGTCATAAGGGCAACGCCACCCTCTCCCACCTTCCCAGGGACTATGCTGCAGGGTGGCACTCAAACTGATGTTATTCTGCTGAAACATGTCCTTTACTGTCTTCCAGCTGCTGGGAACACCAGGTGCCCTGGGATAATTTTGCTTATGCTTCCTCCTTCTCTCTGCCTTTGTCTGCTAAGGAGACAAGATGGGAAAGAAATACCATCAACTACACATAGGAGACATATAGAGTCACTGTCCTTTTATATATAATTAACATCTGAGGGGTGAAAGTGGGTTTTGAGAGCAAATGTTCTAAGGAGGCAGCCATCATTCTAACTGAATAGCTACACCATATCCTCTCTCCTCCTGCTGAACGACTGCATAATGATGTTTTGCAAGCTCTGAAAGGCATGAAAAGCATGAAAAGTAACTGCCCCTCTCTGGCATATTTTTCTCAATGAGATGTCTGCCAGTCACTCTGAGGAGCCTGGTGTGGTGAGTGAATGACATGCCTTACACTGCTTGTCCTGATAATGAATGCCACATTCACACAGGACATGAACATCTAACATGAAATCCAGTGAGCACTGGAGGTTGAATCCAAGTCTGGCAGAAGGCCAGGAAGATGTGTGCCATTGGCTCTTGAAAGGATCTGGCATGGGTATGCAGACCTCTGAAGGATGAAACCTAAGTCTGATGACCTCGCAATGTTATCTTACAGTGATGGGCCTACACATGTTTCTGAAGTGGTTGAAATTCCTCCTCCTTCCCCTCCTTCTCCTCCTCCTCCTCTTCCTCCATGTCCTACATCTAACAATTCATTTGCAGGAGATGGAGCATTTGGTATTCACCAATGCCAAGTTGCTTATGACTTGTTTGTGTTCATGACTTAGAGCGTGCGTTTGTCAACAGCTTTAGCCATCCTCCATCAAATGGAAGGCTCAGCTGTGCTGAATATTGAAGGTCATGATCTTTGTGGCAATTTTTGCTTTCTCATAAAAGATCCTTTACTACAGCTGTGCTCATGCTCCAGCTTTCCCCTGGTAGTGTGTGAGGACCCCAGGGACAGTCGAGGCAGTGGGTCGTCTTTGGCTCTTTCAGCCTGACTGTGGGGCTCTTTTCTACAGGCAGGAGGACCCACCTCCTGGGGACCTGAAGGATCACACAGGTGAAAAAAGAGAAGGCAGGTACCTGTTCTCACTTCAGTCAGAGGACAATGGCTAATGACTGTTGCCTTCCCTTGCTGGCTGGCAGCATGCTTTGCTGCTGCCAGTCTGTGTCTGCTGCTGAGTGTATGGCTTACACCTCTAAGCACACATTTCTAGTAGCTGAGCAGATTTAGAATGCAGGATGGGATCAAACACAACTCAGCTTGCTTCAGTGTACAATTGCAGCAGCTGGATTGGGATCGTTCATGGCTGGTATTAATTTCAAGTTTAGAAATATTTTTTCTTTATCTGAATGCTGTTAGTGAACGGCCACAACAGAGGGCCAAATTATTATGTAGTAAGTACTCAGATATGCTGCTTTCTAATGAATGAAACTTTAAATCATATTGCTAGAAGGACTCCACCTAGCTTTTAAGTGCTGAATAAGCCATGTCACTGGGCTCCTCCCCTCCCCCTCTTCCTATCCCCAGCCCCATCTTCCTACCCAACCCCCTTCCCCTCTTCCCCTTCCCTCTGCTATGCTGGAAAGAGCATAACTCTCACAAACTTGGATTGTAAAAGCAGATGCAAACTTTGCACTGCCCATTGTGTTCACCACCTCCCTTTTCCTGGTCAAGGACAGCTAAGTGAGGTTAAATTAAGAAAATGGGTGAAGAAGTGGATGTGAGCAAGACTCCCTAAATCTGTGTGGTTTGTACGGCTGAAGAATCCGTGGCTGAGTTCCTGGTGGAGCCAGATAGTCTGTCTCTATTTGGTGGTTGCCTTTTCAGTCTGTGCTGAATGCATTGTGCTGCTTGAAGCACAGCCTCTCCTGCTGCAATAAGGACTGTATCTCTGCTTGGCTATGGCAGTGGGGTGGCCAGGGCAGAGGCTGCCAATCCCAGAAGATGAGCGAAAGGTGAGAGAAGCTCTCTGTCACACAACTGTCTGTGCTACCCAAACGCGATGGGGACTGGGAAGGAAACATTTTGGCTATTTCTGTGTGTCAGGGTAAAATTTATGTTTCCTACTGTGGCTCTCTGCCCATCTTTTAGATTGCATACAAAGGTATGTAAGAGAGTGCAACGGGAGAGAAGTGATCTCTGCTGCCTAAGGGAAGAGTGTGCTCTCTAGGCAGCAGCAGCCTTTGGAGATTAATTTATTGGATATTGGGCATGCGTGGAGATCAAGGATGATAATTTCAGCCATTCTGCAGATCATAGCATGGCTGTATGATTTGAAGAGCATCCAGATTTGTTGTGAGAGATGGAAAGGAAAGTTTTCTTCACATTTTGTCTGTTCTTATCCTACTGCCATCTATTTTTCCAGATTGACAGGGAAACAATGCTTATAGGAGCATCAGTGATTCAGCAGTAGCTGCAAAATCTCAGGGCAATGCCAGAGGAATCTGACACCCAATTTTTTGGATGCTGGCCACGGTGTTTGGTATATCTAGCATGCTGTATGACAAAAACCTTTATTTTCCAAAGAGGCTGGACTACTAATGCCAGCTACCTGTGTGCCTGTCTTCTGCCAGCCTTGCTGTCTTAGTTGGTTTGTGTTGGTTTACCAGTGCTTGGACTACGATTCTTGGGTGTAACAGGGAGTGCTGTTTTCCTAAGAAAACAAACCATGGGCAAGTCATACCTTTTGCCAAATATCCCTGCCATAGCCTTTTTACAGCATAGTTGCATCAGCTGGCTTTAGGGCTGGTCCACATTTTAGGCTGGTGATCTCCTTTGGGGCTGGGAGGAAAGGTACCAGGTGCATCTCCCATCTTACCAAGTAACAACCTCCATGTGCCTTTGTGGTTATACTTTCCACAGTGGAATGACTGTACCTCTTCCCTGCTGTAGTGAATGTTTTTACAATCCCTAAAGATATGCAAATGGCCAAGGGTACTCAGACAACACAGTCCCTCCCCTCTGTAAGGCTTTCAATGGTTTTCTGATCCCTTCTCTTCCATTTGTCCTGGGCTTTTGTAAAAGTCTTTAGTTTGGTACAAGAATTAGTTCAAACAGAAAAATAGCCACTGAATGCTCCTCACCTTCATTCTGAGTGGGAAATTTGGGCTGTCCCAGTGCTGTAGGTAATTTTTCTGTGGATTCTGTTGCCTGGAACTTGTCAAGAGTAAAAAACCAGCGCTCTTCCTCTTAAACCATTTTCACATCACAGTCATTCACCTCTCCAAAGCACCGCAAAGCTTCACAAAGTTGCATGTTTAGTAACAGACAGTACAAGGCTATTGATGTTAGCTGCCACTGCACAGAGATCCCTGGAGAAAAGCATCGTCATCCTTACTCTGTGAGTCTCTATTCAATGAACACCTCTTGTACTTCATTTACCTCCTCTATGAACAGCACAAATGTGCAGGACGAGGCTGTGATGGTTAAGCAGCTTGTGTCTGCAATACGCTTCATAAGAATCACTAGTGTTCCAGCTCATTTGGACAAGATAAATATAGAGCTGAATTTGCAATGGGAGTTTTAACCTCTGCAGTGTGATTTTCAAGGAGATCTGTCTTCAGTTACAGATGTTTTGTGCTTCCAGCTTTATTGTGAAATGTCTACACTTTACTCTGGGATAAAAAGTCACGTCATCCACTACCCAGGAAGACTGCTGCAATGCCTCCTTTGAGAACTTTGTGCTTGCTTTTATATGTTTTTTATCTTTTCCTGGAAGATGTGATGGTGTATTATCATGCTGCTTTTTCAGAATGGCTAAAATGCTGTTAAAGGTGAAGGAAATGTCCGTCCTTTTAATACTTTTGCCAGAAACGCATTGTTACTTTTCCTTTATCTTAGGGCAGAGGTAGTCAATAACACTGAAAAGGAGTGAAGAAATAATGCAGACTTGGATTGGGTTCAGTGTTTGTGCTCTGTTTCTCTTAGAAAGAGTGCTGGAATTTGTCAGTAGAGCATCTCTGAATAGCAGACATTTTTACTAGTTGCCAGGAAGAATATTTAATGATGCTTGTATGAAAATGACAATTTTTTGAAACGAATAGCAATAGTGTAAGAAGAATCTGTGAAAGCTCTCTCAGGTTTCTTTGCTATTTTTTCTAACTCAGTCTGCATCAAAATTGGTATCAACAATTTTTCATTTTATCATAATCTTCATTCTGATAAATAGAGCACTTTGGGTAAAAATTTTGATAAAAATTTTGTTTCTTAAAGCAGCAAGACCTGTTTCTAGCTCTTAATTTTCCTGCCATCCACTGAGCGGCTTCTCACTTTCCCTTGAAGCACTCAGCCTCCTTTTGCAAGGGCACATGTCAGTATCTCTTCAAAGCAGTGGGCTTTCTGGTCAGTGTGTGCCTCAACCCTACCTTCACTGAAATATACTTGGGCTACCTGGGCCTCTGCTCTTCCCTGTCTCCAATTGCCCGTTCATACTGTGATGGGACATCAAAGCATGAACACCTGGGCCCCGCTCCACCACAGCTCCCTAAGTATCATGTAAGAGCTGAGAGAGCTACCTTTTTAGTCCTATTGGAGGTGCTTGCTGAGACAGGGACATGCTGACCTTGCATCCAGACACGTGCCCATTCTCTTTCTGAATGGCCTTGAACCTCACTGAGTGTTGAGCCTTGCTTCCCATGACCATCCAAGCTGGAGGTGTAACCAAAGGGCTGACTCAGCAGGGTGCATGCTCTGAGACGGTACATGGTTTTATGGTTACAGACCCTGTGGTGTCTTGGGTTAGATAAAGTGTTCATAAGAATGAGATAATCTCTACTAACACCCTGTTGTTGATGCCTGGAAGCATTTTCTATATTGCTTTCCTTAAATGTTGCCTGCCTGCTCCAAAGAAATGTTGCAGCCCTGAAAAGATGTGTGGAAGCCATTGTATGTTGCTGTGCGTGTAGACATCTGTGAAGTGTTTCCTCTCCGTTTTTTTTTTTCTGTTTCTCTCCCTTTACATAACCTGAGCTATTGTAGTGTCATGTAAAAAATGTCTGTGTAAGAATATGTGGAGAGGTATATAAGGTCATCTGGTTTGTGAGCATATCCTGTTAATGGCTATTAAGCATAAAATCAAAGACAAGAGATGGGAAAAGTAATCAACCACACCTAGATACACAGACCCTAAACAACCAGGAGGTAACAGAGACAGTACTGAAGTCCAGAGAGCAGGTTGCTCACTAGTTGGTGGGCAGGAGCCACTCAAAGCCTTGGAGAAGATCAGCCAGGAGAGATAGGAAGGAAAGAAATGAGATTACCATGGGTCTCAAGAGAAAGACAAAATTTGCTGTGGGATGTTTTTGGGTGTTGTAGGATTGTGTAAAACTTACTATGAGATTTTTCAAGGTGACTGTGGGAATGCATGTTACTTATGGGATGTTCAAGGGAAGGGCCAAAGACAGGAAGGGGGGGATTATGGTGGATCCTGGAGGAACAAGTGTGGGGAATGGGTGAGGTGATAAAAGAAGCTGGTCACAGTGTAAACCAGGTTGTTGGTCACTGTTCTTGTGTGGCTGAGTCCTGCACCTGGTCACTGCAGCCTGTCCTGTCTTGGTACTGAACTGCCTCTTCATATTTTCTTCCACTATCTCACTCTATATTCAGAATGCATTTGTGGGGGTCTAAGTGCCAGCAAACAGAGAAGGACTGCAGGTCATAGAGGCCCATGTGTCTGAAGTGTCAGCATCTAGGAGAGACCGGTGTGTGTGCTACCTTCCCTAGGGGACTTCAGCTCTGTGTGTGTGTGTGTGTATGCACGCGCCTATGCTGTGTGTGCGAGCAATCTGGTAGTGAACTCCAGGCTGGACTTGCCCATGAACAGAAGACCTGCACTTGGAGAGACCCTTGTTGGAGATGACTGGGTAAGAAGCCTTCGATTCTGGATGGTCTTAAGGTCTCATCCAGGGTTTGAGGGACGTGTGAATGTGAGGTTGCCTGTGAACCACAAGAGTGAGGGTATGGGATAGGTCTGCTAGTGAATGCCAGTCCTCACCTCCTGGAGAGGACTACCAGGCCTGGTACCATGCCTGGCATTGCTCTCTGTGTAGCCACCCATGTGTGCACTGTGTGTATGTGTGCCTACTGGGACTGCATGCTCAGCCTTGCTACTGGATGGAGTAACAAATGGCAGCAGTAAGAAAAAAAAAAATGGGGAGGAGAAATCCCCAGGCACTTTCTGCTGGATTTGGCCGCCCTCAACAGTTGTTGTCACAAGTGCCACCCTGGGCAGCCCTCTGCCTCCTGGGCTATGCTGCATATGATGCTGTATGGGACAGGGGCACAGAGTGCCCAGGTGATAAGCCTGTGGTCATATGGGCTGCCTATCGGGGAGCAGGTTAGCAAAAATGCTGCCACAGGGTTATTCTTCCATGCCTGGGAGACCAAAGTCTAACTGGTTGTTTATTACCAGTCATTCCAAGCAAATCCATCACCAAAGCAGGTATCTGGGGCATCTCATTGTCATAATCAGATTACAGGGGGCTATCTGCGAAATGATGAATATATAACTTTTTATCCCAATGTTACAATTTTTGATAAAGCAGCCACCAAAGGCAGCAGCACAGTGCTGATGTCAGTAAATGCTAAGTCATGTGAAAGTCCCAGAAAACCTGGAGCAACTGTTCTAACAGCATCTTTTCTCACCTATTTAGTTAAGCTATCACAAGCATGTTGCCCAAGTAATGAATATTTCAGCAGAGAAAACACACACACTAAAGTACTCTTAAAATGCCTATAGAGTGCCAGGTAATGTTTTTGCATGTTGACCTTACCTTTCTCTTTCAGGGCACAGCAGAAACACAAAGGATATCTGTCCTACTGAAAATGAAGCAACATATCCTTTGAAAGCATCCTTTTGCACCTTACATGCTCACAGTGATTAACTATACAAGGTTCATGTGAGATGACAATCTGTTCTTAAATAGATATACAGAACAGCATGAATCAGCGTGGGATATATGTGTGTAATCTGAGGCGAGATGTTAGCCTCATGAACTAATGTAATGCCAAAGCCGGGTCCTGGCACTAGCAGCCTTTGGTTCTCCGTACACAAACAGCCTGTCATATCTCATGTAACTGAAATCTGCTGATTCCCTTCACTGACCTGGAGAGACCTGACAACAGGATCGGTGTCTTTACATCTTCTATCTGCCTGTCCTGGTGGAGGTTAAGAGGAATGGCTTTGTGGGTCCATTTGCAGATGCATTTATGGGAGCCTGTATGTTAATGGTTTGAGGAAGTGGTGTTCCTCTGGAGTCAATACCATAACCAACATTTTCATCAATGATATGGATGATGGGACGAAGTGCGCTTTATGTGTTTTTTGGGTGACAAATTGGGGATGACAGCACAGCATTGATACACTGGAGGGCAGGGCTGCCATTCAGAGAACTTAATAATCTGGACAAATGAGCTGACAGGACATCAAGAAGTTCAGCAAATGGGAATGTGAAGTCCTGCCTATGGGATGGAATAACCACAAGCAACAACACAGGCTGGGAGCCAACTGGATAGGGAGCACTTTTGCAAAAAGGAATCCAATGGTTGGCAGCAAGCTGAACATGAGTCAGCAGTGTGCCCTTGTAGCAATTAGGGATAACCACATATTGGGCTGCATTATGAAAAGTGTAGTCAGCAGATGGAGGAAAGTAATTATTCCCCTCCGCTCAGCAGATTTGAAGCCTCATCTGGAATATTGTGTAAAATTTTGGGCTCTTCAGTGCAAGTGAAATATTGAGAATCTGGAGTAAGTCCAGCAGAAGCTAGGGATTAGGCTGGGGAGGTTGGCAGAGAACATGGTATCTATTGGGAGAAGATGGGTTTGTTTAGCCTGGAAGAGAAAATGCTAAGAAGGGGTATAATTTCGGGGCTGTGGTTGACAGCCAGCTGAATATGAGCCAGCAGTGTGCCCAGGTGGCCAAAAAAGCCAATAGCATCCTGGCTTGTACCAGAAATAGTGTGACCAGCAGGACCAAGGAAGTGTACTCTTGGACTTGCTGGACTTGCCTATGAACAGAAGGCCTGCACTGGGAGAGACCCTTGTTGGAGATGATGACTGGGTAAGAAGCCCTTGGATTCTGGATGGTCTTAAGGTCTCATCTGTTTATGTATATAGTGTACATACACATGTATGTATCATTATACATGTATACATGTATAAGTCCAGTGTACTCTCCCTGTACTCGGCACTGGTGAGGCCACACCTCAAATACTGTGTTCAGTTTTGGGCCCCTCACTACAAGAAAGACATCGAGGTGCTGGAGCATGTCCAGAGAAGAGCAACGAAGCTGGTGAAGGGTCTAGAGCACAAGTCTAGACAGTTCCCTCAGCACAAGGAGCGGCTGAGGGAACTGGGGGTGTTTAGCCTGGAGAAAAAGAGGCTGAGGGGAGACCTCATTGCTCTCTACAGCTACCTGAAAGGAGGTTGTGGCGAGGTGGGTGTCAGTCTCTTCTCCCAAGTAACTAGCGATAGGACAAGAGGAAATGGCCTCAAGTTGCACCAGGGGAGGTTTAGATTGGATATTAGGAAAAA
>NW_008794879.1:1012415-1051482 GCF_000699145.1 Aptenodytes forsteri | reverse complement strand
GTTGGACTCAATGATCTTAAAGGTCTTTTCCAAGCTAAATGATTCCATGATTCTATGATTCTATAATTCTAATTCCTGTCTTAAACTGCCCATTGGAAGGTTACAGAGAAGAAAGAGACAGACTCTTCTCAGAGGTGCAGACTGAAGGGATAAGAAGCAATGGGAACAAGTTGCAGCAAGGGAAATTTCTGACTGAACAGTGAAAAAAAATTTATTCACCTAAAAGCAGTATTGCCCTTGTACAGGGACCAGAGGGATGAGGACAATCCAACTATGATTTTCAAAATTATCTGGACAAGGTGCTGAGCAGTCTGATTGGACACTGAAAGTAGCCCTGCTTTTACTGGGGTGTTGCACTGAAGACCTCCAAAGGTCTTTTCCAACATGAATTATTCTGTGATTCTCTGAGGATCTGACATGTAGCATTTCTCAATTTCTGACATGCTCATACCCATACCAGAAGCCATGCAGGTATATGGCTTCTCCTGAGTGCTCAGGGGTATGGTTAGGGGTCTTCGGCACAGCCTGTGTGTCCTCTGATGACATTCCTGCTATGCGCGTAAGAAGGTGCTGGAAGAGACTTTCGTACAGCATCAGCAGGTTTGCAGAGTGACAAGGACTGATCGCAGTTAGCAAAATGTTGTCTGTAAGTCATCCTTCCAAAAGGAAGAAAAACAAATCCTGAGAGGTTATCTACCTCCTGAAACAGCCCCGAGACACATGGTGGTTTGACATGATTTTTTTACTGGGAATCCAACTATGCCTGAAATATATTCTCATAAAGTATTTTTGCTGTTTAAAATAAAATTTTAAAAAATAGTCATTAATTCATTTCTGAAGGTAAGTCTACATGGTATTCTGTAAGCAGATATGTGGTCACTCATTCCATGCTTGGAGCCAAGTTCAGTGTAGAAGCTGTATTACTTTGGCTAGATAAACATCTGCCTGGGGAAGAGTCATCACATAGGCACAGGACATTAACTTAGCCCCAGCACCACCACAATGCAGTTTCAGGCTTCCAGTCAGCACAAGAGCTGCAAATCGACCTCTTTCTGCAAAACTTGATGAAGGTATAACTCATCTCTTATTCCCTGAGCAGGCACTACAATAACTTGCTGGCAATCTCTGCATGTACACTTGTCCCTTTATGCAAAAATTTAGTCTCTAAAATTGAGGGAATGTGAACCAGTTTCTAAACCAAATATTTATTTGAGGTTTTCATCATCTTCATTAGTTATAGATATTTACTAAAAGTGGCAAATTGCTACAGGAAAATGTGTCAGGCCTTCTCAGAGAGGAAAGGGTGGAGAAAGAAAATTGGGCAAGCAATTTTTAGCAACACTTTTTTTTTCATTTGATTGTTTATAAAAGATGCAATTCTTTTATTTAGGTTTTATTGTTTATGGTTACTTGCCATGTTTCTGAGATGCTTTTTGAGTTACAAATTGCTAATTGCAAGTATTTTTGATGTTAAAGATGGGATTTGATGCATACTAGTTAATTTGGGGTGGTCACATGTTGGACACCACATGTTCCTGTTCCTTTTTATTCTCTAAACTGGAAATGTAGAACAAACATTTGCCATTCACACTGAACTCTCAGTGTATGTTCTTCAATTTTCACTTAGATCTGGCTGACTCCTTTTATGTACCTGCCAATAAATTGTTTGTTTAGAATATGCAGAGAAAGCAAGTATGCAGAATTAATGCAAGTTAATTTGTACTGAAGTTATTTACTTGCTCTGTATTGGCAATACTGGTGTCCTGGTAAATGGAGATGGAGTTTTGATATTAAACATTATATGCTGTGCTATCACATGTTGTGCAAACTTTGGTTGATTCAGCAAAAGGTCTTTCAGGCTGCTGAGAATCTTTGGAAAAATACATGAAAAAAGAATAAGCTTTATGCTAGAATTGTTAAAAGAGGCAACCTATTCTGAACTGCATAGGTTTTGGAATGAGCTTGCAGGAAAGCTTTCTCCCACACTATACTGTAACACCACTGTACTTTGATTTGATAAGACTTGGGGTCAATTGATGACTTTAATATTAAGGAAAGGGAACTTTAATTAAGAGCAATTTCAGTTGCTAAGACAACCATCTCATGACATTGCAGTATGGCAGAAAAAATGGCCTATTGTTAAACGATGCAATGAAATTAATGATCTAGAAGAAACATAGCGCCAGGTCCTCAGCTGACACAGACTGAAGCCATTTTCCCTGGAGAGCTATTCTGATTTGCACAAATGAAGATCTAGCATGCATTTCCTGAAAGGAAAAGGTGCTGATTTTTGAAGTGCACTACACCTTCTTAATCCAGATTTGAGACCCTTAGGGTTTGCTGCTGCTGGGCAAGTCAGAACTTGTGACCTGGGAATCAGATCTGTTCTTTCACCAGCCCACAGGATAGCCCAGAGGAGACCACTGATCTCCATGCTGCAGTTCCCCAGCTGGCAAATGGCAGTGGCTAACCTGGCTTTCCTCTTTTCTTCTCCTTCCCCAAGGCTGGAGCTCAGCTGCCACATGGTGCAATGTAACAGCAGGATTCATTATCCCATCTGTAGGGTTACAGAAGTTCCAGTGCCACTACTGGCATGGTTCTGCTTCTCCAGCACTAGTATAAATAAATCTTATGCAGATGATCATAGCCCAGACAATGAAACCACTTACATGGATGAGGAATTGCCTCCAGGTGTGATCCAGGTTCACATATTAGAGTCACAATAGGAAAGTCCCCTCCTGACACTTGATCAATTGGACCTCCCTGGTCTTCTCCAGCCTTTTCAAGGTATTTTCTGCCTTCTGCAAGTGGACAGAAGTACGCTCTTCCCATAGGACCAATAGCACTGCTTATTACTATTATTACTAACCAGCATTTTCTATTTCAGAAACCAGTTTCTTATTGATCTGAACTCTGCTAAAAAATCTAACTGTTTGAAGTTTTCCATGTTGGGTGTTAGTCTTAGGTGGTTCATTTATTTTTAAAAAGTCACTTAGACTCAGGCTGTTGTACCTACAAATGATGCTAGAGGAAAAAGACACTCCAACCACCTGAAAATCCAATAGATCAGGTGACATTTCATTTGCTGCACTTAACATCCCTGTCTTCTGGTATATGGGTTTAAATTTGGCAGGGTGAGGTATGTCTCTCACCACTTATGTGAAATCTCACTATTTGGTGATCTTTTAAGCTGCTGTGAGACCAGGCCATGAGGTAGTAGTAGGGTTGGTCAGCATATTCCTCTATGAGCACCTGTTTTAATTTGTTTGTAACTTTATTTTCCTGGTGGGAGAACAATGAGGACCTAGTTGTGAGATTTTTCGATGCTTGTTTTCCTTCCTCAGACTGGGTGTTTTGAAAAGTTGTTTGGTTTTGGAACAAACATTTGAAATTTCTCTGAGATAAGATGTGATAGGAAAGGAAGCTGGAAGCATGTTTACCTTTAAAAAAAATTTTTTTTAACTATCTCAATTTTTTCTTGTGTTTGCTTCCCTAACTTACGTAAGGAACTTGTTGTTCAAGAGCAGATTCAGATTTTGGTAAAAAACCGCATTGTTATGTCAATGTCTTTATTTCTTTCTCATATGCATCAAGTTGTTCTTAATGAACTGGAAAAGTGGTCTGAATCAGAAAGATGAAATTCAGTAATGAAAGACAAATCAAATGCACAACTACAACAGAAGAATAAGAGGTCACACAAAAGCACTGCGGAAAAGGATGAGGAAATATCAGGGCCTCGGATTGAGTTCATTAGAAGATATTGTTGTGAAAAAGCCAAATTTTGTTCTTGAATTTATTACTAGGAGCATAGTCTGTGAGACAAAAGAGTCAATTCTGCTGAGTTTAACGTTGGTAAGGCTGTGTTACAGTAACTTTTGAAGTTGTATACCGGGCTTTAAGAAGATACAGACAAATTGGAGAGAACCAAGAGGAGAATGATAAAAGACTTAGAAAACGAGCTCTCAAGAAAGGCTGAAGTACTTGGGTTTGATCTAGAAAAAAGAGTGGTTGAACAGGAATTGGTAAATCTTCAGAAGTATAAAAGGATTGTTTTGAAGAGGATGATCATCAGTTGTCCTTTGTATCCAAGCAGAACAGGACAAAAAGTAGTTGGTTTAATTTGTAGGGAGAGAAATACAGGTTAGGTGTTGAAAACCTTTTCATGTTTTTGCCATCATTACACACTGTAATTGAAGCAGTCATTAAACGGGTGTCCTGAGGAGGTGGTGGACCCTGATTCACTGGATGCTCTGTACGAGTGAATTGGCAGAATATTTGTCAGGGGTGGTTTAGGTGTTGCTTGTTCTGCCATGGGGCTTGGTCTTCTTGTGGCTGTGTTACTGTGTGTATTACTTAAGCACACCACAACCTTCCCAAGGTAGTCCTGTAATAGTGGGACTGCCCCTCAATCTCTTCTTAAGACCAGTGTCATGGATTTAGGCAAATCAAAATTGCTAGCAGCAAGTATAGTTTCCAGTTCAAATCTGTTTTCCCATTTGATGTTAACCCATAACAGAAGAACACAAGAAATTATGTCAAGTGTAGAAAGCAGCTCGGTAGTAGACAGTCATTTGTGGATCAGGAAAAAGAGTGAAAAAAAAGAAGAAATTCCAGCCTGGATGAGCTTGTACTTACACAAAAAACTTTTCCAGCACCTTCTGGAGTGTCAGGACCTATACACAGCCTGACCACACAATTTGGCTGGATCTATAGACAGCAAAATGTGAATGCAACCGAGACATGAAGACTAGAAATGCAGGAGTTATGAATGACAACAGTGACTTGTACTTGTTCCCTTAAGTAAGATATATTTTTCTTGTGCTAAGAGCTTGACCTGTTCAAATTAGCCCTGCTTGCAACACAAGGCATTGCTTTAATTTAATTTACTTTTTTAATTTAATGCTATAAACCCCTTATCTGATTAAGTTAGCTGAAATACTAGCTTGTTTTTCTGATGTATGATTTGTTTTCTTTTACTATCATATTTATTTTTCCTAAGGCACCTCTTTCCTAAGTATTTTTGATTCTTCTTCCTCTACAGACTTTTAAAATCCAGTCTTTCTTCTCAGTCTCTCCCACTAAATTTCTTGTTCATTTCTAATGTCAGCTACTGTAGGATCCACCTACCCAAACCCACCCAATTGGTAGTCATCTCCCCACTCCACCATCTGCAGGCTACGCCATTCATGGTATCAAATCCCTGCTCATCACATTTCAGTTACTCGTATCTTCCTTTCAAGGCATGGTTTACTTGGATGCTGTGCTTCTGCTTCCTCCTTCCTGCACATCTCTCCTCCTAAACCCCATTTCAGGCTTCAAAGTTACAAGCAAAAAGATTTGTTGGATAATGAGAGAGATAGTCTAGCGTCATGGCGTGGTACAGCTTTTGTCCTTAATTTCTGAGATTGAGGCATGCATGTATGGTGATGGCTGCACAGTCTTCCTGTTAATAGCTTTTGAACAGCTTTCATTGCTGGCTGCTATCCTCATACGAAAGCTAATGACCTTTTCAGGACATTATCTCAATGACATATCCCAGATCATGTTTGCATCTTGAGGGAGAAATTTCACTAGTGAACTCAGAGGCTCAACAGTTTCTGGATGCTGAGATTTTGGGGCATGTTGGACCCCGTACTTTACAAACGTAAGTGGAAATTGAACTTGTTGGGAAATGCAGTGCTGGCTACAAATGCTAACAGGGAGAAAACTGACCCTGCATGTATGGCACTTCAGGGACGGGCGTGACAGGAACAGGATAAAATAAAGCATGGCAGTGACCTCCTAAAAAGCTGGAGCGGGCGAGTAGTCCAGGCCAGGCTGTAGCTTTTTCGAGTACTGGAAAGACTCTGCCGTTTTAGAAAGGGAAATTGGGAATGAGGGCAGAGCTGCCCACTCATGTAATGCAGCAGGAAGAGTGCCCCAAGTGGCAGCTGTTTGCTGCACGGCTGCATGCCTGTGGTATTAGGCAGAGGTGTATAAGTGCAGCCAGCAGGAGTGTCAGGTGGACCAACACCTATCCTTCACCTTCTCACTCCACCAACAGTGAGAGAGAGGCTAGCAGCAGATTTTGTTCATCGTATGTAGCAAGTATGATCAGTTTTGCTGGACAGCAAAGCAGAGGGCCAAACAACTTCTTCCATATCACTCTCTTATTCGGCTTGGCAGCCTGTCCCGAGCCATGTGTCCCACTTGTGCATGCTTGTTGAGCACCAGGAGCTCTCCTGGGACATCCTCCCTGACTTACTGGTAGCACAGTCATGCAGGGGCATCCCAGGCAGGGCTGCTCACCAAGACCAGCTGCTTACAGGGGCGTTGCTCATGATCATGCAAGGGTGAGATCCCGGAGTTCAGAAATAAGAGTAATTTAGCAACATGTGAGTTTTGGAAGGATATGTGGAGATTCTTTTCTTCTGCTGGCTGTGGGAGGGAGGGTGAGCAAGAGAGAGCTTATTTTAAACCTGAACTAAGTGATTTTTAGCGACTTCTTTATGGAAAGAAAAGACACATTCTGTAGTCTTCCTGAGTAATTTAAAGTGACAGAATCCGGTGAGAGACAGCAACATTTTATTAGGCATAAAACCCTGAAAAATATCTCACAGTCATAACCCTGAGACAGAAATAGAGGTGCAAAAATTCTGTGGTGTTTTGAATGGCTTGGTAATATCAGCACATTCAGCCCTGCCTTTTCAGAAATATGTCAGCCATCAGTGAAAGAAGGAGTGTGGCGGGTGAGAAGCCGTGTTCGATCAGGGATGGAGAGGCTTTTTCTGAAATTTCTCCTGCAGCAAAATCCCCTTTACATCTCAACCTGGAAGAAAATAGAGAAGGAAGGGAGGTCTCTTGCCCATTCCTGGTGTTACACACAAATCAGAAGTAATTTTCCAAACAATTTGTGTATTTACTGAAAACAACATCTGAAGCAGATGCTGCCCATGGGCAAACAACACAATGTTTTACAAAAGGGGACCGTGCAACATAGTGCTTTACAATCTTAGAAGCACTCCAATACGGTAAAGAAACAAGTGCCAGGTAATAAGTAACAATAGAGTACGCAAAAAGGAAGGCATGCGAGCCTTTTCAATGTGGAGAGGTTGGAGAGGGATTCAGTCCAAACAACATGCAATGCAGCTGTATCTGCCACAGCATGAGGGACACTGAAAGGCACTTGCACTGTTGCTTCCCACAAGGGCAACAACCTTTCCAGCCCACTGCAGGGAAAGAAGACAGGGTAGGCCAGTGTTCTGTGGTTGCCTTTGGAGGTGGAGATTAAAGTGCTTTGCAGCTGGGTCTCTGGTTGGTAACACAGCCAGGCAGGCCGTCAAGGATGAACCGTGAGCTGTTGTTCATGCTAATGGCACCAGCTGCTCTGTGCACACAAGGAGTTTGTCAAGAACATGTACCAGGATCTCAGAGGTAGCAGCTTGCAATTAGCACCATGAGGACCTTAAAATGCGTTCTTGTGATGCAAACTCAGATACCACTATCCAGCCTCTCCTCCACCCACAGGTCTGGCATCCAGCCACTCTGCTCATGGGTCTCTCCTGAGTTTTTACTCCCATGATGTTTCTAAGTTATAGGAAGCATGTAACCCTTCCTGACTCAGTAGAGGTATACCTGAGTGAGTCTTTTTGCTGGCACATTCTTGGGCTAAAAGTAGGCATCACATGTAGCCAGACCAGGAGTTTCCACACACTGATGTGCGCACTCCATCTATTTTGAAAGTGCACTTTTTTCTAGAATCTACAGGAAAGCAGTGATTACATGAGAGATATTTGGTGTCAGCTTAATGAGGACTACATGTTGCATCTGTGTGCCTTCCATCTGTCTTTTATCTCCTTCATCCTACCTGTGCTCACCAGAGCAGTACGTAATTAAGATGCCTATGTCTCTTCATGGAAATTTTTATTAAGCTAAGCTTTTCTTCTGTAAACTGTGCTTTTCCTCTCGGGAGACTTTTCTGTGTTTTCAGACCCCACTGGAAGCATTTTGGAGTTTGCCTACCCTGTGCAATGAAGAGGCATCAACATTATCTCAGGTCCAGAGATGTTATGCAGGTGTGTTAGTATGGCAATCTATTTGAGGCTAACTAGTCTAGCCAAAAAGTGGGATGGATTAACCAATGTGAAACACCAAACTAAGGTGTCCCCTGTACTTCTGTTGTCTCAGGTTTCTCTGTATGCTGCTGCATCATGCTGCATAAGCTCGCCCTTGCCTGAGTTTGGTGGGAACTAGGTCAGACCAGTACTGCCAGTCTGAATTATTTCATTGCAACCTGTGCAGTTTGGGGGTGTGTTTTCAAAGCTTCCTCAGGAAGGATGAGATGGAAGGCTGCTGCCTAACAAATCTGCCCTTATTCAAAGTCTGTTGCCTTCTGTAGCTGCCTGTAAGACAGAGCCAAGCCACATGGCTGCTCCTCTCCACTTGTATCCTGAAGTGAAGTATCCATTTTCAGCTGTGTTGAAGGGATGCCCACAGGCAAAAAAGCAGCTGCTCCAAGCCTGGGGAGGGTGAGGTGCTGTTGGAGCCTGGCATGGAAAAGTGAGAGGGTGCAAGTAATACTGGAGGGGAGAGGCATGACAGAAAGAGAAGAGTTGAATTTGGAAGAAGAGCTGAGTGCAGCAGGGCAGGTTATTGGGTCCTTGCCCAGAAAGGAAGGACAGAAAGGTGGAATTGCCATCCTCATTAGCTGGCTGAGACTCAAAGGGGATTTGGTGAGAGCTATAAGAGCTGTTATAGTGATGTGAGGAACCCCTTCAGTGACCAAATTTTTAAGAAAGGGGCAGAACTCTGTGGGAAAGCATTCACAGGGACACAGTAGCAAGGCATGCCTTCCTCGGGAGCTGGGTCTCTCTCTGCAATGGGGGTCCAGGCGAGGCGGGAAGCCTGAAGGATGTAGGAGGGATGCTGGCTCTCACAGCAATGGGAGGGGAAAGGTAAAGAGAAACAAAATGTCTTTTGTTCTTTTTGGGAACTCATAATTCAAAAATTTGAAGCAATCATTTTGAAGTTCAGATAAATAGAAATTATGTGCTTTGAAAGTATAGGAATAGAAGATTAAAATTACCCACAGACTGTAATTATAACTCTTGCCCTCTGCTCAGATTAATGTGTTTCCAAAAGGTAGAAAAGTAGCAGCTGTTGTAAAAACATAGTTCTAGTCTTACATGTGAAGAGCTGTGCAGTTCAGACATCTTAGCAGAAAAATGAGTCCATAACTTGATACATAAGGACAGATACTTGTTATGGTAGTTTTGGGTGGGGGGTTTTTTTTTTTTTTTTTTTTTTTTTTTTTTTTTTTTTTGAAGAAATGGGGAGGAAATAGGAACTGTAACAAGGAAAGCATGCTTGTTCCTGTGGCTTGGGAGGGTAAGTGAAGAGAAGCAAATTCCATAACCAAGCAGCCAAGCCAAGTCGCGGCTACTTGCATATCACTTACGGCTGACTTTGCAACTGAAAGTATTACACACGCTTTGGCAGAGGCATAAGGAGGCACAGCCATTCTAGAAGCTAGGCTGAGGACTGTGATTTGTGTTTTCTTTTCTCCTGCTTTCAATCCCACAGTGAGGATAATGGTTTCATGACATCTTTTCTCATGGCAGAGAGGGATCTGGGTAGTTGGCAATACTGAGGATGCCACAAAGATGACCTTGGTGAGGGCAGTGTTTCTGGATCCTTGCAGAGGTTGGACATGCGTACCCGTCTCCCTTGCTTGAGAGGCAGGCAACACCCTATGTCTGGACCACAGTACCTTCCATGCTCCTGCAGGAGAGCCTGTGTTTCCTCCTGCCTTTTGGAGAGGATTAGCAGTTCCCTACTAGCGGCAGTGCGCAGCTGCCAGAAGGAGCAGGCATGCTGATTCCTACTATGTGGACCTGAGTAAAATTACCCTACAGACTCCATGAAAAGCAAATGAGGTAGCACTCATCTAGGTACTTGTGCAGTCCAGCCTCCTTACAGCGTCCAAGCTTTTCTGTGATGGACAGCCACATTAGAAAAGTGAGAGTTGAACACAGCTTTGCAAGCAATGCAGAACATGGGTCATGTGAATCTTCCACCTGAGCATCTTCCATTATCTGTGTTCAGTCAGAGTAAAGGAGAAAGTGAAACTCTGACATTGCCAGTGTTATGCAGATTGTGTTTTCATAGATTTTTCTTTTGAGAGTGGAATGACTTGCCAAACCTCTGATGTGACATGTGATTTGGAGATAAATTTCCGTATGCTATTTAAACCTTGTTACTATCACAGTTCACTTGTCATTTGTACAAAGAATACACGTACTGTAAGTGGAAATATCAACACATAGAGTTACTACTCTGTAGAGACTGTCATCCTGCAGATCTCTCTTCCCAATCCACCTTAACTTTGTTGCAGTGTTAGACATAATGCTGAGATGTAGCAGCTAACCTGAAGTCTACTAACAGGGATTTATGAAGTTCTCAATATTTCTGATACATTTATACTATAAAAGCAAGCTGCTTTGGGTGGGCAATTGCTCAGTGTCTTTGTATCTGGATAGCGACATTTTCATTCTTAACTTTCTCATTCCACCTTTCCCAGCTGTTCCATAAAAGTGTTTATTATGTCTTGACCTACTTTGATCTTGGTTTTACATTAATGTTGATTTGGATATTACAGGATCCCTGTTTCTGAAGCTGGTTTTCATGGCAGAACATTTTTAACAACCATAATACTGAGTTACAAAATCAACCTTTTCTTGGGTGAGCTGCTTCTTTGTAACTCTTGGTGTCTCCCAGAGAAGGAGGGACAGTTGTTTGATCTTAAACAGAAGAGACAGTCACAGAAAGACTGACAGGAACAACCTGAAAGGCCTGTGAAGTATTTGTAAGGTCATTGTTTTTATGACCATGATGCTGTTGGCACTTCCTGGATTTGTGCCCATTCATCTATTGGACTTTGAGTTTTTCTGTTTTGCTTTTATGACAGCTGGAGTGAGACAGGTGTGCCTTTTGGTCTACTAAAAAGGAAAAAAAAAAATCAATATTTCAGCATTTAATTATGATTGTATACTTAAAACTACTTTTGCCACCTTTGCCCTGGCTTTCCATTCTGGAGGTACAGAATAGATTTTTAACCAGAGGATAAAATACATCTTTCCCCTGAAAGGTCATGTTTCTGACATGCAATTTTATTCTTGCACTTGGTTTTATTTCCTCCCTTAACAAATGTTTAGCACCAGTATTTTCTCATTTCTGTCCCATAACTCCTAATCAGACTGTGAGCTCTCTAGGGAAGGATCCACTTTGTGCATAGAGCACTATACTGGGATAGGGGGCAAGAAGGGGGTGGGAATAATTGCCACTGTTTAACTCTTGGTCTTCTAGGCATTACTGCAGTACAATAAAAAAATGGCAACTCCCAGAGTTCCCCCACCACTGGGAACACTAGATAACTGCCTACCCCAAGCCCCTAAATCCCACTGAAAAGGGGCTAGCTGTGATTTTCTGGCAGTCACGGAAGAATCAGAAAGCAGTATGAATGTTAGGACCTTTCATTTTGCTAGTCTGAGACTCCAAAGGCATTTTGAGCTCCTCATGTAAATGGCTCAATTATTTCCTGTCATGTATTCATAGTCAGGTAATTATTAGCAGTGAGTTTTATTTATCTAGATTGCCTGAGCAGAAAGGAGCCTTGTTCACATGATTGTTGTGGGGAGATGAAACAAGCACCTGAATACCCTCAGGTAGTCAGCTTGAGCACAAAAGGTTTTTGCCCCTGAAGACGTAAGTGTGTGCACCAGCCGGGACGGAATATCTCACCACATGACTGTTGGCAGCAGTAGGCAGTGGAGCACTTTGGAGGTTTGCTGGTCTTAAACAGCCACCAAAGTGAGAAGCACTTGTGCCTGCAGTCACACCAACCACACCAGAGCCATTCCTAATCCATTGCCCTGAAGACAAAGGAGCAAATGGGGAAAATGGGGCAAGGGGTGTGCCAGGAGGATGCTTCCTGGGATGGACTTTTACAGGTCAAGGTCAGGTAAAGGATTAAGTACATGAACCATGTATTCAACTTCCCAGGGTTTAACCAGCCTCTATGTACTACTATGACTATGTGGGCACAAGATCTCATCTCTACTAGGCTACAGACCCCTCACCATACTGCCAGTCTTCCTCAGTTGCATTGCATCTTGTCCTGACTGCCTGTTCCCTTGTATGGTCAATGACACCTTTTCCAACCTTTTTGCAGAAGGACATGGTGGCTAAAAGGTGATGCCATTACACCCTCAAAGACAGGGACTGGATGAGCTTTGACATCCTGAGGACATGGCAGCATGTCTCCGTCTGTTTGATGAGATACACTGGAGAGTAACATCAGTGCAATGCAGGCTTTATTCTGCACAGTGCACCACTACTTGATGGGATATCTCTGTCTGTGTTACCAGAAGGAGGTGGGAGGTGAGGATGTCTGCAGAAGGCAAGCTGAGGTGAAACAATAACCAGCAATCCTGAATGGTGGTTGCTGACAAAAAAAGGTGCCCATGTGGATTTTTCTTGCAAAAATATATGTGGGCCAAAGATGCTAGTGACCCTATGGAGGAAAGAAAAGGGAGTTGGTGAAAGCAAATGCAGAAGGTCACTGTGAAGGTCCCCAGAGGAAAAGGGAGAAATATATGAAAACTTCAGGTCACATGCAGAGTGTGTGAAAATCCTCAGCTGATTTTCACAGGATGGATCTCTGTTGTGCTGCAGCGACAGTATTGCTTTGGAGGTCATGTCATGGAAAGTGAGGTAGTTGTGTGGGAGTAATATTGTGGGACTGCTGCACCTCTGTAAGAAACAAAAAGTAAAGGAAGGGCAAAAAAGCCAGTTGGTCTGGGGAGAAACCTTAGGATGCTGAGGAGATTGGGAAAGTGTTATGTGTGCCTTGGCATTACCAAGTGGGGGTCTCCTCCCTCTGCCAAGACACCTACCACCATGGGGCTGCCTCACCAGGCATGCAAGTGACTGTCAGTCCCCCGAGGTGCATTGCTTTCCCTCATCTTGGTAGCCTGGGAATCTGGGATGGGTTGTGTTTGGAAGTAACAAGCCTATCTGTGCAAGCTGGGTGGGTCTTTGTCCCACCTTCCTCTGCAGAATGCAAACCCACCCTTTGTGTCCCATATGTTTCTCAGGGCTCTGGTGCTGGCCCACCTGAGTTTTTGGGAGCTTCATCCCATGATTTCTGACCCTGACCTTTATCATGTCAACGATTTGAGACATCATCATATATGCCCTCTTTTTTTCGTAACAATAAGGACGACAAAAGGAAAACTAAGGCAGAGGGAAGCTTCCAGTAAGTCATTACTTTGCAATCATTACCCTTTTTTTCACCCATGCAACGACTGTTTCCATGGAGACTGGAGGAAACCATTGGCTACGAGGTTCCTGTTTCCACAGAAACATGTACACTGGATTGCCAGAAACGAAGCTACTGTTGCCCAGCCAAACTCACCAAGTGGCCTGGTTCAGGAATAACAAGTTTCCTTTCAATTTTGTGCTTAGATGGTCAGTTGCAGAGAGTCTGGGAGTGGCAGAGCAGCTCACATTGATCCTTTCACGGTGCAGAGTGCTAATCCCAGGACACCCCAAGGAGCTTTGCTGGCTGTAGGATGGGATTACCAAACCGAAGACACCATACATTGCAACCTAGAAAACATCAGTGGTCTAACATGGTTAGTAATTAATGCTGCAAGGAATGAATGCTGATTTCTGTGCAATTAGAGACTGCCCTATCATTGCAGTTTGGTGCCATCCTTGGTAGGCTGTGAGAGCAGGTATGATTGCCTTGTGCGCACGTACAACATACATGTGCTGTTGTGAAGGGCATCCAATATACATAGTATAAGGATTTCCCAGAGACATATGCTTGTTCTCTCTGGAATCTGGGGGCAGCTGCTCCATTATTGTCACTGCAGATGCTTCTTGGATGACCAAGCAAGTAATTTGCTTGGATGATTTATGTTTGCTGCTACAAGAAGCTCTCCCTCTGTACCTGGTATAACTGCTCAGGTTGTCTTGCTGCTTGGTACAAAACCAGCCTGAATTTAGGAAGGAGATGGTAGGCTGGTGTGAACTTCAAGTTAGATAATTTAAGGAATACACTGTAGTGCACAACATTGTCAAAAATGGAGTTCATTTAGGTGTCAGAAAAAATGAGGTTTGACTTAATTTCTTATAAATCTTTATACAAATTGATTTATATGTAACAGATAGATAACTAGCAGAAAAATCAGTCCCTTGTGTGGCTATAAATATATGACATTTCCTATGCTTTTGTTTATAAGGTTTTTGTCATTGACGTGTTGATTCTATCTAGAAGATGCACATTTTTGATTGCAGTTGTTCTGCTCTTTAGACAAACGCTAAGAATGATGTTCCTGGCACAGCAGGTCACCAGAAAAGGGCTTGAGAAATGATACCCACTCCAGCTTTCATTGTCTTCAACTGGGGCATCACATCAATTTCATGTTGCATTTCTTTAGGAAAAAAAAGGAATTTATTTTGAGTTTGGAGATATGGTTTTAATATGCTGGATTGTCATTAATAGCCAGATTAAAGGCCATTGTGAGATAAACATTATCACACAAGTCTGATCCTCACCTTCAAAACTCTATTTGCAGTAACCATTGGGTCAGGTATTTTTCAATTCATTCCAGGGAAGGCCAGATATGAAGGCCAGAAGAGACATCTAGCTCAACTTGCTGCAGTGGAGATGATATGCTTTCATCTATTACTGCTGTATTTAGGACCATAACCTTGTGGAATAAGCTTCCCTCCCGAGAAAATATTCTTTCTGAATTTGAAGCAAAAAAAGAATCCACTGCTTTCAGTAATGGCTTGTCCTAATGGTTAATCATCCTTGCTGTAACAAATTGCTCCATGTTTCTAATTTGTCTGGCATTAACTCCCAGCCAGTGAGTTTATGCATGTCTTTTTTATCCATGTTAAAAATCCCTTTAATATTTGTGATTTTCCCTCTGTGAATCTGCCTGTACTCTGCAATCTAGTCACCCCTCTATCTTCTGGATTTTTCTTTTTTTTTTGTGATAAGATAAGCAGCTCAGGCTCCTTGAATCACTTACACAATAAGGCTGTCCGCAAACCTCAATTTCTTTTCTCATGACAGTCTCTTCAATTTATTTTTAACACCCCTTTAAAAGTATAGTGCAATCTATTTTTAACATCCCTTTAAAAGCATAGGCATTTGAACAATTTATGGGATTCTGATATTGAACTCATCAATTCTGTTTAGAGAGCTGGAAAGACCTCAGTGCTAAATCCTATTCCATCATTCATACACCTGGAAACCCATTTACTTGTTTAATATCATCGTGTGGCACTAAAGGCTTATGTGTAATTTTGTCTGTTGTAAGTCCTAAACCTTTTTTGCCTCCTTTCAGCATACAGTTCCGCTGATGTGGCTTAGGGTCTTTAAACATGTCAGTGCTACCTGTTTACATCTGGCAATAGCGTACATCTTTTAACTTGCAGATCTCATTTTTGCCAACCAAGCCTCAATCATTTGTCCAGTTTTACGAGGAATAATGTGTGTCTGGATGTGGGACATACCCACAGAGATGCTCTTGTGCGTAAGTGTGGTACTGAGTCTGAGTTACCAGGTGCTGCCTGTCACAGTCCGGCTCCAAAGACTTGGTCTCCCTAGAAAGTCCAAGGTCTGGCAAAGAAATTAAAATGTGCATAATGCACGTGTTCTGTACTGAGGTATTGTACGACTGCAGCACAGGGAACTGGAAATGCTCTTCACACTGGAGTGATTACCTCCCCTGGAACCATTACTCATTTATTTGCCTTCCCATGTGTTACTCTGTGCAGCCTTTCATCTTCTGCAAAGAACATTTATTTCTTTAAAAGATACTCATTTTAAGTGGGTGTATTCTATTTTTGATGCATCCATTTCATATCATTAGAATATCACCCTGCAGTGCTGGGGTATATTTCTTTCCTTCTTCTTCTTTTTTTTTTTTTTTTAATTTTCAGTTTCTCATATCTGCAAATGACTGTCACTATGGCATCTTTCCTCCATGTGAGTCAGAAGAGGAGCTGATTTCTCAAGTCATCTGTGTCTTCCATGTGTCAGCTGGCAGCTGTACACCAACAGGGGTGGAACAAAGCAATCCGCTGCAAATTGCTCTGGGGCTCCACTGGCGGGAGAGGCATGGGCATCTCCCACACTCCTGAGGATGCTGGGGAGCTGAGTGGAACAGATAACTAAAATGTTCATGTCTACCTTCCGCACCCCTGAACACAGCCCTATCTGAGGGCTGAAATTGGATTCAGCTGCCTCATGCTAGGCTGTATTTAACCACCTGACTGTCAGGAGATGAATGAGGGGTGCTCAGCAGGGCAGGTGCAGAGGTGGCCCAGGTGCCCTCAACCCTAGTGGAAATGGGATCTGGTGCACAGCTGCTGCAGCAGAGAAGTGGGCTGCTGAGGGCTGCCTCTGTCTACCCTTCCCACATCACTCTCTATGTCTGCAGCTCCAACAGTTGCAAGGGGGAGTATGGGGAGGCTCAATTTGTCAGTAAACTCCTTCAGAAGGAAAATAACCCTTTCCTTCCTGGATCTCTGGAATTAATTGCAAAATACCTGACCTGATGGTTACTGCAGATGGAGGTTTGAAGGTGAGGATCAGACTTGTGAGATAAACAATTTTTTCCTTGCCTCTCCCGGGTGGGCTTAGTGTTATTGTGCTGGTAACTGCCCGAACAAGATACTGGACTAATCAGTGTTGGCTTCGTTTGCTGGTAGCAATCCTTCTGTTCATATGAAAACTGATGTTATGACAAGAAGAAACAAAGATATTTAAGAGTCAAAAAAAGGGTAATAATGGTGACTCTTTGGACCAGAGTTTAGAATCTGAATGGGAGAACAGCTAGAGACAATTTGTATATGTGTGTATGTGCATGTACACATACATGTATGTGTATGATGGAAAGTGTTTGAAGTAGTTACACAGTAAAAACATAGTGAGAGATTTACACAATCAAATGATTCCTTCAGCTCCAGCAGTTGGGCAAATAATTAAAAAAAAAGGTTAACAAACTTCTTATAAATCTACTATCAATTTTTGCTGACTGAGTTACTCAATGCTCTCCAGTGCATTTCCTTCCCTGGCAGGGTGCTATGTGGTAGCAGGGTGATACCAGCAGCAGGCTGTCCACAGTCAGCTTGGCCCAAGCGTGGGGCAGGACTGGGGGACTCCCAGGCAGGAGTGGGCTGTGTTGGAGCTCAACAAGCTCCTGCTTGATGAGTCTTTGCTAATTTGGAAGGAGCATATCTGGAACGGACAAATGGAGGCATCAGGTGAAACAGCAATGCATGACAGCCTTTAATTTAACTTTTGTTCACAGGATGGAAGATTTGTCTCAGAGCGGGAGAGAAACAAAACATGGTGAAGCTGACTGGAGCACGTTTGTCACCCAGGGCCTTCACTTCAGCCTGTTTCAGACTATGCTTCCCCTGCAGGCTGTGCTGTTGGGTACAGAGCTTACTTCAGGACTACATAAATAAGTCTGCGTACCGTTCTGTCCTACTGCCAGGAGGTCAAGTAAAATTCTAATTCATGAGACAACCACAGAGTACCCATGGAGCTGAGCGTAAATGCTGCTACAAGCTCCAAATTCTCCTTTGTATCATTCGGCATCCAGCCAACACGTTTTGTTGCTTCACCAACCTTCATCTTTGCCCTGCTGGTAAGCACATGGCACAGTACATATTTTGCACGTGTTTGCTTACAGGCCGAGAATCATAATGACACAGCAAACCCCTGTGGTGCTTTCAGATCTCGCTGCTCTAATAGCTGTCAGCTGTCAGTGGTTATTGCCTTGCCCGCTCCACTGCAGGCTGGTGGTTTTTTAGCACCAGTCCACCCTCATGGGCAGTTTAATATGCAGATTGGCAAACTGGGCACTGAGACACAAGCAACATCATCTTCTCCCAACTCCATGGCAGCTTCCAGTGAGCAGCCATGGTGGGAGTGTCTGGCTCAGCCAGAGCCACAGCTCTCCCTGTCAGACAGCTGGATCACTGTTTTGAGATCATGCTTGTGAATGCTTTTCAGTGATGTCTGATACATGTCACATACAGCACTGGGCACCTGGTGCCCAAGTAGGTGTTACTATGTAAACCAAGCCCCTATTTGCTGCTGTCCCACAAAGAAAAGAAAGGAGTAAGGCTGGATGCAGGAGTGTCGCAATGGTGTCAGGAGAGAGTGGTGGCACATTTGCAACCCACCACCTCACAGAGCATGGATGCAGATACTCTGCATGTCACTGGAGGTCTGTGTTCCCTACAACTGGAGAGAAGGAGAAAGAAAGTCAGGAGCAAACCTGGTGCAAGCCTAGTCTTTTAGTCTTGTTTATGTGAGGGATGTTCTAGATACATTGCTGAGCAGCACAGTGTCTCTGGAGTTTGCAGTAAATTCATGGCAGTCAACCCATTAGGTTTACAGAAGTGGATTTACAGTTATTGTGAAACTTCCCAGGAGATGCTGTTATACATAGGCTTAAGTTCTTCTTAGTATGGAAACAGGGTACAGCCCTCAAAGGAACACTTTTATTCTTAAATTTTTGATGTAGCAACTTCTCTGAAATATATCTGCAGTTTTCCTGGTTCTAGTTTTCTCTCTGCTTTCTTCTGTGTTTAGAATCAATTCTAGGGAACTGGGCACTGTAGTTTTGGGTTGTGATTTGAGAGAACTGTTCTTACTGTGTGAGAAATACACTAGTATCCTGACAGGAATAAAATTAGTTCTATGGTATTACACAAACTCCCTATCTTTGATTTATTTTCCTTTACAAATTCATCCTACAAAACTTTGACAAGTGCTGCCTCCCAGCAGAGAAGTTCCTGTGCCAATTACTAAATGATATGTAATAGTAATCGCTTGAGTTACTTCATACACTCACTAGCAAGTCAATAGTTTCCTGTTTCCTAGCAAATATGCCTATTGATTATACAGACTGGCAAACAGGAGACGAGTTCAGAGGCTAAAAGCTTTTGAGAATGGATTTTTCTCAAGACACCAGATATTGATCAATGTTTGCTAAATAGGTATCAATAGATAGTTAATAAAATACATTTGTGCTTCTGTAACAGCAGAGGAAATAGAAATGTTTTCGTTTATAGGAAGCCAAGGTCATATTAAAGAGACTCTGGTACCTTTTACCTCTTTGGTGAATACACCAGCAGGATAGACGTATTTCCAGTGCTGATGAAAATGCGTAGGTTACTTGTGAATACCAGGCTGAGAGGGACACTATGACATAGGACAGGGGAGGAGAATTAATTTCTTGACAGTTCAAGTGCCAAGAAAAAGGGCAGATAGGAAGCAAAGAACATTCCTCTTATGAGAGGCAGCTGAAGGACTGATCAGCTATAGCAGCAGAGGCATTTTCATTTCACATTTCTGCTGTGTATTTGCGTCAGTATACACAGACAGGGACAGGATGGTGCCTTTACACCCTGCCTTTCTGAAGAAGTCTGCTTAGCTTTAATGAACCTTTAATAATGAAGAAGTCTGCTTAGCTTTAATGAACCTTTCTGTGAGTGCATGTCTCAGCCATTATTTACATGCCCCGGTTCACCCAAGAGCTGCTGATCCCCAGAAGGACCTGTGAGACCATATCCAGAGCTGCAGCGAGGGCTGAGCCCCGGCTGGTTGACAAAGCAGAGGGAGCGGGCACCACAGATGAGTGGCAGGGAGTGGTCCTCCCACACACATGGACATCCAGGGTGTTATGATCAGGCTTACAGAGAGAAGGTCCCCGTGAAGACGA
The DNA here is from genome assembly GCF_000699145.1 of Aptenodytes forsteri. Lineage (NCBI taxonomy): Eukaryota > Metazoa > Chordata > Aves > Sphenisciformes > Spheniscidae > Aptenodytes > Aptenodytes forsteri. The sequence goes on along the minus strand of NW_008794879.1, from coordinate 1,031,683 downwards.
AGGGGCTGCTGAGGCAGCTAGAGACAGAAGACCAAGATAACACCTCATGGAGTCAGCCTGTCCCTGTAGCATCTGTCCTTTCTGGCTGAGGAAGCAGACCAGCAGCTCAGTCACTCTCTTTGATCCCATCTAGGTGGTCTGCAGCATCACATGATCCTCATGTGCTTTTTGACAGCATCTTACCCAGAATGATGTCTTCTTTCTCAGCTGGAGCTTTCAGCTGAAATGGACAGTTTCCAGAAGAGATGCTGTATGTTACAGGCTTGGAGTGTGGATGCTGGCTGGGAAAGCTGTCCCAGCCTTGTGGGGAGAGGTTAAACTAGGTGGCTGTTATCTGGCCGTGCAGATAGCAAATAATGTCTCATCGCCTAGTACCAGTTTCATTGTGAACAGCTCTTTGGAAAATATTGTGGTAGCTATATATAAAGTGGGGTGTTGAGGTTTCTATTTTAGATTTAATTTTGCTCCTTATTAACAATGTGCAATAGATTTGCCAAACATAGCACTCTCCAGGCTAAATTGTACTTGCTCAGCCTGATGTAGAAAATCTTAAATGCATCTAAATAACACCCATTTAGCATAGTTCAGGCTGTAGCTTTCTGGACCACTTTTGTGTATGGTACAGATGTGGCAGACAAATCTAACAGATTTTTAGGGGACGAGTCAGTTGTAAATTGGGAACAATTAACAATAAGAATGGAAAAATCCTCCTTGAAATAAAAATTCTGTTCAGAGAGCAAATGTGTGTGAAAGTAAGTACCCACCACTTGCCAGAGGAAGGTTTAGCACCGATTATGTTTTAAGCCTGAGAAAATCCATTCATTAGAGATGGTATAGTTTTAAAAATACACCTGATTCTCACGCTCATGCACCTGTCTGTTTGCAGATCTAGGTTTTGTAATCTGCCACTGGAGACGGTGTTTCCACAGCCCGTTGCATTTCCAGGCTGTTAATTGACTGCAGTGCCAAGGGATGAGGATTAAGAAAGAGTTTGGGCTGTGAAGCAGGCACACCACGGAGGATGACAGGATACCTGGCTGGATTGGAGAATGCATTTGTGTACTACCCCTTCCTCCATTACCTAGGTAAACAGGCCTGGGTTCAAAACAAGGTAAGACTCCTGTCAGTCTCTTTCAGTGCGTTTCTCAGGAAGCAGAAGCATGGCAATCAATGCAGCAGCTCTTGTCTGAAGGCTGGCAGTGGCTGTGCAGCCTAGGGCCATGGGGCTGGTTTTTGTCTGTAGCAGAACTTGACTCCTCATGCCTGTGCTGTACTGTGACGTGTCCGTGCCATCTGATCACAGCAGGAACCTCCTGCCTGGGATCTCCTGTCTTCACAGTTACAAATGCAGAAGCTTAGTAGTTAAACTACCCAGCAGAGTTCTGCAACTTTCCAGCAGCCTCCACGCAGTTCACTGCTTAGAGAAAACTGCTAATGCAAAGGCTGCTGATTTTAACCAGATGAGCAAAACCAAACTCCAGGGTGTGGCTCAGCATCCCCAGTCCCAAGAGAAACTATGTTTCCTTAGGTGGATGGCTTAGGCACAGTGCCACCGATATTTCCTGGGCTGTGCACCAGTTCCTCAAGTCCACCTGACCATGGAGCCTTAAATGGGCTGGGCCCTGATGCAGCCCTGGCTAGCTCAGAATCTCTAATGCCTTTTTGCTATAGTGTATATATATATATATAAAACTTCTTGCAGAGGAGCTGGGATGAGCAGCTATGAGAAGGCAAACAAAAGTGGCAAGGTAAACATGCAGTGAGTCCATGTTGCCTGGTAGGACTGGACTATAACTTTGTCAATCTCTTGTCCAGGTCACTGCCCTTAGGACTTAACTGCACCATGCATCCTCTGTTCCTCTACTGGGGCAAAGGGGCCACCTGGTAGCAGGTTATTCCTCTGGATTTGATTCCTCCTCAAGGTTTTCATTCCCTCTTCCTGCCTAGCCTCAGACTGAATGGCAGAGCTTGGCCTTCTGCTGTGCCTGAGCAACACTGTGAAGGGTGGTGTTGCGTTGCGCTTGAGGGAGGTTTTGCATCACCAGCCATCACTCTGACTAGCTCCCAAGCGAGGCTAATTCCATGCACATGAGAACAGCAGCAGCAGAAGAGAAGGTAGGAGTCATTGCTAAAGAAATGAAAAAAAACGGCTTGCTTGGCACCCTGTGTCACAGCAGCTGGGTCTCCTCTGTCCCCAGTCTCCCAACTTCTGGAAGAGTTACATATGGATCTTTGCACAATGCACAGGGCTCATAAAACAGTAATGTTCCCACATGAATATTTCAGTTCTTCTGTCAGATTACAGATACAATGATTTTTGTTCCCTGTAGTCTCATCACTATGCCTTTTCCTGTGATTGCAGATGGTACGTGTGCAGTTCTATTTTTCTTTGTGATTCTGGGCAATGGCTTTCTGCAAGAATTAGTGATATGGGTGTCTCTGTTTCCTAATTTCTGGATGAATTAGTATCTGACTTTCATTGGCTCTTTTTAGAAAATCAGGTATTACTCAGTGTCAACTCCAGCATCAGAAAAGGCTTCTTGCTTTCATTTGTGGCAGTCATGGCCTTGGCAGAGACATGGGGTCCTTGTGATTTTTGGCAAAGTTGTTTGTTGGAGGAAGATAGCTCCAGCCTTAACATCTCCTATGGTGTCCATGCACAGTCATTTTAAGCAGCATCAAGGCCGCTGTTATCTGTCTCTGTTGCTGATTTGCATGTCTTGTTCATGGCTGAGCTCTAGACCTGCTACTTTTCGTGCTGCTTTGCCTGACAGTTTATACAGACTTTTCAATACTTTGCCCAGACATTATCGCTTTGAGCATTGTGTTGCTTCCAAGACCTGGCAGATGTCTATTCCTTTTTTTGCAAGCACAAATCCATCTCCCTTAATAACCTCTCTCCCAGCCTTTTGTCAGTCACATGGAACACAATTTTGTCTCTAAGCATATCATTCTCAGTAATCTCAGACTCTTGCTGCTGCTCGTTCTGCCTCAGTTTGGCTGTATACTGTCAATCCCATTTGTTCCAACATGATAAGGCTGCTTTTGGTGCTGCTCAAATACAATGTTCATTTTAGGGTTGCAGGGTTTCCTAAATATTTTTAAAGTGTCCAGCAAAATACATTTGTCTTCTAGCTGCTGTGCTGATAGTGTGTGTTGATAGACTTCAAAAGCTTCCTCACCCATTGTGTGGGGGAAAAAGAAAACCCACTGCTCAAAAATTTTCTTCTCTTTTACTTAACTTTCAGGCTTTTATCACTGAGGTAGAAGCATTGATCCCCTTTCTCCAGTTCTCTGCTGCCACCCAAGAGATGTAGTGGCTGCCTGAATAAGTCTGCGATGCACCCCTTTACCTTTGGGGTACACAACTGGTTTTGTGCCTTGTGCCCTCTCTCCCTCTGTTGTCTTTTTAAACCAAGTGTTGGAATCCTATAATGCATAATATGAATATTGTCAGTATGATAATAATATACTAATTAAAATTTGGGTCTGTTACTGTGCTAAGCTTTTACTAATGCTTCTTCAGTTTGTGGCTGAAATGTAATATCCCTCTTTTGGCTCTGGTCATAATCCCCCCTCTCCTTCCCACCCCCTGCTTAGTATTTGCCTGCAGACTAAGAATAAACAACAAGCTGGTGTTGGCACCTCCACACAGCCCTGTGCACAGGGGAGGGGAGCTGTGATTAAGGGCCCCCACCTCAGTGCCAGGGTGGACCACTCAACTGTACATACCCTGTAGCCTGTAGGCAGCAGGGTGGGAACACAGTGGAGCACAGGCAGGGTGGTGGTTCAGCCTCAGGCCAGCACTGCTTGAGCAGGTCTGCAGGAAAGCAACATGCCACACCACTGCACCAGGCTGCAGAGTGGCACGGACCGTTCCCTTTGCAGGACGCAGGATGGGAAGCAGAGCATAACCATGTCCTCACCTGCTTCCCAGTTGCGGAGGAAACGAGTGGCAGCGGCAGAGTACTGCACCTTTATTGATTCTTGAGGCAATCCTGCCAGTGAGACCTGCTGGGTGGAAACACCAAATCCAGAGTTTCTGCTCAGGGTGCAAAAAGCAGAAGTAGCAGATGCAAACTAGAAAGGTACAAGTGCCTTTGGGCAGGAAGAGGAGGAAGGCAAACATTAACTTTAGTCCAAGCAAGAGAAAGTGGTGCCAGTGTACAGGTCTGCACACACACCTTGCTGATAGCAAACCACAGATCCTGTCCTCCCTCTGTATCATCAATGACCTCAGCTGTAGACATAAGAAAAACAGCCAAGGGCTTTTAACAGTAACAGAATCCTTGTTCCACACAGGATCTGGCTGTATTTTGAAGAAATTTAGTTGAATCAACTAAATAGTGAAGAATAAAGGTTATGGGAAGCAGAGGTGCATGTGCTCATTTTGGGAAAAGCTCTTGTGTAGGGGGTGGTCCTGCTTTCCCAGTGGGTTTACCTTTGTGCCCCAATGGCTGTGAGAGCTCTGGCTGAGGCCGTTGGCAGCGTGGGGAGCATGGTGCAACACTCTTGGCGTGGCCAGGCTGGCACCAGAGCCTGTGGTCATGGCCTTCCTCCTTTGCAGCCTCACTGTGTGGGGCTGGTTCCAACCAGCATGGCAGCCACAGGGTGAAACCTTGCAGCGGCGGCCGTGTTCAGCCACCACTGCCTCTCACCTGTGCCTGGGGCGCTGTCCCTGTGATGGGCAGGACCAGCTCCAGCAGCCTCACCCTTCCCACAGCCGAGTATTTTGTAAGGATGATTCCAGCACGATGCAGTCCCACCTCTCTGAGAAGAAACACCAACCATGAGTGAGAGAGGCAACCAGGGTTATGCTTTAACTCTTGTAAGAGATGGTAAGTGAGGTCAAGGTTTATAAAAGATGTCAGACTGCCACTCAGTGCTTATCATGTGTTGAGGAAGGCCTTACATGGGTGGAGTCCCAGCTGTCAGGTATTTCTTTTAGGTATATACAGACAGGCCCGCCACAGCCTATGACTAAGTGCTGTGGCAAAACTAATTAGCCTGGAGGAAATGCTGTGCTAAGAGATCATGTTGGTATAGCAGCCATGCCCTGGCTGTTTCACTATTTTGTGTAAGTTGTGAATTTATATTAAATCTGTTACTGGTCTTCTCCTCCTCCTTTTTGCATCTCCCTGTGTCTTCGTCAAAGATATACCATGTGCACAGATAACCTCCCTCACGTTCCAGAGGTTATCTGCAGAAATAAAGGTGGGTGTTGGCAGCACAGGAGAGATGTTGGAATAATACCTTTCAAATGGTCTAGATCTCTAAGAAGGGCTTATGGATGTGATTTCCAATAATGACATATTATTTAAGAGTGGCCTTAGTGATCATTTGAGGAAATGAATATTAGTATGAGGTTTATGCCTGTATGTACAGATTTGCTCTTTTTTTTCTGTTTGCAACTCAGCTCCTGTTTTCTAGACTCCTGACTATCCTGTACGTATTTGCTTTTAATTTTTTATTGATCTTAAACATAACTAAGCCTTTTCCTTTTTTCTGAACTGCTGGAGAAAAAAATAAAGAGGGAGAAAACAACTTAACTGGAGCTATAGAATCATAGAATCATTAAGGTTGGAAAAGACCTCTAAGATCATCGAGTCCAACTGTCAACCCAACACCACCATGTCCACTAAACCATGTCCCTAAGCGCCTCATCTACATCTCCTCTTCTGCCAAACCAAGTGAGATTACAGCTGAACTGGATCAATACACAACCATTCAGCAAACAACTCTACTTTTTAGGTGCAGTTTTATACAGAGACATGGATTCAATGTGGAAGAGTCTCCAGCACTCACAAAAAGGGAAACCAAGCAAAAAACAATGTAGAAATTCTTGCCTAGCTGTACAGCCATGTGAAAACAGCTCAGACAAGTAAGACTGCACCTACTCCATTAGGCAGGGTCTTTTCTGTCTGAAGTGCAATGATGGGGATTCAGGACTGGACCTAGCTGCTACCTAGACGGGAAGAGGGCAATTGCTCCAGGACTGCATGATTGTTACTTGTGAATCTCACAGGCCAACAGCAAGAGAGCAGGGGAAAGGCCATAGCCCTCTTAAATCCAGCTCTGCAAATTAAAATATCAAAGTTATGATTCTTTGGCCTGAGATCCCCTGTTGCAAAGGGGATCTCCATTCTCTTGTCCCAAGTGCAAAGAGTTTGCTCACTTGCCAGAAACTAAGACTGCATTAGCCTTCCTCAGCCCACCCTCCCTGTCTAATCTACATTAATAAAAGCAAGGAGTGAAAGGAAGTATTTTACACCAGGTCTTCATGCCTCAGTGCAGATACGCTCCTTTCCCTCCAGTGGGTATTTAAGACAGGGAGATTTAAGAGTTAAACAAAGTATCCCTGCTTCTTTCCGAGAGATCCGCTATTGCTAGGGAAGGAAAGGGAGGGAAGGGTTTGGCTACTTTTCATCATCTTTTTGGACACTTTCAGGACACTGAAACCTGGTGGTGTTCCCTCTTGGCACAGAAAAATTTGTTTGGTTTGGTTGTAACGGCCCAACTCAAACCCAGCTGCAGACACAGCTCTTCAATTCAAACTGTGTTCAACAATCTCAATGAAGGGGATTTTCCCATCTTCCTCTCTGGGTCCACCACCACAATTGTGCCAGCTGGAAAATCTCCCCAGATGGCATGTACAAGCACAGTAGCCTCACAGAGAAATGCATTAACAACAATCCAGATTCCTGGGAGACGGGGAGGGAAAAGAGGTCTAACCCTTGAAAGGCAATTGTCCCATTTTAAAGGGGACAAAGTAAGCTGCGTCTGGTGTGGCCACAGATGCTGAAATTTGCTTTGAACCATAGATGAGAACTTCTCTTAATTTTAGGTTAGGTTTCTACAGTCTTTACAACACCGCAGGATTCTCCTTTAGAAAACAACACACAAAGAAGGCCCAGCAATTCTCCTTCAGAGGTTTGGGTAAAGTAAAATTGAAGGACCCAGCACCAGCAGAACTGGATTTATCTACTGGCAACCCAGCAGTTTGAGTATTTCAATCTCCCTGTACTCATTCAAGCTACATTTGGGATACAGCCTAATAGCATTAGCATTTATGCTAGGGAAAAATTAGTGAAGAACTGTACCTGCACAGAGCAGTAGAGCTTTGCACAAACTGCACACGTACCAAAAGGTACACTGGGTCTATGAAGAAGTGGATTCCTTCTGTGTATCTACAGCTTTCTAAAGGCAACCACCACTCTGGCATCCAAGCAAAGGGATCAATTAGTTAAGAAAAATATGCTCTGAAATAAGGCAGGAATACTTGTCATCTTACAAATTAGGATTTCATTGTCCATGTGGCCACCAATTCTAACCCGGCCACAGTGGTCGTAAGTCTTGAAAAGATCCCAGTTCAGAACAGCATTTTGCCTCGTTCACTGGCAGTCATCTACTAGACCTGCCTCTCACAATTCCTTCTTGTACCTCACTGACCAAAACCTCCCACCTTAAAGAGAAAAGAAAGCAAAAGGTAACATCATGCCTGGTAAAGTTACGCAATGTTTATCCTAAATGTTTTTCTTCCATTGTGGGTTATATGCAGCTTAAGATAAAGGGAAATTGTTCTAAGCTGATTATTTATTATGTTGTGCAGTAATCCATCTATATAACGATGGAAAATGATGATTAAAACTTTCCAAAAGACTCCACATGTGGATGGGCTGGAAACCACTTAGCCTTACAGCCTATCTACCAGAAATGGAAAGAGGTATTTGGGAGCAAACCAACAACCACTTCTGCAAAAGAAAAATCCTGTCTTTCAGCTTTCAGTAGGATTTACCACTCAATTGTGCAAGACAGCTCCACATGCTGAGCATACTCCTGGCTGGATTAAAACCAATTCACTCATTTCCCACTGTGCTCCTCCCCTTCCTCCCTTCGCTGTGACACAGACCGTGGTCACTGCCCTGCCTGTGCAGGACCTGACACTTACCTCCCTGGATCCATGGACAGGGAGCCAGGAGGGGTATGACTCAGAAGGGCTGACAGAGTTAAGAGGCTTCCACTCAGTACTGCAAACCAGCCAAGGACGAGGGGTGGAACAGGGGGAGACACAGTGAAATGAGAAAAGGAGACTGTGGCTCGATTCTGCTGCAGCACAGGTTGGCACATGAGAGCCTGCTGCACTGACATCCAACATGCACGGCACAGCAGCAGTAAAATAAAATTTGACCCAGACAGCTGCAGAGTTTTCCGATTTTGAACACATCATACCACTATTCACTTCTGAATATCAGTTGTCCTATCTCAAAAAAACCTCAAGGTGATAAAGCTGAAGCAAGAACAAGTCTAGCTCTTCAACAAGATCTTGTGGCAAAAAGCAGCAGGAGAAAAGACTTAGTATCTTCATCTTAACTTTGATCATATAGCTCCTTCTTTTATTGTCCCTCCCTTCCTATGTACAAACAAGGATGATTCATTCTGAAATGGTACAGAATATGGGGGCATCCAAATCATTTGTTCACCAAATGTACCATGCACACACAGAGCTAGCCAGGGGGGTATGTCTGTACTGGCTACAGTAATTTCTGAGAGAAACCCAAAGAAACTCATTTCACTATATCTCAGAGAGGATTCGCTATATTAAACCCATGTCTGCCTTTAGCAGGAGTTTCTGTATGTAAAGAGCTACGCTAGAGAGCTAAAGCGGAGGGAAGAATATGCAAGCTGAGACCGATCAACTCATTACATGTGCTATGTATCAAATACCAATTTCCCCAGCAAGGAACACTAATGTGAAAAATCCCTGACTTCTATCAGAGTGGCTGGGAATTGACGAGCAGAGCTAGAGACAGGCTTAAGCTTGCCTGAACATAACAGAATAGTGTTTAAAAGATATCGCATACTGAACAGCATGGAGCACTACTTTCCTGCTCCTACAGAAGAAAAAGCACAGGCTGCTCCCTCAAGCAGGCAAGTGCCTCACATGAAGACAAGGTTCCCAACCAGCTATCATGACCAACTGAGAGCCAAGGAAAGAAGAGGACCTTCGTCTACATCCTCGTTTGCCTGGCCCTCAAGTTCCAGGACCCCATATCTGTTGTGTAAGGGCAACCGGGAAGGTGAGGGAGGGTCGGGCGGGCATTCACCTGGCACCCCGAGTAGGGACCTGTTTCCATTCCCTCCCGTCGCTTAGGTCCCCTCTTTCTACCTGGTGGCAAGAAGGCAGGGGATCCTCTGCTTCTCATGGAGCCTCCATCTGCTGCCTTTGCCTCAGGGACGGTAGGGTGCGGCTCCACCAATCTATCTCCCTCTCACACTCCCGGATACTCCTCAACCTTTCCACCTCCTCCTTCAGCTCTGCCACCAGGCCAAGCAGATCATCCACCCGCCCGCTCCGCACACAGGTGGTGTCTCTGCTGCCATCCGGTACAACTGACAGACGCAGGCACTCCCTGCCGCCAGAGAACAGCAGCTGAAAGCTGTATGCTTGCGTGAGGGCTCCGTCTGGGAGACTCTATCCTTCAATAGAAGTATTTAAACAGCACCCAGGGTGAAAGCATTCAGGTAACATGAGGTAACAGGGCCATGAGATAACTCAGGATCTGTCTACACGGGGAGCAGGTGATAGCTCTGCCTGAGTTCAGACCTCTTGGGAAGGCATAGAAACAAGTAGCCTAGATTCGCGGTGGTGCTAATATAGCAGCAAGGCTCTTAACCAGACATCTCAGGGTGGAGACAGGCATCAGTTATCTCTGCCAAGTCCCTTGCAGAGCATTGTTTCTAGTTTTCTCTCTGCATGATAGATACGCGGTTCCCTTCCCACAAACCAGGACTGGCTGAGATCTCAGACAAACTCTGTCGTCCTTGGGATTGTCTCTGCTGCCCTTTTCTCCTGCCCATGCGCCTTTCCCCCCTTCACCTTCATGGTGAAGAAGTTGATGCTGGGGGAGGGTAGTGTGAGGACATATTATACAACCTTGTTCTGCATTGCTGTTGCTAGTGGTTACCTTCTGAAGTCTGGTATTACCATACCCATTCTAAGTCCCCTGACACCTATACAGTTGAAGTAGAATAAGGCTTTATAGTATTATCAGATTAGTCACAGCCGCGCATTTAGAATGCACATAGGTTAGTCATTTAAAAGATAGCATCAGCTGTCTGGATGGGTTGGGAGAACCTGATTCTCTGGGGTCCTCCACGTAGAAAGAATAGCAGCTGCAGACTTTAGGTGTCCCCAGGAACAGATAATGGTAGTCTCCTGTGTCATGGTGCTTTTTCCTGAAAGAACCAGCAAACACCAGCATTTCATTTCAAACTGTATGGGTGAAATTCAGATCAGCTCTGGCATTGCTCTGAGTGGTCCTTCAGAAGTGATTGTGGGTAAGATAAGGCAAATAGTCAGCTCTGAGGACATTGGAAATAGCTGTGGGCACCTAGCGGAGAGGCAGATGGGAAGGATGGCAGAGGTACAAGTGAGATGGGCAGATACTAACTCCTCATATCCTTGAGTATGGAGACAGAAACACCTTCAGCAGCAACACTGGTTCAGCCAGAAGAAACTATTTTACTGCAATGCTTCATCTTCAGTTCCCTTGCCCACCTCTCCTATAAATACATCTTCTCTTCTTTGCAGTGTTTAAGTGCAAGGAAGATCCAACCCCGTACAGAAACCCAAGCCATAGGTCAGCTTGCAGAGACCAGTCATTGTGTTGATGGCCTGCAGTTGAATTCCTCCCTGAGTCCTGCCTGTAGGCCACCCCACAGACTTCAGTTGGTTGGCATGACAAGTGGTCAAGGCATGATGCAGCCGAGCTCACTGCAAGTGTCGGTAGCAGCTTGTTCCACCAGAGGATTTCTTGCTGCAGTGTTCAGCAGGAAGCCATGTACTAGTGATCAACCTCCTGTTCGCTGTTATATGGCATTGCATCTGGCATTATCTGCTACTGGTCATCAGTGTAGGACACTGATGCTGGACACATTCGAATTGTTTAAATTGCTCTGGTTTCTGTTCAGGTCCCTTCTTTCAAGTAAGCCTGTCACTTGGAAACAGGACATTTTCTTTTTACTTAGTCAACCACAAACGTACAGGTCTAAACTCCCCAAATTCTGTGTTCCTCTGTCACATTATTCTAGTGTTGCTTCTGTTCCTACTCTATTAGTCATTAAATGACTTTAATTACTGGCATTGCCTCTTTTCTCTAGGGCTTCATTTGCTAGACTTCCTAGCTCTGGAGGTATGGAGGCAACTGTCAGTTTTCTAAGTGGAGATACATTCTAGGTGGAAGAACCCTGATTTTCTAAATCCGGGTTTTTCAGGTTCTGTTTGACTCTTGCAGGATGTTTGAGAAGGAGGGGAAAAGAGTCACCAACCAAGACTTTAATCCTTGTTCTGTAGGTCTACTGACTGGTCTATGGTGCTTATGTGTACAGGGCACATCCCATGATTCTGTATCTTTGCACAATGCCCATGTTTGTGTGTGACGGATGTGACGCTGAGGAAGACCTTTGCAGTCCAGCTAGTCTCCTATTTGCTGTAGTTAGCTGTAAGACCAAGGGAATTGTTGGAGGATTTCTCAGTGTTGTTCCCAGAATGCTTGTGAGGCAACCAGCATGGCTGCTCTCCTAGATATGCTTACTGAAGTTATGCTGAACCTTGCCACTTCAGTGGAATTTCAGGGTCTCTGAGCTGCATGAAACTCTTACTGGAGCTGCATGGATCTTGCTCCCACTGAAGTTGAAGTTTTCAATGGATTCAGGCTGTTAAACGACATTTAAACAGTGTAATTTGCACAAATTTTCCACCAAATTTTTCCATCCAAATTGCGCACTAAGTTGCTGAATTATCCATCAATTTATTGCACTAACTTGTGATGTTTATATGGTCCAAAGGAACAGAGAACAAAAAATTATCGTAAGTCTAAAGAAGTCTTAAAGTCTAGCCAAATAATGATTATTAGTCCATTAAATGATGCTAACACTTCTATTTCAAATTATATACAGTTAATTTTTTCCAATTTATATCTGCTTTCACCATTTATGGTGACTTTTATATATTGAATGCCTGTTGCTTGCTCTCTTTGCTACATCTGAAGCTGACTTTACTCAGATTCTAAGGCTGCATTCATTTACTGACTAGTAGTTGACCTTGGTGAGTTTTAGTAGCCCTGGTATAGCTCTGGTTATCTTCCTATGATGGTATTTTCAAGTCCTCTACTCTCTTCCCATATGTGTGCACCTCTATGCTGCATTTTTATTCTATGGTGATAGGTAGTTACACAGAATAACTACTTGCTATTGCTATCTATCTTTCAAAAGCAGAAATAACATTTGGGGCCCTGTCCCTGTGAAGGCTGTACAGTTCAGGCACCCAGCTACCATTTGTGTTTGACAATTTATCAATATAGTTCCAGAAGACCTGATTAAAAAAACAATATGGCTATTCCTTTTGTGACAGAAATCCGTTTCCTTTATTTGCTTATAGCAATGCTGTGTGAAGCATCCTGAATACCTCTGGTTTTGGTGTTCTTTGAAAATGACTTTTCATGCTATTTTAAACTCATTCAGTTCTCTTTTATTCATGGACACATTTGCTTTTTTAAAATTAATAATTCTAGTTACTGAAAAAAATGCTGAAACTCAAAGTCACTTTATTTTAAATAGATAAACTGTTCTAGATGGTTTCAACTTGTTTTTTTCCTTTCTTTCTCAAATAACCCTCCTGAAACAGACTCGTCTTTTCCTCTTGAAAGTAATTGTGCTACTATATGACAAAGATTCACACTTAGGATTTCACGCTTACTAGAGGTCCATATTTGCGTAAAAGAGGGTTTTTTTGTCTCTTCCATTTAAAAAAGTTACTTGTCTACTGCAAGAAAAATTTTTTTAATAGGAAGGTTGCAGATTTTATAAGACTTCATTGTTATGCTGCTTTTTAATTTAGCTCTGTTCAGCTGAACTAGAAAAAAGCCAGCAGCAATGCAAGACCATTTTCTTGAAGATGGAATAGGAAGGGAACAGTAGATGTTCAATATCTGAAAAGGCAGAGAGAAGAGCCTCAGTTAGGACACAAAGGCGATTTCCAGGGAAAGAAAACAGTGCAAGAACTGCACAGAAAATTGAAGAGCACCAGTTGGTTACAGAATATGAATTGCTAAAGGTCTGCGCAGCTGGGCAAGCCAATGTTCATGTTCAGAGTTGCAGCAGCCACAAACAGCTGCAGCTCTGTGCAGTACTATTTTGGGACCTTGCTTCCTTAGACAGAATGCGCCATTTGCCAAAGCATCTCAATCCCAGTTTCTTCCTTAGGCATAGGACATTTGCCTGGATTGGTGGGAAAATACAGTTTTCTAGCAAATGCATTTTAACTCTTTATTGTGTAAAAAGGTGCTATCTCTGTTCTTACAGCTACCTTATGTTAGAGAACCTCTGGTGAAAGCTTGAGCAGTATTTTCCTAGCCTGGACATTCCCTTGGACGTAATGGGTCAGCTTCTCAGATAATGTCTTTTCTTCCCTGGTAGCTATGGCTACGGTGGCACCTGAGCGCGGACTGACCAGAGGAGCTGCTTGGCAGATTATGTTCTCCATGGGTTTTGGAAATTCTCCCATCCATGGAAATGGCAGGTGGAATTTGCCTACTATATGAGTTTTTTGATGGTTTGCTTTTTTTCCACATTCTCTGTAGGGTGAATGCAAATGTGCTTTTACTGTCATTTTCTGCAGTGGAAGCTGACATGGCCACTGACTCTGTTTGAGGTCTGCATGCACATTAGCATTGCAGTAAATTATATCTGCACATAAGGCAAAATCATTGGCATGTTTTTTTAAAGGCAAACTATTCAAATAAATATAGAATTAGGCTGGATACTCCCCTCAGTGGCACTTTATAAATAGTTTATCCCTTTTGAAGTTTAAAAAGACCATGTCAGGAGCTGTTAAATGTCGTTGATTTCTCTGCTTTTAAGTAAAAGTGCGTATGGTTGTATATCAGCCATTCACAAAGCTCTGATTAATGTGACGTCTAAGTCGGTAAACATCAAAGGGAAGTACTGTGTTTTAAATCACTCTTTCTTCAGACAGCAGAGTTCAGCAGTGCCTTGAAGGCTGTGCTGCCCCTTTGGAAAACCAGAACTTCTCTTCCTTCATTTTTCAGTGATTCAGAAATGTCAGTTGTTTGTATGATATGCAGTAATGTGAAATGGAGGAAATGAAAATCCAGGAGAAGAAGTTGCACAAGTCCTGGGTTGGAGCTGCAGCGGGAGCTGAGTCGGTGTAGAGGTTGCTTTCTGCAGCCCAGATGCCCTGGCTGCTCTGGGTGGGTTCTCCACTGTTCAGCTCCAGTTCACTCTGAAGCGGAGAGCAGCCTTGCCATGGCTGGAGTGGTAGCCGCTTTGGGAGCTGCGCCAGGGCTGCATGCTCCAGGCAACGCTAGTGGGATGGTTCAGTGTCTCAGAGATCGCCAGCTGCAGCTCTGCCAGTAGAGTTGAAAGCATCTCTCTGGAAGGGTTTAAAACAGCTGATGGAAATGTTACAGCTTAGCTATGATGAGATCTCTTCTTTGGAATGATCCAGCCCTCAGCTTGACTGTCATCTCAGAAATGGAGGGAAGAAGCTAGATTTGCATTTGAACACTGTCATGATTGTTATTTGTGGTTATTGACGTGGTGCCTGCAGGTTTGGGAGGGGACACAAAGCCAGAGGAACTCATGCAACAACCTTGAATATCTGGGAGCCTGTACCCTGTTTGCCCTCAGGGGAAGATAGGCCCTGCAGAGGCACACCTGGAGCTGGAAGGCTGCTCAGTGGATATGCTGCCTTACTCTTGTGCTGGCTGCTCGTGCTCCTCTGTAGTGGGATGGAGGCTCCTCTGGCACTCAGGACAAAGCTGGTGGGGTTGTTGGCTGAAAAGAGATGTGCAACATGCATGGAGCAGCTCAGCACAGTGGGACAGCTTTTAGAGACAACAAACCACTAAAAAGATACTGAAAGATGAATTTGCAACATCATCTTAAGCTTTGCAACACAGTGGTTTTCTGGGGAGATCCTGATTGTTCCTCGTGACCTTGATACAGGGCATCTGTGTTGAGAAGGATGGAGAAAGGCAGTTTGGGAAAGGTGGACCCCAAGCTGGAGGTACGCCTTGGCAGGGCAGTCTTTAGTGCTTTCAGCTCTCACACACAACTGAGCTATACAAAGAAGATGGAGCAGCATCAAGCATCTGGCCTGTCCCTTGCTGTTTTTAAGAATAATCTCTGCAGAAACAATTTGTTTTCATCCTGATGAACTTATCGGTAAGGCTGAGAAACTGTTGTACTATGAAATAACTCAATAACACCTACATTTTCTGTAAAAGGCAATTCTTTCTCTGTGTAACAATTTCAAGGTTGACAGCAGGACTGATTGCTGCTGAAAAATGGATAATTTATCATTTTAACCTGTAATAAAGTATTAAGCAGGTGAATTTGCAGTAACCTTAACTCTGTCCCCTGATGCATATGGATTATGATTTAGTTTATAATAATGCTATCAGTATTATTCAAATAATACACTACGCTACCATATATTCTGCAAATGTATTCTGACCATTTGGTGTAGTTACCTCTTGGTTTAGCTCTCTCCCTCCCCCCTATTATCTTTTGTCTCTACCCTCCTTACTGTAATTATTTGGCTCTAGATCATGTCTTCTGAGAGGTGGTATTGCGCCCAGGAGGGCAGCGCTCTGCTGTCCGAGGAAGCACAGGGGAGTGCTTGTGGGCGTTTTAGTCTTTTTCAGGGCTGAGGGCTTAAGCACTCTGCTGGGGCCATAGAGCACTTACAGAGTCCACTATTGTAGGGGTTACATGCTGATTATTGATGCCATCCGGGCTGTGTGTTCATAGTAAATTGCCTGCCCTGCATGAAGTAACAGGCGATAGGGCAAAGGCTGCATACCTCCCCCATGTCCCCATGGCATCAACACCCTTTCTCTCCCCCCTCCTTCTCTTTGGTCCAGAGTGCAGGGCTACTAGACAGCAGTTTCTTTCTTGAGCCCGTCACAGTGGTGATGCCCAAGAACCACCCAGTTGTTTTTTTCTTTGTTTACCCATACTGTTCCCTCTCCCCTTCCCTCTGGATGGTCTGCAAAATCAGGGGTGGCCCAAGGGCTGCCTGGGAGCCAGGGAAGTTTCCTCCAGTCCCTGGCCCTGCTGCCTGGGTAGCACGGGTGGGTCAGGAGTAGGGAAGGGAGCAGTGCATGGGCCCAGGTTGCAGCGTTTGTCAGGATAGGTGATTAACAACCGTGAAAATCCCAGTCCTTGCAAAACTAGTCTTGGACTAAAGATAGCTCCTAACACTGAGGAGTCAGTAAGGCTGTGGTATCCGCTCCAGGGAGGCTGAGAGGCAGTGTCCCCAGGAGTCCTCCGCTGAGCTCTTCTCTTCCATCTGCTAATGCTGGGAATACCAGCACATGGTTAGCTACACAGTGACATGGGCAGCTAATGTACTGCTCTCCACACCTGGGGACACACTGTGGAGTCACATGTGCCCCAGTTGCCCTGGGGCAACAGATTTGGCCAGAATGAGCTCTTTTTCTCTGCTCATTTTCTAATAGCAGTCTCGTTTGGGACAAAATCATTGTGTTACAGTTACAGGGCTTCAGCGATACAGTGCTGGCAATAACAGTGATGTGCTGTTACTAATCTCATTCCTGCTTGCCCTGGCCAAAGGGTTAGCTGTTGAGAACATGAGGAGATTCATGCACTCCATTTTGTTTATTCAGCTGACGTGTCTGAGTACTACCATTATCAGCATAAGTACTTGAAGTGGTAGCTGCATTATCCGCCACAATCTTCAAATGTAGCAAAAAAGACTTGGAAACAGAGATGTTTAGTTAGAAAAGCTGGGACCATATGATAGCCACAGATTAAAACTAATATCCACTATTCTATTTCAAATTTTCCTCTTGTTCAAACCCTCTGAGTGCTGCTGGGAGTCCATGGCAGCGGGGCTATTGCTTAGACTTAAGCTTAGCTTTTTGGCAGGTGATTGCCTCCTCCCCTCATAGGATTGCGGTGCATCAGTGGGGTGCCCTCATTCTCTTTCCATGTGGATGGAGGCTGATGGCAGGATCCCTGTGAAAACTATGCTGCTCTGATGTCTTCGCTGCACGTGCTGTGCAAGTTGCACTTTCTTGCAATGCCTCCAGACAGCTTCTGCAAAAGGAATATAAGCACCTGTATGACTGAGAGGCTGCTGTATTTTTTCCAAGACATTTATTTAAACAAATTACATGACCATGATTATAATTTTCAGGAACACTTCAGAAGTGAGATTGTCTGCTTTCCTTCCCCTCCCTTCCATCCTCCCTGCAGAATTCAAGCACCTTTTTGTATTTGCACTGAGCAGCACAGGTTATGTCTGCCTAAGCTATGTCAGCACTGTGCTGTATTCCACTCTCTTCTGGCATCCCTGGGGAAAATGGTTTATGTATGTACCATAGTACTCCCAACAAGCTACTGTATTTCACTTCTTTCGTGGGGGTATGGTTCTGTGTTTGCTGGTGAGACTGCAAGCTGAGGAGGCCTGGGGATACCATAGTTCCCATTATTAGCTTTTAGAGAAGCCCACTCCATGATCTGGGGCCAGAACAACTTCTATGCATGCTTATTCTAGGGGGCGTGTGTGCAGCAAATAGCATGATCTGGGGCAGCTGGTGATGCTCTAACCTATACAGATATCTTCAGCTTTGGAAAAGCCTTGCCAGTATGTGTATCTTTGCTCTGGCCCTCACGGCATTTTTGCTTCTGAGGCAGGCATCAGCAACTGGTAACACAGGTCTGCTTGACTGTTCTAATTAGGTGGATGCACTCATTTTAAAATGAGTTGCACCCCTAATTGTTTTGTCACCACAGGAGCTGGAAGGAGTCATGCATTTTTTAGGGCTTTGCAGAAGCTGGGAATCCTCTGTGTTGGTGTGAAAGCTATTCCAGGCAGAACATATGCTGTGAAGGTTGTTGCTTTTCCCTGCAGATGATCTGGCCAGGCAGTTTGGCACTTCCAGTGGTGATTACATCGCTCTATGATAAGTCTGTACTCTGTTTAGAACCCCATGAGAAAAGATTTAACTGTATTAAACTTTAACTGTAATGAAATTAAAACAGATTTAGCCCCCAAGATTTAACTGTATTAAAAAAAACCCCAAAAAACAAAAAAAAAACCCAGAACAAAACAAGGAAAGATTTTGTTTGCTATAGCTTGCACAAAATGGGCTAGTGCATGTTACCTACTTGGCTGTTAATGACTGATTTCTTATGATCCTGAGCTTTGGATTGTCCTTTGCGCTAGGTATTGCCTCCTTGCAGTACCTCACAACGTGCAAACCAAAACAAAGTCAAGACACAAGGAAACAGTGGGTATGTGCTGTCAGGCATGGGTTTTGCACAGAAAGGTGTAGGGACGCATTTTGTTACAAGTGCATTTTTTCTGTAGTTAATATCTCTGTGCTCTGCATCCCATTGCTTACCATCACGGGCTTGTGTTTCCTTTTCTTTAGCAACAGCAATAGTGATGTTTTGGATGACTTGTCTCCTCACCTTGGCTCCACTGTGGTCCCTCTCCACTCTTCACACCCACGCGAGTATTTTGTTAATGGAAAAACAGTACTCAGGCTCTGAAGTAATCCATAAACTTACAGAGGCTGTCTGATAACCAGAGTTATCCTCCTGCCAGCCAGGAAAGGTTGAGAACTGATACATCTAGCTGTGATTTATAATATGCTAATATAGCCCCAAAATGGGACATCCTATAGGTTTAAAGAAAGTGGTTATTGAAATTATGATGCTATTTGGTGTTCTGCTTAGAAAGTATAGAGAGGAAGCCTCATGGCAGATAACACCTATTCTCCCTACTCTCATTGGTTTTCCAAGGGTCAAAACTTTTTGATTAATCTTATAATCTACACTAGAGTTTAATACTGTATTCTCATTGCAATGCAACATGTGGGCCTGCTTACCCTGCACATACTCTTCCTTGATCTGTTTGTAGTGCTTGTTTATCAGGAAAGTGGATGAGTGGGTGTGTAAAATACAAAGAACGTTACTGTAACTTTTCTCAGTGTTGCTAGAAGTCAAAGTTGAGATTTTTGCAAGCCCAGATTCTGAAAGCAGAATCATAGAATCATAGAATCATTGAGGTTGGAAAAGACCTCTAAGATCATCGAGTCCAACCGTCAACCCAACACCACCATGCCCACTAAACCATGTCTAAGCGCCTCATCTACACGTCTTTTAAATACCTCCAGGGATGGGGACTCCACCACTTCCCTGGGCAGCCTGTT
>NW_008794879.1:989418-1008393 GCF_000699145.1 Aptenodytes forsteri | reverse complement strand
GTGGGTCTCGTCTTCTAGGTGGGGTGTTTGGTCCCTCGTCCCTCTTGTCCCCGCCCACGCTGAGTCAGAGCTGCCGCGAACTCCCTCTCCCTGGGGGCTGCTCTTCTAAGTGAGGGGGTTTGGCCGCTCTTGTCCCCCGCTCCGGAGCCCTTCGCCTCGGTGGCCTTCCTCGGTGGCAGAGCTACGGCTTAAGTCAACATTTACATTTATTAGCTGCAATTGCAAATGTCTTTCACACTCCTGATGCATCTGGGTCAGAATCAACATATTTATTTATATTTCAGCTAAACTCAAGTCATTAGTGCCCAACAAATATATATGGTGCTACTGATATCCACAATATTATTGTAAATTAGAGATATCTAGACACTATACTGCATGCAAAAATAATGAGAACAGCTGCACCGGGTGACACACAGAGCTCCTCAATCCTCTGTCCTCTCTCACACAGAGCACATAACTGATGCCTAGGAAAGAGAAGCAGCGCAAGTGTAGGGTAACGATACTTTCTTGGCACAGGTTCCCAGCTTCCAGCGATTTGTAGCTCTGGGACTTTTGAATAGAGGTTTGGATCCCCTCATTAAATCATGACAGACCCTCTAGATGGAGTCTGATCTCCAGCAAAGGTGTGGTGCATCAGGGAGAGGCCGGGCAGCACACTGGAAATGCTGAAACTGCAATGGGGGTGTAGCAGTATCTAGTCCTTAATCCTAGGGCTGTGGGGAAAAGTCAAGGGGAAATGCTCTCTTTTAGATAAGCATTATCTCTGTCTCATTCTGGCTAAATCTGTAAAACCCTGCTGGAAGCCTTTTGCAAGGAGAAGTTCTTGTGTTTCACCCAGTCTGGACATGCTACTGGGACGTGATGGGAGGGCAGGCAAGGGACACATGGTGTTAATAGGCTCATCTTGGAATAATATTCAAAGAACTGTCTTTAAGGTTTTGAGAAGTGAGTGAAGACATGGAAATGCTATGTAACACAGACTGCGTTGCTTTTCTTTCCAAGGGATATTTTTTTTTGCAAGCCAAGAGCTTGAAAATCTTGCAGAGATATTGAAATATCACCTAGCATTAGGATAGGGCTTCGGCTGACAAGAAGAGTGATACTGGCTCTGAATGTGTCCATTCTAATGTCAATGATGCATGCAGTGAGAGCATTAGCAGTCATGATTGTTATTCCAGTCATCTAATCCTCAAAGCCTGCAGAGTCAATGTGGTGGCCAAGACTTTCGTAATGAAATCCTGGAAAAATATTGGCATTTTCTGAACCGAAGTATAAACAAGAATCTTCCTCCTTGTGCTGGAGGTAGTGATTCTCCCCTCATATCTCAATCCTCTCTCCTTGTTTCTTGGAATATTCTTATCCCCTGAAAGGAGGCACAGAGGCTGTCTGATGATTCACAATATGTGATTTGTGTTCAGGCAAAATGGACATAAGTCAAAGGGGAAAAGACGTAGACAACCCTAACTTAATCATGGGTCTGACTAAACCACTTGGCTCTGTTTCTTCACATGATAGGACTCCCACACCTGGAGTACGTACCAAGGACGTACTGGCCCTGAAAGAACCACTAGGAGTGGAGGAAAGAGAGCTGCTTCTCTGTGCCCACCTGCTGGGTTCAGCAGCCCCTGTTATTCCATGTAGGTAGCACTGTAGGATGCTCCACCAGTGTGTGCCTCACAGGGTGCCAGCGGTTTCTGAACCGAAGTATAAACAAGAATCTTCCTCCTTGTGCTGGAGGTAGTGATTCTCCCCTCATATCTCAATCCTCTCTCCTTGTTTCTTGGAATATTCTTATCCCCTGAAAGGAGGCACAGAGGCTGTCTGATGATTCACAATATGTGATTTGTGTTCAGGCAAAATGGACATAAGTCAAAGGGGAAAAGACGTAGACAACCCTAACTTAATCATGGGTCTGACTAAACCACTTGGCTCTGTTTCTTCACATGATAGGACTCCCACACCTGGAGTACGTACCAAGGACGTACTGGCCCTGAAAGAACCACTAGGAGTGGAGGAAAGAGAGCTGCTTCTCTGTGCCCACCTGCTGGGTTCAGCAGCCGCCCCCGGGGGGCGCGGGGCGCCCTGGGGCCCCCCCCCCCCCCCCCCCCCCAGCCACACAGTGGCTTCCAAACCTCTCTTTGCTTCCTGGCCCTTCAAGGATTGTGTCCCTCTTCCCTTTATAGCCACGTGAGAGGTTGGATGGAGGAACAGGAACCCTGAATACATTCACCAGTGGTGCCCAGTACCTCAGATGATAGCCTATTTCCACTGACTTGTCCTATTCTCCTGTGAAACAGGAGCTTGTTTAAAGTGAAAGCCATGCTTGTATCACCAGACTTGTTTGCACACAGCCTGATTGCCAAAGGCCCTTGGAAGACAGAACTTTATTCTCCTGTTTCCTCTCCCAAAAGCTTCTGCTGCGTTCCTCTGCTTGGAGCACATGGCTGCTTATCTATGAGTAAAGTTTCCTCTCTAGGCAGATGATGGGGAAGGGCACAGATCATGCCAGTGGCTACATGTCCCTTCCACTACAGAAGAGTAGTGTCCAGAATGAGATTTGGCACTAGTAAATATTGTATCCCGCTGCCTCTGCACTCTCCTTTTCGCAGGTGTCCCTCAAAGGTCTCACTGCCCTGGGAGGGGTTCTTAATTGCTCTCCCAGCACACTGGAGAGCAATTAAGGTTTCTTGTGTGTGTACCCTTCACTCCATGAGCTCTTTGACTTCCGTAGCCTCATTGCTAGTGGTACTTCGGCATCACCTTTCTTTTAATACTTCTCCCTGAGATTCGCCTCTCTCCATTGCTTTTCCTTTCTGGTCTCCATTCTGGTTTTCCCTCCACTGTCCTCCATCCTCCTTCTAACATCCTTTGATATCTGTAGCTGGATGTCACACAGATGCACAAGAAGGCAGCAACCAAAAGACCTTCTTATGCCACCCTTTTATTATTTAAGACTTACAGGAAGGAAATAAAAGAAAAAAAGGCAACCAGGAGAGGGAGAGGAAAAGATTACCTCCAAGTAGAGTGTGAGAGTGCAGAAAGCCTTGATGGGTCTCAGCCTCCCTTCAGACACACTGTCGCTCCTGAGGGACAGTGGAGAATCTCTCTGAGGGTGGAAGTTTTCCTTAGGAGAGCAATGCCTTGCAAACCTTTCCTTCAGAGGTGCTGTTGGTCTCTTGGTGCATCCATCTTCAGCTTTCCTTGCTGTCTTCTGAACAGTGCAAAAAAGCAAAGGTTTTGTTTCTGACCAGGCTCTAGATCCTTTTCAACACCTGGATGAGGCATGCTTTTGGAGGTTTGTCTGGGCTTTTAGCAACTTCTTATTTTATTTGGGGAGCAGGGAGGAGACTAGGAGGTACCATCATTGTGTAGACATTGTTGTAGACATTATTTCTGCTGACACACCACTGCCAGCTCTCCCCTTCCCCCTGCCCCAAGCTATTTTCAAGGATAATGAGTGGGCTCTAGCATTTCTAAAAACACAACTGTGATTGCAGCAGAGGAGTATGTTTTCTGGGTACATTGCCGCCCACAGGAAATGACAAGGTTTTTTTTGTTGCTGTTTTTTTGAAACCTGATTAGAATCATGGTGTACCTCTGTAACAGAGACTGGAACAAGCTCTGTGTTTATCTTTGTTGTGTAATTCCTGGCGGCATACAATACACCTAAATCCCCAGACATGTAACTGTGGCTCAGCTCTCTCTGTAAATGCCTGTCCTGTTTTGAACACTTTTACAATCACATCATTATCTCTCCCTGAAGCCTGGCTCCTTGTTCTCTGTCATCAAGATTCAATCTCAAAAATACACAATCAGGAAATAAAGATCAGCGGTAGGTTCGGAGCTGTCAAGGTCTGTGGAGAAAGAAACACGGTGTTCACCTCACTCCAGCCCCAGGAGCCAGGAAGAAATTGCATATTCTTGAAGCTCATCAGAGCAAAGGAGCCTCTTGGTTGTGTGTGCATGCCAACGACAGCACAGACAGGCCACGTTGCAGGGCAGAGGGTGATTCTGTTGTGTGCATGGCAATGATTTATGAACCTATGCCTGCACCTCTCACTGGCCTTAGCACCTTGTAGGACTGGGGCCTTGAGAGAACAGAAGCCTTGGTTCTGGCTCAAACACCAAGGGATTAATCCTGCAAAGTGCTGTGCATACACAGTAACATCCAAGCCTAGATGTGAGTATGGATTTGCCCTGAATCCTGTTCCTGCTCCATGCGTACTCCGGATTTGAGCAAACTTCTAATGGCTCCTCTGATGGAGCAAAGACTTTCAGGCTTAGCACAGTGATCATCCAACTCCTGACCCTACCTTGCCCTCATGCCAGGACATCATGGCTTCTCTGTGGCTTCTCCACATAGCAGCCTCCTTCCTGGAGGGGAAGGCAACTCCCTCTCTGTGGCCTCAACAACTCTGACCCTGCATCTAAAGAAGACAAGAGCACTTAGAGAGCTCAGAAGAATATGTAGTCCTTCAATGAAGACCATGTATTTGCTCTTTATTGCTGACCTGTTGCTTTTCCATTCCTTCAGTGTTCCCTCTCCACATCCACCAGCACGTTATTAATAAGGAAGTGAACCACTGGTACTGCCAAACTTGAGTGATGAGTATTTCAAAGATCATGAGTTATGTGCCAAAAATTCAGGAAATCAGCTTTAAAATAATGGGATTTTTAAAAAAATCAATATGTTTTATGTTTCTGTGATTTGCTTTCTGGTATCTGACTCTGTAGTAACCTCACATTTTGAAGTTTCCCTCCCTGGAACTTAAAAGGCATATTTTCCTTCATGAAAACATAGTTTTTCCTCTGAATACGGTATCTGGGGCTAGAACAGAGAAAAAAAAAATCTATGCCAAATATTATAAAACTTGTAAGTATAGTGATTTGGAGACACTGGACTACTGATGAGATCAGTGTGTGTATAAGCACTAGTAGGGTAGCAGTCAGGGTAGTAGTGAGCCATGCTCTCCATCTAAAGCAAACACAAAAGGACCTTTTGTGGCATTGGAATTTGGTAGGATATATGAATACCTAGCACATTTCAATTTGTTTGCAAAGTCTAAACAGAAGAGCTCTGGCTCCCTCTGTTATAGGTCCAACATAACATACAATACAATCCAGCACCAGTCTCCATGCATGAAGAATCAGAGTGAGGTTTGATATGTATGAATGATGTAACAGCACATATATTTCTGACCACTTCAGTACCAGGATTCTTTTGGCAGCATGGGGAGACTGGAAAGGATAGTAAAATGATGATGGATTATTATGAAAGGAGATGGATGCAGGCACCTGTTATACTACAGAAGCGATAAGAAACACTGAAGATAGATTTTTCAAAATACACATGTAACTTCTTACGCATGCACACAAATAAATGACTTGTAATATCCCTGCTCTGTCCCAGTGGAGCTATGGGAGGTCCTGGATGCATGGTGGTTCTTCAATTCTTCCCCTTCTGCTGGTGCTGCAATGTGAGGTAGGGGCAGACAAAAGGGCCCAGGTGGATGCCGTCTCTCCAGGCCCCAGCTGCAGACAGAGACTGTAATAGGTCTAGGTTTCCTGTCGTGTGTGGCTATAACACAGCAAGGCAGTTTTGCTTGGGGTTATGCCTTCTGAGAGCCAGTGTCACATGCTATGGTGAGAGGAGGGAGTGTGCTGCTCATTGGGGTGGATGCACCCCTGACAGGCATGCAGGTGCACCCACTGGCTCAGCACAGGTTGTCCCTATTCACAGAAGAAGAACCAGTAAACTTCCTTCTTTTCCACTCTCCTTCCTCAGGGCAAAGTGAAAGCAGCGCCTGTTATGTACACAAAGATGTGAGATGTTTTTGCAATGCTCCTGTCCCACCTGCAGTGACATTTTTTCTGTCTGTCAGCACAATCCCTCTCCAACCTCCTTGTTTGAACCAGCTGCTTTCACCTAGATTTGGCAGAGGACCAGGGATTTGGAGCATGTTAAGTGCAAAACTTATGGAAAATCTGGGTAGAAGAGAGAGGAGAAAAGGTCCCTGTTTGTGTGCCAACTGAGGGAAAGGCAGCAGCGCTGTGAGATCAGCCTCTGCTCAGTGCTAGTAGATCTACACTGCAAACAGCACTGATGGGAACCAAGCTGCATTCATTCTCCTGTGGGTGGAACCACTTGTATGAAGCAAATTATCAGTAGATTTTAAACAGATTTTTATTGACTCTTCACATCTTGATGTGATGTGCAATTTTTGCTGTCAATCACTCAACCAGAAAATCAAAAACTGGTGCTGAAATGAACTCTTTCCTGGGAGGAAATTTTTCAATTTGACTAGAACCCCACTTACCTGTCTCCAAATACATGCACTTTGAATGGTGGCAGCACCTTCAAAACTGATGTGTTAACAAATCCTGGGAGCTTAAGCCAGGTGGGATTAGCTGGGTGAGGGAGCAGAAGGTCTGAACTGATTATTGAGTGCTCGGCAATGCGTGTATTTTGCAATTCAAAAATGCTAGCTAAATAAGCAGCGGAACAGTTTATAATAACATCGCATGGGAAAACGGTTCAAGTTTTACATCTAACGCCAATGTGGCTCTTTCCTGTCTTTGAGTTCTTTTTGCAGCCTAGATATTTTGGTACAATAGAGATATCCCATGGAATTGCCTAACTGTCTATTATTAATTATTTTCATTAGTGCCCAGGAGTATCTAAGATAAAAGCTCCATTACATTAGGCGCTGCTGACACTTGTTGTAAGAGACAGTCCCTTCTCCAGAGGCTTTGCAATCTAAATAATCAGGCAGGGACTGAGAAGAGAAGGCAGAGGCAAAGCTCTAAAGTGCCATTTTTGAGAAACAGGGGAAAGAAATAAAAATAATTTCCACGTTTAAACATTTGAGATTTTGGGGACCTTGTTTCGTCAAAACAACAAGGCATCTTAATTTCACAGTCCGAAATGATTGAGGGAGCATCCATTAAAATTGCTTCTCTCCACCAGCTTGGTAAGGGCATTTCTTCATGCAGGAGGGATCATTGTCCCAACAGGAGCCACCCCTTGAAGGGATGCCTGTGAGGCCAAGGCCAGCTGGTGGTTTAGCTCACAGCTAAGCCCAGTTCAGCACATCTCCCACCAGCCCTTAGCAATGCCCTTCCCAACTCTGATGAGCACAG
This sequence comes from Aptenodytes forsteri, assembly GCF_000699145.1. Lineage (NCBI taxonomy): Eukaryota > Metazoa > Chordata > Aves > Sphenisciformes > Spheniscidae > Aptenodytes > Aptenodytes forsteri. Next base: position 1,001,250 of record NW_008794879.1, on the reverse strand, counting down.
CATGCACACCATCTGCCTCGGCAAGGTATTATCAAAACCAGCCTTCTTTTGCTGTTAAATTTCACATTCCTGCTGCCGTATGTTTTGAATGGAGGCTTTTCAGAGCAGGTAGCATTCATTTTTTATCGTGGGAAAGTGTATTTCTTCCGCTTGTCTTGTATGCAAAATGTCTGTCTGCTTCAGCTCAAACTTCCATTAAAAATTTACCGTGGAACAGAACTGAGTGTGAAAAATGAGAGCCTGCACAGAGGTGCCTGCGAGCCCCAGCCAGGTAAAGCCCAGGGTGGGGAGATGAGGTCTTGGTAGAAGAGGCACCCCCTTACCTATATCCTGAGCTGTTTAGCAAGGTGAGGCAAAGACTCAGCCCTCATGGAGGAGCTTCCCCCGGTCGCTATGCAAAGCATCCCTTTCAGCCTCTTTTGCATAACTGAGGAGCTGCATGGAGGGACTGTGTCCCTCCTCCCTGGCTGCGGGGAGGGTTGCTTTAGCATGTTTGCTGAACTGTTGAACAGATAACCGTTTTTCAAAGTGATCCTGTTTACTTGTAAGCCTATTAGACTGTGTTATTTTTAATTCTTTAATAAAGCATGTTATATAAAAAAATACAAAAACCAGATTAAGTTAGTTACCATAGCAGGTAGCCTCTTGGACTGCAATCAGTGAAGAAGATATTAATATGGAAAAAGGCTCGTTAACTTTAGTAAAGAGCCAGAGAGCCCCTTTTCTTGCAGCTAATAAGTGAGTCATGCAGGTACATATTTTTTCAGAAGCTAGATATTTTTCCCATCACAGGCAATTGAACTGCCCATATTTTATTAAGCCATCTGTCTGCTTGGGGTGTCTGTGAATTGTGTTGTTCAGTGTACTTTAAAATCCTAGCTTCCAAAAGCACAAGTAAGAATAAAGGATTTGTTTACTCATCAATATTTCCATGAAGGATGGGATAAAATCTTCTAAGTAGCACAGCAGTATCGCCAGATATTGCTGTCCTTTATGGACCTGAATATAGCTTGTATCATATAAACTAAACTGAGTTAGTACGTGTAACGGAGTAACTTTTGTCCCATGATACGGATTTGAATTGTGTATCTGAGGCTCTGATCCTCAGGATTCATTAGCCATCCACTCATCTACCCCCACTCATTAGCTGCTGCCTGACAGCTTTGCAGCTGTCCCCTGCTTTGGAAAGGGGTTGTGGTGAATAAGGCTGCCCTGTGGCAAAAGGCAAAATGCTAATGTTTTGTTCTGTGCTTCTTTGCTCTTGAGGGAGAGCTGCAAAGCCTGACAGACACCTGATAAAACTCAACCTTGTGAGGTTGATCAGGGGTCTGTGCAAAACACGTCTCATATTCCTTAACTTCCTCTTGGTCAAATGTGAAGCCTTTTTCTGCTATACCTTCTCTGCTAATACTTTTTCTCCTCTTCCAAAAGTAATATGAAATTTCTGAAGATATAAGTGATCACCACCATGTATACCAGCCGTTCTTCAGTTAGGTGATGAGAATATATAACACAGTAAAATGCAAGTCTTTGCAAATCTTAGAGGTTGGCCCTCTAGGGGGATTTTGGAACTGAAACTTCTGATTTCTCTGGTTTGACACTGAATAAATAAACACGTATTGTATCATTCAGTTTGTGCTACTGCTTCTTTGCATCTTTAGACACAGATACTCTTTTTGATGTCCTAACCTGACACTGTCTCCTGAAAGGAGGGCAGCTGAGCTTCCAGGTTTAGGCTGGCAACTCCAAAGCAGCTATGGTCAGAGTGAAAGCTTCGTGTAGGTGGAGATGTTGGACACTAGCACTTCAAACCTGACTATTTATTATTTTGGTCAAACAAAAGCTGTTGGATGGTACCCGACAGCTGTTGTCTGAAAATATAGGGAATTTAGGATTAGATCCCCTACTATCGAATTAAAAGATGTCACAGCCACATGACACAAAGCATGTGAAGTCACTCTGCCAATTCAAGTTTATCCTGAACATTTTGCCAGGTTGCTTTTTGTGCGAGAAGGCTTCTTCGTTCACTTCTTCTGCAGCTAGTGAGCTGATACCACGTGTTCTGGCTAGCACATCGAATTTGTACTTTTGGTTAGCCTGGCAGCGATCTAGTGGTGGGGCCTGGGGAGCTGTGGTCTGGGTTGTTTACCATCTGGGAACTGAAGTATTGACACATACCTGAGAAGAGAATCTCAAGACAGTCTAAATCATGAGTAGCCCCTGTCTGAATTGCAAAAAAAGAGATATGTCAGACTCAGCGGTGACCAGTCCTTTAGCTGGTATGAACTGGCCTCTGCATCTACAATATTCTGTGCCCTATTCAAAAAATGATGACTGGACTTAAAACATGTATGTTTTCCCTAAGCATATGGGGGATAGGTACTCAGCACTTGATCCTCAGGAGACATAAATTGGTCTCACTTAGCTGAATGCAAGAAGAAAACACTTCTATAAGCTGCTGGGCATCTGACCTTCCTTATTCTACTTTGGATTTTTGTCCAAGAGATAAAATCAGTCAGATATCACACAAAACGTAAGAAATAGGTTTACAGCAAGGACGTTGCATTGCGGAGCTGAAATTCACATTACTACCACTAGAGGCAACAGTCCTGGTGAGTCAATCGGTGGGGAACAGGACTCATTCTCTGCAATTGAAGTCTTCTTTTTATTTTACTGTTCACATAAGAAAAAATAAAGATATCCATTTTTTATAAAAGTGCAGGCACTGTCATTTCAGTATTAAGTTATAAATTAGGCTTTGAGCTAGATGGATTATTTCAACAAACAAATGCATTGCACTCTTATACTTGGTATATTTAGATTAATTAGATCCTCCTTATTTTAGAATAAGAACTTCTTTATGCTAGGAAATGCAATAAAGCCTATTGATTAACTGAACTCACTTATCAGATATACATGTGGTTGACAAGAGCCACTTAGTATTTCCTGAGCAGAAAGGAGAATTCAGCATTTTCATGTGGCTTCTATTAGTGTCTTCATTAAACATTCATGTCATTTTCTTTTCTCTCCCTTACTCGTCTAATAAATATACCATTAGGGCCATTAACTGCCAAGAGTTAAGTTGTTTAAGTGCTATAAGATATGCCCAGCAAATTGTTGGCTCCTGAGGTATTGGTTTTCTGTCTAGATATCTGCTATTTTCGCAGTCCCTTGAAACTCCAAATCCAATCATCTCTGCAGCAGAAGAAAGGTAATTGAAACATTAGGCACAGCTCGATCCCCAAGGGAAGGAACAAACAAAAGACAGGCAAACTTACCGTGGCATTCTACAAAGATGCGTATATTCTGTTTTAGGGGAAAAAAATCTTTACTGTTGGAATCAAAAAACTACTGCAGCTAGAATTTGTAATGTTATTGGGATAGAGGGAATGGAAATCATATTTTCTCTGTTAGTTGCACAAACATGGTGTAATAAAATAGCATAAGTAGCCCAGCAGGTAGACAGACACGGCTGTGGGAGCTTTGAAATCCACAGCTAAGAATCCTTCCTTGTTTAGGGAAATCTGGACATGTCAATCCTCACCTTAGATTATCATTGTTTTAAAAAAACACATTTATTTCAGTTCATGCTTAGCCTGTGCAAAGCACTTGAAGATCTTCAAGAAGGATAGTCCCCACATGAAGGAGAAGGTAGATATGTCAACACACATTAGGAAAAGAGGACAAGAGGTGATTTATATACAAGTCACCTTGAGTCATTGTAAATAATAGGGCTGCTGCTGCTATTTAGGAGAACTGTGAAGTGAGAGAGAGTAGACTCTTTGCAGGTAAGCCTGGACAAAAGAAGCCCTGAGCTGCCTTTATCACAGACTTGTAAATAGGAGAGTAAGGCGGGGTTAGGCAATGGAGACTCAGAAATGTCAGGTAAGTAAATGGAGAATGACAAGGGGCTCTGGAGGTGGCAGACAATAAGGGGAGGTTGGAGCAGGAGAAACCAAAAATAGGATATGTTGGTCACTGAAGGAAGATTTAATGAGATTGTCATCAAAAGAAAGAGTACTAGCAAAGGGTGTAATTTCCAAACAGAGACAGTAGTTGGCTACTGACTCCTTCCAAAAAGCTGAAGCCCTAAATCCACCTGTTACCTCTGGCTAAGTGGATGATATGGTCCCAACAGTAGTTCAGCAGGATGACTTCTAGTCTCACCTCCAGCTCCACCTGTGGTGTTGTTAGCTTAGCAGAGGCTGCACAACAGATGCAGACAGGAAACAAAGGTGTTCTGGCTTACAGGTCTGTCTCAGCCAGTGACTTTCACCTGACGTCCAGGTGACACGGAGCAGCAGTAAGGCTCCCTGATTGGTGTGACATGGAACGTTAGCTGAAGTGACCAGAATAGCCTCTTGGCATTCAAGTGTCATGAGCTCCTCACAGGAGTTCAAATTCCCTGGAGACCTCATTGCCATATGAGAAAACATCAGTTTTTATAATTGCTTTCCATTTGGAGGCCATTCTGCCTTTGTTGCTGGATGCCCTTTATGTCAAGTGAACTACATATTTGTATTTACTTCTTGAACATTTCATAAGACATGGTCACAGTACCAACATGAAGGCTATGAGCAGCCATCAGTATCTCACAGGTCTTTTGGGAACAACCTAGCAGATGGGTCCCAGCTTCACCTCACTTTGGGGACTAACAGACAAATGGCAGATGTATTGCCTTTTCAGGCAGATGCTTTGTGACAGGGTCTGTCACTTTGGGACATTATATTTCTAAATTCCTCTCCAGAATGTACCTCAGCAATTTATGAGCAAAGATTTTGTCTCTGCCCCTCCAGTGCTGTTACACCATGCAGTGTAGTTTGTAGAGCACTCCCAGTTCTCCAGGCGCTGTGTTTCACTGTCCTGCTTTCTGCTCTAAAGAGCATCTGCCCTGGTAAATGGCATGTACCTCAGCAGCACATTACAAAGCAGAGGATGTGCAGAAAAGTCTGCCCTCCATAGGGCAGAGAAGGCCTTTTCCTCTCTCACATTTTGGAGATGCTGTCAGCTTTGCAACTGCTCTGCTGCCCACAAAACACATGGGATACTCTGGTAGACTGGCCATGTTGCTGGAAAGAGGACGACGATGTCTTCACTTCTCTGTCACTGTGTTGGTGTTTATAGGAAGGATATTGTCCCTGAGCTACAGGCCTTGTTGGACTAAAATGTTTCTAAGATCCTCCGGTTTGTTCAACTTATAAGGTCCCCTTTTTCTTACAGAACAGGGATAAAAATATTTTTCATTTGTTGAAGCTACAGTCCCCTTTATACTCCAGTTTATGTCTAGCTAATTATAACTGTGTTGACCAAAAGCACTCCTTGGGAAGGAATGGGCTTGACTCACTTATTCTCCCATTCTCCATGCAGAAAATCGTTCTGTTTAAGGGGCAGGATCCCCTGCAGCTGACCATTTTCCACCAGTCTTTACTCAGGCATGAGTCAGCTGTTGCATGAAGTCAGCAGGAGCCTTTTCAGCAACTTCAAACAGCTGCTGGATCAGTTGCTGCCTGAGTGTGCTTGCTGAATAAGAGGAGCAGGAAGCCTTTTACTGCCTGTACTGGCTGGAGCCTGACAAAGCAAGCTGACTTTTACAACATACTGCCCTCTCTGCCTTGAACACTCTTTTCATGGATAGCTACACCGGGCACCTCCTGTTCAGAGCGTACTAGGTACATTTTGCTCAGTCTGTCTCAACAGCAAAGGTGTTCTGCTGCAGCCAAGTTCGAAGCCACACATGACAGAGAGCAAGCTGGGTGGGAGGTGGGTGTGAGGGATGCAGTCAGGTGTGGTTGCAGAGGGATGTGACAAGGCTGTTCCCAAAGCCCTTTGAGGAACAGAGTGCCCCAGGCATCATTTCCCTTCCTGCAGTTTGCTGACTCCTTTGTCAGGCGTGTTGTGCAAGCAGCATTTCAGAGGAAATCTCTGCTTGTGATTAGAGATTTCTAACATCCCTAGTCTGTCATCATTAAAGGTTGCAACCTACCTTTTTAATGAAGGTTTTTTCATCAGTTATAAATATTCAGCAATGACTAAATACATAGGAATGACTTTTTATTCTTACAAAAATTCCATTTTTGCATTTCCTATGAATAAATTAATGCATGTGGGAACTACAGGGATCTTGTGCCGGGAGATCTCTATCACCATGTGCTGCTGAACTACAGAGCTGAGTTGAACATTGTCATGTACATAAATTAGTTTCACAAGAAAAGTTTGGCAGGTGTGACAAACTATTGTTTGAAGAATGCAGCCTGATAAAGCAGAGACAACCCCACTGGAATAAGGGGCAGGATCTCCCAAAGCACGTAGCACTTTGATTGTGTGCCTTGAAGCTATTGTAATGTAAGTGGAGTAAACATTTGGCCAATACAGAAAATGGGCATGTCTCCCACTTATGAACCCTGCTGTGGTTTCTGCATTCACTTGGGAAGGGCTGTGGGATTGGTTTCCATAGGAACCATGGGGAAACAAAGGAAAAATGCTTACCTGAAACCCAGTTGCATGATTTTAGCACTGCAAGGCTGTAGCGAGGCACAGGGTGCAGACCACTGGCACTGGCCAGAACCTTTGAAGGAGGCTAAGACATCCTCGCCGCTCCTGCAGCATGGGAAAGCACATGGGGCCAGCACTATGGGCTGTGATGTGGCTGGGCTGTGCAGCTTGTGATGGGAGATGGAGCTGCAGCAGTGCACACACAGACATCCAGAGGCATCTGCAAACCTGGAGCATTCAGCACAACCTTTCAGAGGCCTGATTTACAGAGCAGTGTTTGGATGATGGGAGCATTGAGCACCTTCTGAAAATTTGCTCTGCTTGGGTATGCAAAATGCAGGGGTGTGCAATCCAAGCACATGATCCCAGGTGGGCTTGGCTGCTTCATCTTTGTGCTTTTTGTTCCTCTGTCTCCTCTGAAAGGCAACTGCAGCTGCCTCTCTTCACTTCCCTCTGCTTTTCTTTGACAGCAAAAGGGGAAAGGCTCGCTCTTTTCACTCTCATGGCCTTGCATCACCAACAAACAAGTCTTTGCCTCATTTAGCTTTAGGGCCCAAGAGCAGGCTGCCGGTGTTGCCTGATACAATATCATAGCCCAATGTGGGGAAGGCATCTTGAAGTCTGTGATTTTAATGGAGCATGTGAAGTTCATAAGGCTTGGTCCACAATCAGATACCATCACTTCCCACCCCCCACTTAGACCTGCACTGCTTCTGACATTCGAGTCCCAGGGATATTATTCTCAGCCTGCGCTCTGGACTACAAAATGGAAAAAAGCAATTCCTTGCCCTTTATAAACTGAAAAATGCATTTGGCATTACAGTTTCTATTTAAAATTAGCTATTTGCTGCTGCAAAATGCTGTCACTAAGGTTAAGATGGTCCGGCAGCTTCCAGCGGCTTTCAAGACAGGGCAATGTACTGCATCTGAAGACAAATAGCAGCGTTATGGTGAGCTAAGGGAAGAGGAAATTTGCTGTGTTCAAAGGCTTCAGAAAGGGATGAAAACCTTGTGGAATGCATGCAATAGTCAGTTCAGAGTCATATTTGTAAGGCACAGTTAATCTCTCCCTCATAAATAGAAATTCGTAAGGATGGCTAGTTAAATTGCTCTGTTGAGAAACGGTAGCATTTTTCAGGGCTGACACTGAATTCGTAGCAAACTATCTTTGATTCCTAAGAAATTATTTATGAAGGTGAATTTCTGGAATTTGTTTACCCACCTGGACTTCTCTGCATGTGATGTAAACTGGGGAGTCTACCACAAACTTAGCATTTATGATGCAGATTGGTCTCAAAAAACAGACCAAAATTCTCTGATTCTTAGTCTTTGAGCACCAGGAAAATAAAGTTGTTTTAAACTCCTAGCTCTATTTTTTAAGATCAAAAAGAGTCACCCGTGTAATTTTTTGCATCCCCTTTTAGTGGAACATAGCTCTCTGAAGGATATTAAGAGACTGGTAATGAACTACAGTTAAAAACGAAACGGTGGTGTTTGCTACCATACCTATCAAGGAAGTGGATCACTGGGAGAGCTACTTTGCTAAGATTAGAAAGTAACTAGGTTTTTTTTGAAGGTTGTGTTTCTTTAGGTCCTCCAAAAGCCTATACGTTTACACTGAAACCTAAAAAATGGTCCTGGTAAAATCATGGGATCTATGCATATGTTTTCCGCAAGTACCTATGGATTGGGCTGAACTATAGCTGAGATGAACACAGTTCATGCAAGCCAGAAATGAGAGAAGTCCCTGGTCCCTCCTATTTCTTTGTTTGCTAGGTTGCTGTGTTTGATGATGCCTCATTAACAGCCCTAAGTTTGTTGAAGACTCTTTTTGGAGAGAGGCAAGTATTTCATTGCTTGAGGTGAGTTAGTTTGAGAACTTGTTCCCAGATCTGTGTTGGAAACTATACTCGTTGAACCTGGCAGCCCTAAAATTGTAGGTAGGCCTTTCATTTAATCTGGCTACTGCTGGTGACATCACAGGACCTTGGCTTGTTTATTTGCCCTTATACTTCCTCACCCTGCCTACATAAAAATCTCTGTGGGAAAGAAGTGACTTGGGCATTGGAGAATTTGGGCTGGACACTGAATCTGCAGGAACTTCTAACCTGATGATTGGCAAACGCAGTAATGCTACCAGAGTGACTGCTTCAGCCCTTCTGCCCTGCTCATATGTCATGGCGTTACTGTTCATGCATAGGTAGCAAGGCATTCTTCCTTGCACCCTATACTTTGCTCCAGAAGGAGCTGCCTGACTAGTCCTGGATGCATGCCTAGATTTGGGGCTCATCATTATGTGATGAGACAGTTCTGCCCAGCATGTAGCCTGATGCATAAGGATTTTTTTTGGGATCCTAGGTAGTCGAGATTTCTCGAGGGGAAAGGTATTTAAAAGCACTTGTCTGCACTGGGTGATGAATGTTTCAGGAAATTTAGCATATCTGAAATTTCCTATCGAATATGCAATGCAGCATCTTTTTCCACAGTATTCTGGAACAGTTTTTGAGATTGGAGAAGATGGATTTTGCATGTAACATAGTTTTGAATATTACATATAACCTGCATTGATATACACACATTAGGCTACAGCACACATCTGTAGCAGTAACAGCCTTCAGTTAACATAGAGAGTCACAAGAAGGATGCATCACTCAGAAGGGAAAAGAAGAAACAGAAAGCACTTGGTTAAATGGCAAAGAGTAGGAATATATTCATACCAAAAAAAATTGTTTAAGAAATGGAAACCTAGCTCTTGTAATGTTAATGGAGTGGAAACTAATCTTCTTCTTATATCTTACCTGCCAGAGTGGAAGCAGGATAAAAAGAAATTTGAAGAGCAAGTAGCCAAGGATACCAAGGGCAATAATAAATTATTTGAAGTATATCAGAAATATGAAGTTTGCAAAACAGTCTGTGTCTGTACTAGACCATTAGAGTGTGAAATGGTCAGTCACATTGCAGGGATGCTAAATGATATTTTTGCCTTGGCCTTAAAGGCAAATGTCATTGGAAAATACGTATTCTGAGTTTATTTTGTCTTACAGCTAGTAGCTAGTAAGCATGAACTATAGAGGCAAAGGTCTCAAAAAACTCAGGATATTCCATAGTAATAAATTACTAAAATGAGACTATTGAGGCAGGAGTTATATATACTAAAAAAAAATTTAGCTGGCTGTGGCCCACCTGTAGCTGTAGCTGTACCAGAATGTGTTGGAAGAGATCAGAATTGCACAATCTGAGCAGGCAAGACAGAAGAAATGTTGTGATCTTCACTTTCCATCTGGGGAACCGAAGCAGAGAGAGAAAGAGATAGAGAAAGCTGCTTGCCCCTGTGGGAAGTCAGCAGCAGGCAGGAGACGTGGGAGGGAGGACTCCTGGGCCCCTTGCACAACCCTACTCCTGTGGGCCCTTTGGGTCTGCCTCGTCCCCTGCATGCTCAGCCCTGCCACCACCTCCCTGTGCTGTGAGCTGGGATGGCAGACCCTCTTCTCCCTGAAACTCCACCTGCTCCTTCCCCAGAACTAAAAACCACTTCTAAAAAACCCCTTCCCCTCCCGCTTACCTGAATACTCCTCCAGAGCCCCACAAATCCTGACAAATCAGATTTGAGGCTTTTAAATGTGGAAATAGCAGTGGACTGATTTTTTGAATGCTTGACCAATTCTAATATAAACCAAGTCTTGGGAGTTCCTGGCCATTCAAGGCTGCAGAATTACTTGGGGTAATTAAATTATTAGCAGTAAAGGACCCCTCTACTTTTTACCTTTTTCATGTTTTAGAGCCTCATAAATCATACATCTGCATATAACATCTTCTCACATCAAGCCATTAATAAAAGCGTGGTCTTTTCTGTCTCAGAACACAGTGGTGATGAACAGTGCACATGCTTGTTAAAAAGGATGCCTAGCATTGAACAGTGTGTGTTTCATTTCCTACCAGGAGGAAGGGAAAAGAAAACACTACAGGCAGAATTAGGAAGCATTTAGAAGTGCATGCGAAAGCCAGGCAGGAAGGGGCTGGTGGCCTGCTGGGGTCCTTTGGAGGAGGTAACGCACCATGGGGGAAACGAGAAGCAGCACTGATGTTTACTCAGGATTTCAGAAGGCTTTGATCAGGGCTATTAGAGGAGTAGAGGTGAGGTGCAGGGGTCTTGTAATAGATTAAAAAGTGGTTTAAAGGTAGGAAACAAAGAGCAGGCAGGACTAGCAAGTTTTCAGCACAGAAAGCAGTTGATAGCAAGGTGCCCTAAGGAGAAGCACTAGGGCAGGTGTGCCTCAGCATGTTTAGTAATGACCTAGAAGAGGGAGGGACTAGTTCGGTAGCAAATTTCCTAATGGTACAGAATGATTTAGATTAGTGAGGCCTGGAGAGCATTATGAGAAACATCAGAAAGCCCCTAGCAAAACTGATTATTGAACAACCCAATGGTAGTTGAAATTCAATTTAGAGAAATGCATTGCAAATTGGCACTGCACAATGAAAGGAACAATTGAAGCAACCTGAACATATTGATGGGTTCTGAGTTAGTCACAACTACTGCTCCTGCCCAGGGAGAGAAGGGAAAAAAAAATAGTTTTCACTGTGGACAGTCCATTTTGCAGAAACAGAAAAAAAAATGAGTGATCTGTGTCAGGTGTGTCAGGAACAGAATAATAAACAATCTGAAAATTCAGACACAAAACCCATAGGCTCATTTTCATCTCAAAGCCTTCACTGGGGTCTGGTCATTTCGTCTTGCTGATGCCATAAGAAGGAGGGGTGCAGGTAAGGAAGGTGGCAAATATGACACACTGAGGAATGAGAAGGATGATTGCCTTCTATAAGAGATTTTAAGATTGAGGGCTGTAAGACAACCTCCTCTTCTCCATTTGATAGAGATATGATAAGAAAAATAGAAGTACAGGGTAAAAACACAGACATCAGGAGCAGCAGAAAGACCTGCTCAAGAAGTCTCTTGGGTTGACTTTGCCTGACCAGAAGAGCTCAGCCCTGCATCCCCATCTTGTCTGATCTGGGGAAGGTGGCCATGACTGCTGCCTAGGGTGCCCTACCACCCATCTCCCACAGCAAGACTGAGATCACCCTTGTAGGGCCTCAGGGCACCACTCACCATTCGAAGCTGCAGTTCTCCTACCCTTCAGGGGTAGAGATCACCCTTGTAGGGCCTCAGGGCACCACTCACCATTCGAAGCTGCAGTTCTCCTACCCTTCAGGGGCAGGAGATGAGGAGCGGGGGTCGCCCTCTATGTCAATGACCAGCTGGAGTGCCTGGAGCTCTGCCTGGGGATGGATGAGGAGCCGACCGAGAGCTTGTGGGTCAGAATTAAAGGGAAGGCAGGG
>NW_008794879.1:972610-986735 GCF_000699145.1 Aptenodytes forsteri | reverse complement strand
GGATGGGATGCCCCATCCCTGGAAGAAGGCCAGGTTGGATGGGTCTTTGAGCAACCTGGTCTAGTGGAAGGTGTTCCTGCCCATGGCAGGGGGGTTGGAACTAGATGATATTTAAGGTCCCTTCCAACCCAAACCATTCTATGATTCTATGATTCAGGCATCAGCATCCCTGCTGCTTTGCACTGCCTTTCCAGAGCACCTGCATGGCCCAAGAAACTATTCAGCCAAGTAGCTGCTTCTCCATAGCAAGGTGGCATTCACTTAGAAAAGGCTAGTTTCATCTTACTGGCATAAAGATGCTACCCAAACCATTCTATGATTCTATGATTCAGGCATCAGCATCCCTGCTGCTTTGCACTGCCTTTCCAGAGCACCTGCATGGCCCAAGAAACTATTCAGCCAAGTAGCTGCTTCTCCATAGCAAGGTGGCATTCACTTAGAAAAGGCTAGTTTCATCTTACTGGCATAAAGATGCTATTTGGACTCCCTCTTTGCAAAGTCCTTTGCCTCTGCCTGACCTGGATGGACTGGATCATTAAAATTGCGCAGTCTGGACCCTGGGGTCACTCACTGCATCCTCTTGTCTGGGCTTTTCACAGTCCTTAACAAGACAAGTAAGCAATTTTCTCTGTACACCCTCTTGTTAAATAGCACACTCAGAGTGGTGTTGTCCCTGAGGTCCCCTCATTAGTGAATCCACAGTGGACAGCAGAAGCAGTCTGACAGGCATGGATGGCCTGAGATGGTTGCAGGGTTCCTCAAGGAGCTCCTTTTGGGCCTGATTGGTGGTGATGGGAGTTCAAGCAGCTTTGGTTTATGTAAAGTAGGAAGGTGGGCTCCTCAGTTCTTCCCCTGTGGTTCAGGGGGAGAACCAGGGACTTTCTGGTTCAGCCCACAAACAGGTACATCACTGAGTTCCCTCCTCCATGGTAACCACAAGGGTGGTCCATCCCAATGAAGCAACATGGTCTTAGCTGGGTATCGCCTTTCAGAGCTAAAAGCTAAAAGGCTTGAGGTAAAGATTTCAGCTGTTCTATATTTTTTAGTGTTAAATAATCCTAATTAAGTTCAATTCACTTGTTAAATGTACTCAAAGTATTTCAAGTGTATTATTAGAATCCCTGGGCAGTGGACATGACAATGAAGGTGTTTTATGGACAGCACTCCGCATAGATGTACTGTATGAGCGGATGAATGATTTTCTGCTTTCCTCCTTGTCCCGTCGGTCCATGAAGAGCTGAATCCTCTATGGGGATGTGATTGACTGATACAGGATTTATCCTGTGGATATGTTGTCTTGGGTTGTCTGGGCTACGTCACTGCAGAGAAGACTGCGGATGGCAGCCTGGGGGCTTGTCTTGGTGATGTGGTATGACCACAGTCTGCACTCAGTGCACTGTCATGTTGGGTATCCACAGCTCTGGTTTCTGTTTATTTTCTGCTGCTTACTTTCCTTTGACAACTCCTCCCAGTCCAAACTGTGATAACTGTATGAAATGGGTGGTTGTCCAGGAAGATCGTGTGTGTGTAGGCTTGTAATAGCAAGCAGACAATCAGGCAGCAGGTCTGTTGTACATCGTTTTGTTGCACAAGGTGTGATGCTCAGTGCATGAAGGCTTGTTGGCAGGGTTTGTAGCTGACAGCTTGCATTGATTCTAATGATAAAAGTAACTTTTGGTGAAAAACAAAAACAGAAGCAGGGAGAGAGAAAGTAAACAAGACAAATTCAGCTAAATACTAAAAAATATTTCAGGAAAGACTTTCTCCTGAGACATCTGTTTTCAAAACTGGCTGGGTGCATCACTGTGATGGGACCCAACACTATTCAAGCACAAATATCAGGAGACAATTCATCGTCCAGGACAGGGGTGCTGGACAGCCATGCCCCCACCCTATCCCCCTACTGGGAAAGCTGGGGATGTGGTCTGTGTCAGGAACATGGCATGCTCTGCAGGTCCTCCCTTAGCGCTCTGCTGAGTGATCTGATCCCAATTAATTCCCTGTACCCACAGCTGACCTTGACCATGGCAGAAGACTAGAGGTATGGGATCAGTTCAAGACACTGCTTTTTCTGGCCTGACAAACTGATTATTTGAGAAGGCAGCCTCAGCTTGTAGTTCTTTTATGCTTCTGTCAAGCATCGGATATTTGTGTTTCCTTATACTCTGTTGTGAAACTTGGCTTATTGCCATTTATATTCTGATTTTGCTTTCTAAAGGATCTGATCAGCTGTACTGTTCTCAGTGTTATCCAAATATGCTTTAGAATTAAATTTGGCTTCCCCTAAAGGAACGCAGGAATTGGGAGAGGTTTTTGCTTTGTGCTGGGTCATTCAAGGCAACTTCTCAGCACTTTGTACTTTTAACAGGTTCTGAATTCTGATTCTTGTACAGGAAAGTAGTAACCATCACAGGTACTAAATGCTTCTGTGATTGAAGACAAAGGATTACCAGAGGGTAGCATGTTTCATCATTAGGACGAGAGGAAATGGCCTCAAGTTGCGGCAGGGGAGGTTTAGATTGGATGTAAGGAAAAATTTCTTTACTGAAAGAGTGGTTCAACATTGGAACAGGCTGCCCAGGGAAGTGGTGGAGTCCCCATCTCTGGAGGTATTTAAAAGACGAGTAGATGAGGCACTTAGGGACATGGTTTAGTGGACATGGTGGTGTTGGGTTGACGGTTGGGCTCGATGATCTTAGAGGTCTTTTCCAACCTCAATGATTCTATGATTCTATGATTCTATGATCTCTACCCTCACTGCTGAATATATGGGATGAAAATAAAAAGCTTCAAAGTCATATATCCTAACCTATCAAAAATATAAAAAAATCAATACTAAAATAGTACATTCTGGGCAAAGTTCTCCTAGAAGAGTAGGACAGCAGTTTCTATTTTTAAATTGATTGTCTGTTTTTATTTTTTTCTGTAGTGCAGGAAACAGCTGTGCTTTGCCATAAGAAGGAAAAGCCAACCAAGTAAAATATGGGAGAGAAAAGCAGCTCGTCTTTACATTAAACACATCCCACAGGTTCTTCACTACCGCTTAACTGTGCTAACAATTTCTCATCATCACGGTTGCTGATGCAAAAGCCATGACTTCATTTTGGCTCAAAATGCGTTCTGAGCGAAGACATGGAGCGAGATGACACCAATCCGGACATCCTGTCCCCAGTGGAGTGGCCTTTGGAGTATAAATCAGACCTGGACTCTACCTCAGCCCCAGCTTTTCACTTTGACACTGATGCTTTTATTCTGTTGGATGTGTAGAGGGGACTGTATGAGTGTCCTACCTGCAAAAATGTGACCAAACATCAGTGGATTCATAAAAAGGGTGTAAATCCCAAGACAGATATAATCTCCTGCAGATTATCTTTAGGACAGGTTTCCCAGGAAACTGAGTTATGCCACTGCCCCAGACCTACGCTCCTGACATGATGAACTTTGTGGGCTGAGAAAACATCCCCCCTGCTCTGCTGTGAGCTTGTCGCTTTTTGCCTGCGGCATGGAACTTGCTCTCCTCTGGCTGATCCCTCCTCCTCGCTTATGCTGCTGACCATGGCCCTGGCCTCCCAATGGGAATTTGTCTCTTTAATGCAATATCCAAAATTGCTATTGAAGTTGTAGCAGATGTGGGATGAGTGCAAGCTTATCCCATGCAGCCAGCTTGAAGCTATCTGTACTGACCTGTCTGACCACTGCACCTGCTCAACCTCTCTGCCTGTCCCCCTCTGCATTTAATGGAAGATTAAGAAGTAGAGTGAATTGCTTGTAGCAGGCTCTGTTCATCTTCCTTCCTTCACTGCTATCATTTGAGCTGACTGCTTCTCCGTTGCTCCTAGTCTGGCCACCTCCTGTCTTTTCCACCCATGCTAAAATCCTGGGGTTTGCTCCCAGACTCTGCAGTGAGGCATGGACTTCTGACTGGAGCTCTGAGAGGGATTGCCCTCGGGGGCCCATCGGCAAGACATACATCAACGGCATTAGACACTCAGCATCACTCTGACTTCTCTGAGACAGTACGGCAACAAATCATAAAAAGCCTGAAAGATCTGGCAGGTTCCTCTGCAGAAAGTGTCTGTCCCCTGCTACAATCATCTCGGTTACTTCATTGGGAAAAGGCCTCACTGTCTCAGACACCTAGGACTCAGATTTGAGAGCTCACTGAAAGCAATGGATATGCTTTTTGTCAGCCTCAGTGAGCCCTTAGCCATGTTTCCAGTACAAAAACCTGTATGAAGCTCTTTGTAAGATGGGCTCACTGCAACTCCATTGCTTTCCAGACATCCAACCTAGACTATTCTTAGGATGAGCCTGCTCTTTTTTAAAGCCCATCACGATGCTGGTCTGAGCTGTGCCTTTAGCTCTTCTATTAATCTTCACCTCAGAGGCTGCCCACCTGTGGATGTGAGCTGCATCCATGCATCCTGCTGCTGCCCTTTGTCCCTGGGAAGCAGCATTTTGCTTGAGATTGGACCTTGCCCTCTTTCAATATCCCTGCATTTTCTTTGAGGCCTTTGATTTTGGCCCAGTTCTCCCTGTCCACATGACACAGAGATCCCAGGATTATAGATACAATAAAAAGGATGGAAGGAAGTGAAGGGTAAAGAAGGAATGTGTTGGTTTTGATAATGATCAATAATCAGGTGATGATACAGTATCCATCAGTGGTGCCCCCTTCTCCTCGCTGGCTGCAGTCATCAGGTGGTTGGCTCTGTGCACTTGGGGAATTGCAGGTGCAGGTGAAAGTAGAGAGGGCAGAGCTCTTCATTTCAATACACACTATTAGCTGCACCTCCTGCAGTGAGGCAGGGCTGGCTATGGCTTGTGTAGATCTCTGTGTGGGGGCTTTTGTACATAGAGCTGTGGGTTTCTGCCATGTGGCTGCACCATCCTGCTGCATCCAGTCCAGATATCAGTTCTGTAGCATTTGGGAAAAGCAAATGCCCAAGAGATGTGAATTTGCCACAGCTTACCTTCTAGTTTGTCCCTACCTCACAGCATACATTTCAGTTCAGCAGTTCAGTTCCTTATCCTCTCTTGCCACTTTCTCTAATCTAATTAAATGCAAGCAGCCCTTTTGGTGGTGCTACACAAAGTGCATAGCAGATGAGCTGTACCATGAAAGAGTAAACCATTATCAGCACTGGTTGCAGCATAGCAAAACACTTTACAGCAGAGGACGTTTTAGTTAATAAGTATTAAAATCAGATAGTTATCATAGTACTGACAGGCAATTATAATGCTGATCTCTGGTCTGGGTGCCAGTGACTGTGTCCAGACTATGGTATGGTTTTTGACCTCATTGAATAGGTCACAGAAGGGCAGAAAAAAAAGCCTTTCACTGCCACCAGCAAATGCCTTGACTCTCCCAGAACTGCAGTGCTGAAGATATGGGAGTCAGCCATGACTAGAGAAAATCCCTTGATGGCTGAGACACTGCCTCTCTATCATGTTAAATAACCAATGACAAAACGCAAGCCAGATGAGCTAGGAATTTCTTTATCCGTTTGTACACAGGTTACTAATCAAGTGGATGTAGTGCTTTTGTTTTTTAATCTTTGAGAGTGAGTCCCTTGTAAGTGAAGCTCTGTTCTCCCTGAGAAAAAAAAAAAGGAACTGCTGGGAGAATGATAAGTGTAATGTAGGAAAGCAGCTTCTCGGCTGATGGAGGGTTATTTGTGCTTCTTTTTTCCCTTCCTGCCTGCAGTGCCATTTTGAGTTGCCGCCTTCAAGTGCAGATAAACAGTTTTGGAAGCTTAAAACAGGGAGTCATTTGTCCTCAGCTAAAGGCCTTAGAGCCTCCTGCTTAATTTGCTTTCTTCTGCTCCAAATGAATTACACTGGAAATACCTGGTAGTTTGTTTCCCATTTGGTATTTAACAACCCTGTGTGGAGGACATGCTCTGGCATGGCAGGGGCTTAGTTGGTTGAGATACCAGCTCAGAAGGAGGATTCCCTGCTCACCCCAGCTGATGCAGGTCACAGCTCCACTCCCAGGAGATCCCCAGCACTATGTTACACAACAGGTACAACATGAAACTACATAGTAACCTCACACTTTTCTTACTTGCAAAGCAAGCTGTTTTAAAAACAAGCCAAAACAAAACTGTTAACACTGACAAGTCTATTCAGAGTTTTCATTTTGATCCTGGGACTTGGTTCACTTTGGGAGCTTTCATCCCTTTCTAGGAACACTGGTATTGCTGGCAGGAAGACCCTGAATGGCCTGATGGGCTCCTTATTCACCATCTCTTCTCTTAGAGTGAGCAGAAGGGGTGGACAGAGGACCCACCCCTGATGATGTAGCACCTTCAGGAAGGATTTGACTAGTGAGAAGGAAGGAGGGGAACATATGACACAGCTGTTTAGATCTGGGTTTGAGGGTTAAAAGAGGAATCCATATGGAGGAAGGGCAAGTAAATTTATCTCCTTAGGAGCATACACACAAGCCCTAAACATGTTAGGCCTGTGTGAGCCTGAATGATACGCCTTAAAAAAATAACGTCAGTCAAGATGAACATCTTTTGTCTAATCCTGATTCTGCCAGCAGCTTGTACCTCAGTTGTGCCGATTTACTAATCAAAACTAGATTACTTTAACTACCAATGCTGCAAAACTAATCCCTTGTACAAAAAATCAAATTTGTCTTATCCTTGCTCCACACATAATCATCAACTGTACCTACTTTGGTCTTGAGGTGTAAGGAGCTGTTATACCAGTGATGAATACAGCATTATCACACTGCCAGGGGAGACCTGACAGTATGACTGCCAGGCTCAAGCATGACTACATGGCTTTGGAGGTGATGGTCAAGGGCAAGGGGCCAAGGCAGTGCCTTCTCTATCTTTCCAGTGAGAAGGAAGGGCTTGGGGAGGATTGGATGGATCCTGTAGGTCAAAACTGCTTGTGAAGCTGGTGTCGGCAACAGGTTATGATTAGGACTGAGGACTGCTTGGAAGAGATGGGATCTGCCTGACTAAGTGGGGCAGAAGTATCTTTGCCAACAGGCTGGCCAAGCCTGTGAGGAGAGCTTTAAACAACAGGGGAGGGAAAGGATGACCCCGCAATTAAGTGAGGAAGTGGTGGGCAGCAAATGGTCCAGGGTGATGTGGACAGGAAAGACCTTCTGATCAGCAAAACAGCATGGAATTGGGGTCACCCCAAGCATATACATACAGATAATGAAGTGCCTACCAAGCAGCATGATGGGGAAAGCTCTCACACCTCTTCTGAGAAATCAGCACAGCTGGATGCATCTCTGTGCATGCACATGGGGAACAAACAGGAGCAAAGAGTCAGCATGCAGTTGCAGGGCTATGATCTCAATGGGATCATGGAGACACGGCAGAATAGGTCACACAAATGGAGTGCTGCCATAGATGGCTACAGACTTTTTTATGCAGGACACAGAAAGGACAGGCAGGGAAGACGAGGAAAGGGAGTTGCTTTGTATGTGAGAGAGCAGCTGGTGTGCATAGAGCTTTGCCTGAAGATGGATCAGGAGCTAGCAAAGAGCTGATGGGTCAGGATTAGTGAGCAGATCAACATGGGTCAGTTTGTGGTATGTGTCTGCTACCTGCCAGATCAGGAAGAGATAGATGAGGCCTTCTTCAGACAACTGCAAGAAGGCTCACCTCCACAGGCCCTGGTCTCCACGGGGAACTTGAACCACTCTGATATCTGCTGGAGGGACAACCCAGCAGGTCACAAGCAATCCAGGAGGTCTCTGGAGTGCATTGATGATAACTTCCTGAGACAGATGTCTGAGGATCTGAAGGGAAGAGGAACACTGCTGGGCTCGATTCTTACAAACAAGGAAGAAATGGTAGGGGATGTGAGGGCTGGGCAGTCTTGATTGCATGACCACACCATGCTGGAGTCCAGGATCCTGGGAGAAGGCAAAAAACCCAATTGGAGAATCACAACCCTGGACTTCAGGAGAGCAGACTTTGGTGTGTTCAGAGAACTGCCTGGGAGAATCTCATAAGACATTGTCCTGAAGAGCAGAAAGGTCCAGGAGAGCTGCTGAATATTAAGGATCACCTCCTCCAAACTCATGAACCTCAAGATTCCAACTGAGAAGCAGGAAAACAAAGATGGCAGGATGCCTGCATGGATGAACAAAGAGCTACTTGCAAATCTTAACCATAAAAAGGAGGCACTCAGGAGGTGGAAGCAGGGGCAAGTGACCTGGGACACTGTGGGAACATGTAGGAATGGGGTTAGGAAAACCAAATCCCACATGGAGTTGAATCTGGCAAGGGAGATGAAAGGCAAAAGGAAGGATTTTACAAGTGCATCAGCAGCAAAGGGACGACTATGAAAGATTTGGACACAGCAGTGAGTTGTAATGGGGACATGGTTTTAATGGACATGAAGAAGGCTGAGGTACTAAACACCTTCTTTGTCTTGGTCTTGACTGGTATGACTGGCCTTCAGCAATTCCAGGTCCCTGAAACCAGTGGGTATATGTATTGCAAGAATGATTTATCCTTGGTGGAGGAGGTTCAGGTTGGGGAATATGTAAACAGACTGGGAATGCACAAGTCCATTGGCCCTGATGAGATGCACCCACAGGTACTGAGGGAGCTAGACAATGTCATGTGAGGTCACTGTTGATTATCTCTGAAAGGCCATGGTGACTGGGGGAGGTTCCTGAGGACTGGAAGAAAGCCAATGTCACTCCTGTTTTCAACGGCAAGAAGGACAATCAGTGAACTACAGACCAATCAGCTTCATATTTATTGCTGGGAAGATGATGGAGCATCTAACCCTGGAAACCATTACCAAAAATATGAGGGACAAGAAGGTGATTGGGAGTGATCAGCATGGATTTACAAAGACGAAATCATACCTCACCCACTTCATAGCCTTCTGTGATTAAAAAGGAGACCATTAATGAGGGCAAAGCAGGGGATGTTGTTTCTGTTGATTTCGACAAGGCTTTCTGCACTGTATCCCATAATATCTTCATTGACAAACTGATAAAGTAGGGACTAGGTAAGTGGTCAGTGAGGTGGACTGAAAACTGGCTCAGCTGCCAGGCTCAGAGGATTGTGATCAGTGCTGCTGGAGGCTAGGCACTAGTAGCTGACCCCAGGGATTGACGCTAAGGCCAATACAGTTTAACATGTTCATTAATGACCTGGAGAATGGTAGAGAGAATGGTACAGAGTACACTGCCTGCAAGAAGTGGGAGGGGTGGCTGAAACATCAGAAACTGGGAGGAGTGGCTTGTCCACCAGAAGGCTGTACTGCCGTTCAGAGGGACTGCGACAGACTGGAGAAATGGGCTGACAAGAACCTCATAAAGCTCAACAAGAGGAGGATCCAAGTCTTGCACTTGGGAAGGAATAACCACATGCACTAGGACAGACTGGGGGCTGGCTGACTGGAAAGTTGCTTGGCAAAGAAGTATCTGGGAGTACTGGTGAACATCACATGTCAGACAACAATGTGCACTTGCAGGAAAGGTGGCCAGTGACATCCTGGGCTCCATTAAGCATAACACTGACAGCGGGTCATGGGAGGTGATAGTTCCTCTGTACTCACCTCTGGTGAGACACATCTGGAGTGCTGTGTCTGTTGTTTGGTTACCCGATAGAAGAGACACATGGACATACTGGAGTGATTCCTCTGAGGAGCCACAAAAATGACCGAAGTGCTGGAGCACCCAACATACAAGGAGAGGCTGTCAGAGCTGGGATATTTAGCCTGGAGAAGAGAAGGTTCAGGAAGATCTTGTGAATGTGTATGCAACACCTGATGCAGGGAGTAAAGAAAACAGAACCAGAATCTTCTCAGTGGTCCAGTGACTGCCTTCCTTGGGCAATGTCCAAAATGTAAGCCCTTACTGGCTTGGTTGGGATTGGATTGGGATACAAGCTCTACCTGGTGTCCACTACAAGGGTGAGAGCCTCAAACCCTTAGCAGTTTCCTCTGTCTTTGCCCAGTGTCTCTGAAGTCAAGGAGAGTGTTTGAAGACCCTCATCAGTAAATGTAGGGGGAAGGATGTGAGAGCATGGCGTGACTCTTTTCTGACTTCAGCACATACATATTGCCTGTGTAGAGCTTGCAGTGAGAGGTAACTGGAGCACTTGACCTGGGGATGAAGAGCTCCTTTGACAGGTCTTCTGAGGGAAAGGAGTCCTGCTTGACTGAACTTCATTTGCAATAGCTGGGCAATTTAGCATCTGGGGAGATGACATGAGCTGGTACTTGTGTCTGAAAAAGGGTCAAGTAGATTTGCCTTTGGTAGTTTGCTTGAACAGTCAAAGAACGATGTGGAGGGGCATGCTGGTCAGATAAGATAATGCCCAGGATCCAGGTAGTTTCAGCAAGGCCAGGATTTTCACCCCAGTTGCCACATGTGCCTGTGCCAATCTAGAGGAGGGATCTGGTCTGCAGAGGCTCTGCTGAGACCTGTTGCACCTCCTGCCAGTATGAGTGTGGCAGCAGCAGGTCTCTCTCCCTGACTGAGGCTGGTGAACTCTTCTTCACCAGCTGAGAGCTGTGTCTGGAGGCATGTATTGCCTGGGGAACAGCATGCCAGTGGGGGCTCCACTGGATACTACAGCCCTCAGAGTAAAGAGTATGAAAGGGAAGGCTGGCAGTGACATAAATGAAATTTCTTGTCCACAGAAAGCACCAGTAAATCAGAGCCCTGCAAAAACCAGAATGGCACAGTGTGCTGGCTCATCGTAGCTCTCATTTGCTCTGAAGTTACTTCAGCGCTGGTCTGCAAATCTGGCTGCCACAATCAATGTTTTGTCCCTCTCTGGACAGAAGCCATTTTCTTGCTAATGTTTTTTTCCCACCTGTTGCTACAAGGGAGCAGGGTCTATCAGATCCTGTGCTTGCGCAGGGCCTTGCAAAGGCCCAGCCAGCAGTGTACACCCCAAGTGTGCAAGTGCCGGTGTGCACCCAGCACTGTACACCTCAATCTGGTCACCCTCTTTCACCACACTGCAAGTCCAGAAAGGCAACCTCTCTCCTATCCACTACAGACACTGAAATGTATTTCCTCAAATTTTCCACCTCCTTGGCAACAGTCTTAGCAAACAAGGAATGTAGCTTACATCTATTTTTGCTTAAATTCTCCAAAAGGGCATTAGGCAGTTACGTCTCTGTGCAAGGTACTAAATCCTCCGTCAGTCTCCACTTCCTTCTCTCAGTCTTAAGCTCCTGTGAGTCTAAATCCAGGACATAATTTCAGGCTGAAAAATATCCCTTATATATTCTCTCTCCCTCCACCTTGGGGACGTAGATATTCTTCTTCCTGAAACCTTCTTCTGGGGTCTCTTTGGCCATTAACATGGCATGGGGAAGAACTTGGCCACCCACCAGCTGCATCACAATTACTGCCTTATGGGACCAGCCGCTAAGTGGCCTTCAGGCTCAACAGCTCTGGATTCCCCATGTCCCTCACTTGCAGAATAGCATCTGCAGTGAGTTGGCTCAGGTCAGTCTGGCATTTCAACAGAAATAGAACTGGACTTGCAAAGCAAAGTGGGACTCATCACGTCTAAACACAGCCCTGTTCTGTCACATTGGTATCAGCCCGCACGTGAGCAGTGCCATTCCAGGTGGCCACTGCCACTAAAAAATGCCAGCAGAGCTTTCAAAGGTGTACAGTTTTCAGATACTTCCACTAATTTCCTTTCAATTTCAAGAGACATTTGGACACACCAGCTTCCTTTGGTGCTGGTGGCAGAACTGTAGGAGGCTGAAGACCTGCATTTCTCCTCATGAGTCTTTTAGAGAATGTCACTGCCATTGGACTACAACGGTATCTCCTCCTGCATGTCCTCAGCTCCTGCAGGAACCATTGTTGAGGTTGGCAGGATGGCCTGTGTGATCGGTAATAGAAGAGAAGAGCAGAAGTGGGTCTGAGCGTGTCCTCAGAGCAAGGCCTATCTGAAGAGCCTTGCACTCTTTGCAATACCGTCCATCTGCAGACAGGTCCGTTCTGGAGCAGCCACCCTCCCCTCTCCCTGATGGCACCAGAAGGTTGCTACAATGCAAGTCCTCGCCATATTCCTTCCAGAAAACCTTTCCCTTTCTCTGCAGCCTTTTACCCATTTGAAAGCTTTGAAAGTCCTCTTCTGGATGTTTGTGGGGTTTTTTTGTGTGTGTGACACTGAGAGCAAGGAAGAGCCTTGTAAAAACTTTAACCTGAGCTGCACTTTGTATGCTGTGTTCATACCTTGAAGTGATTTAACTTGGTTATTAGAACCAGATCCTTATGGTAGCTGAGCATTCAGCACAAGGTCATTGCATGAGAAACTGGTTCTTTTGTTTCTTAGCAAATGTATGCCGTTATCCTCAAATAAAATGTTCAAGAGAAAGGTGTATCAATTCTATATTTAGACAGGTATACAAATAATGGAGTAGCTTGTGCTTCTCTGCACCCTGTTCATAAGTGGCTTCATTTTTAAAAAGGACTGTAAAAGGTGAATAGGTGAGGAATTTTCTCTCAGCATTACCATGTTGAAGCAATTTTTCCTTTTCCCCCTTATTTGGTCTATAACTGGTTCAGTTATACAATGTAACCTTAATTATCTGAATACAAAATTTATTTCAGATTCTTATGACTCAGATGAACATGAGCCTGCTGAGTCTGCAAACACTACAAGACAAAGGTCAGATAGTCTTGGAACCGCAGTGAAAAGAGTTTGGGTTTTTCTTTTATTTTAGGATTTGTTTGTGTTTTTCCTCAGCAGCCTGGGAGCTCCAGTTAGCCAGGGTTTGGATAATCAAGGTTTTCAAATACACAGTGATTGGGAGACTGTACGTTTATGGTAGGCTGTATAGCCCCCCCCCGCACTAGCAACTCCACCGAAATCTTCCACTGTGTTTAAAGGGTAACTGTCTTACATACAAGGTTTTAAAAAAAATGAAAATGGTTGTTTCTGCGCCTTCTGCTAAAAATCAGCTGCATAAGCAAAAAGTGAAAGCAGTTTTGTGCCTGGAAAGCTGATACGCTTTCTGTGTTGTCCCATGCAGCTGTGTTTGTGCTTCAGAGCAAAGCATTCAGCACCAGCAAGTGGCAGAAATTCCTCTGCCCTGCTGTGTCTAAGAAAGCCCTTCCCAAAGGATGCACTTTAAGGGCAAAGAATGCGATGGCAGGCCATTCCAATATTTCTGAGGACATCAGACACATACACCAGATCTTTCTATTTTCACTGATGCTTACTTCCTGAAGCAAGTGAGACACAGACATGAGGTCCTCTGGAGAGGCTTTGCATGAATATGTAGGAGTATCAGAACAGAAATATCAAAGCTCTTTACCAGTCAGGGTGTTGTAAGGAGCCTGGCAGACCACCGCTCAGCAGCACTGCCCTTAAATGGCAGGTGTGCTGCAGGCAAGTGGTGTTACCCTCATCAGAGACATGCCCAGGTAAGCACAGATGCAGTTTTCTATTTAGTAGATGCTACCTGTTTTATGCTTTTATTGTCCATAGAGGTATTATTGCCTCTGTGGCTTAAAAGCAGTCCTTGCTTCAAAAATTGTGGATGGGAGTTTTATACTGCCTTTGATTCTCTTTTCTGTGGGACTCTTTTATTCTCAGTTTAGTGTCTCAACCTTGCCCTAGTGTAACATTTCTCCCAGAGGGGTGGATAGATTATTCTTACTGTCTGAAGAGTTGTTTTGCTGCTAGGAAACATGAACAAATACCCCTTCAGAATGTTGCATACATTGTACTTTGGTTTCAAAGTAGAGCATTAACGTTGGTCTTTCATTTTTTATGAGGAAGTCTTAGTAATTGTTTCTGAGTATGGGATCTTAGTGTACGTTTGGGACACTGTTGGTTACATCTCACTACAATGCAGTATGATCAGATATAGACATGATCATCCTGTATTTGATAAGAAATGCATTAAAATTAAGTTTTCACATAATGTATTAACTTGTTATTCATCTTTCTCCTCTCTCCTCTCCTCTCCTCTCCTCTCCTCTCCTCTCCTCTCCTCTCCTCTCCTCTCCTCTCCTCTCCTCTCCTCTCCTCTCCTCTCCTCTCCTCTCCTCTCCTCTCCTCTCCTCTCCTCTCCTCTCCTCTCCTCTCCTCTCCTCTCCTCTCCTCTCCTCTCCTCTCCTCTCCTCTCCCCCCCCTCCCCCCCCCTC
>NW_008794879.1:959454-972600 GCF_000699145.1 Aptenodytes forsteri | reverse complement strand
CTCCACTCCTCTCCTTATAACCCAGTCAAGAAGTGAGTACCAGTATAGTCCTTAAAACCACCAGTCACACCCTCCTGTGTTTATGTTAAGGTTTACGTCACACTCCCATGAAATGCAGTGGTTTGAGGGACATGAAGACTCTAAGTTTAATACATATATTATGTACATATACAAAATATGTATATGTATACATATACAATATATACAAATAATACAAATCATAAAGTCAAAACAGTTTTCTGATAATATCTGTTGCTTTGTAGGTAGCCTTTCAGACTCCATAATGCTGCAGCTTTTACCAAGTGTGTTATGAGACTGTAAAGCAATTGTGCCTGTTGAGCTTGTCTGAATTACCTTGTGGCCATTTAGTCCAGCAAGCATGTGCCATATTCTGCCAAACACAGGGTGATGTGAAGCTGGGAAAGCAAACAGCAAGCTGCTTCACTCCCAATCACAGGGCAGAGAAAAGGACCTATTTACTATCTTTTGTCCGAGTGACGGTTTCAAGCACTTTGATGCATATATGGTTATCTTCCTAGTGTGTGGGGAACTACACTGATAATATCCAAAAATGTTTACAGAAGCAAAGCATGTTCTTCCCTGTATGAGATAGGAATATACTCCTGTGGTTGTACTTCTTCAGGTTAGCAAGACCACTGGAAGCATACAAAACATTCCTTCATTTCTTCCCTGATGATACTTGTATTCCACCAGGAAGCTTTAAAAAGGAAGGGTCTGGAATTTGTCACTGCAGAGACTAAACTGCAGGGGAGTGGTGGGCAGCCAGCAAGGCACCTACTCCAGTGTCAAGCTTTCGACTGTGGTGCATAACTTCAGGCCTCCTTCATTGCAACTGGGAATTGCCCTCAGCAAAGGTGCAGTGGGTCTGCTGTGGTGTCATGTGTCACAGATGAGACAGAGTGAATGACAACCTGTAGTGGATCTGGATGCTGGGGTTTATTTAAAAACCACGGAGATTAGAGTTTTTACCCTTCTTGATATCTCAGACACTCATTACTTGCTATCCTGGCATTACATTCATGAGTTCTCAACTTCCCTCCCTGCAGCAAGGTTGCTACTGGCCCAGGATGCTTGGGCAGAAAGTCATGTTGGTTTGTGCTGTGCCGCTGCTCACAAGCACCAAACTTGGGCATCAACAGCCAAGGTCACCGGTCATCTCTCTGCATTTGTTTCTAACTGCCTCTCTGATCTCCAGGATCCTCCACCACTTTCAGGATCTTTCCTCCAGCCAGGTTCTTTACCTTCCTCCTTTCCCAGCCCCCATCTTCTTTCCAATACCACCACTTTTTGGGAGCACTTCTTTTTGGCAACAGCTCACCTTTCTGGAGATCCTAGTACCTGGTTTTCCCAATGCAAATTGTCTACCTGCAGGAGCACAATGTATGATAAGCCTTCTAACTGGTGGTCCTGTCTGATATCTCTCTATTCATTGGATGACTTGGAATGTGCCTCTTTTGTTTAGTCCAGCTGCTACCAAATTTACAACCAGTCTGTCCTGGCGGTGGCTAGCAACTCTCAGGCTTCTGCCTGAGCATTCAAAAGACCAATTAGTCTTTCACACACACACCCTTACACACATACACCCAATTATTTGCCCCCTGTGACACCATGCTACTGGCTGTTCATTTCTCACCACACTTCAGCACCTATCTGACACTCAACTACTGTAACAACAGCTCCTCAAGGTGTGTGGTTTTGCTGTGTATGTGAAAAGGATCTGTGGACCTCTGCCACTACCAGCTAGCAGCGTGCAATTAGGCTCAAGCACCATCCAGACACCTCTCTAGGCACTGTTGCCTCACTGCAGGGCTCCTCGATGCCAAAAGCTGCCTGCCTTGCCCCTTGCCAACCCCATGGAAATCCTGCTGAGGCAGAATTACAGCTAATACAAGGAACAGCAGTGTAGCAGAGCAAGTACCGCAGGAACACAGTGCCACATAGCTCTGGCAGGTTTATGCTTTCTGTCATGAGACAACGTGTGAAACAAGGTGGTGCATTTTGTTTCCTTGCACCGCCATTACTTGTCACAACACTATACCCTTAAGAGAGCTGGCATGAGCAGCAAACACAGCAACAATTGTCAAGAATCTCAGAAGTTCCTTGGGGCTGAACCATAGCCCAGTACCCTTTCATGTCATAGAACTAGAGGACTGGATGGGCCCTGAGTAGTCACCTAGATCTCCCCATGCAATAAGACAGGATCAAATCTAGTTACATTTATGCTGATGAAAGTGAGGATGTAAATTTATGTATAACCTGTTCTCAAGGACCCTACATCAACTCCTAATAAGAACTTTTTTCTAGTGTCTAATAAAAGTTTTCCTGCTGAAATATTAAACCTGTGACTTTTTGTTCTATCCACCATGGATAAGAAGAACAGCTTTTTCTCTTTCTCTTTGCAAAAGACTCTTATGCTTTTATGTGATTTGTAGGGTCTTTCTGTTCTACTCTCTGCAGGGGATGGTCAGCCCTCCATTCATGCTGTAGAAGATGATATAAGTCACAGTGACATTCTGAAAACTTTACTGGTATGAAGATTTTTGTTTTCTATCCTTTTTCTGTGTAATTATTTCTTTATAAAACTATGCAAGATACTTATTGCACTATTTTAACAGACTTTACATATTGGATAAATGTTAATCTTAAACTTGCATTGTCATTGTTCTCCAAGGCAATAGGTCTGTGCAGTTCCTTTCAGGTTGTTCAATACCTCTCTGAGAATTGCCAAATATAGCTGAGAATGAGCCACTACAACACAATAAGCCCCCATAAAGACTCTGTCATTCCAGACAAAGGGCCTGGTTTTTCTGTAGGAGGAAAATGGTTTGCAGCAGGCTCTCCAGTCTGTTTCCTCCTGTAGTTGTTCTTTGTGCACACAAGTACAGCTTTGTCTTACAGAGTTTGAAACTGAGATTAACTACCTCCTGTTTAGGACAAGTAATACTGGTTCATGTTACTGTAAGTCACCAAAGGGTTGCAACTTTATGTTTCTGAGCATCAACTTCTGCATGAAGACATCTCCAAAGAGTGCTTTCTTCAGATTTACGTTAACCCCCTTCTCAACTACATCTCCTTAAGGACCAAAAAAATATATAGAAAATACCTGTTCAGCAGTGAGTATTCTTCTGCATTGCAGATGCTGGGTTTTGCCCTTGTGCCATTCCTCTTATAAACCTCAGTTCAAATATTCACTTTTCCAGTTGGCCTGAAAATAGTTAATGGAAGAAAGTAAGTGCTTCATCTCTTTATATTTCAGAAATTTGGATTACATGTCAATGAAGTGACATGCAAGCTCAGAGAACAGTTTTCCACCATTCCTGAAAACTGCTAATAAGAAGCCAATTACTGTTTTGGAAGCAACTAGGAAAGAGCAAGGTACATCTGATAGTTAAATCAAACTCTGATCCTGCTTTAGGATTTCTAGTTATTGCATAGATTATGTTATCTCTAGCCATGCTAAGTAGCACCTGATTCGTCAGTTGGCTGCGTTAATTTCTAGGAAACAGACTAAAGGGAAGGTGTTACTCCGCACTAGCAGTTCAAGTATATTTTCACTGCAGAGCATGATGGAGAACCCAAATGCAATGGATGTGTCATCTAGCAACTAATCTTTCATGTGCTTGGTAGTGATCTCAAGGTCTGTTATAATTTTGAATGTGTGGCTCTTCCAGGCCTTCAAAGAGAATGTGCAGTTTGCCTCTATTTGCTTTGGACAGTCCAAGCAGAGATAATTTGGGAAGCAGTGAAATCAGCATCCACTGGCAGAGGGGCATTTGCCTCTCGTTGAGTTACTCTCTGAAGGTTACATGAGAACAGGGGGGTGGTGTGATGGATGGAGGAGTCTCTGCCTTCAAGGCAGAGGCAAACTCATGGCAGCGACATGTTTCCTCTATCTGAGGCAGAGCCAATTTCATGGGGTAGGTTGCCTTTCTTTCAGTACTTTGCTCCTATGTTCCAGACAGCAATGCTCCTACACAAAGGAAGCGGGAGTGTATGCACACACAGAAAATGAAGAACAGTTAGGTCTTGAGCAGGACTATAGTCAGGACTTTCAGAGTTACCACACAGAACAAAATAATATAGCAGGCAAATGTGGTTCTTGTAGAAGTACCAAGCTCCCTTGCCAGCAGTACAAGAAGATGGAGTGTTGTGTGTAAGACAGCAGGGGTAGGATTGTCCTTTCTACTCAGCTTTAGCCGGTTTATAATTTCAAGGCTTGGCCTCTGCACATCATGAAAGACGAAGAATTGGATTGAGTCTACAGAAGACGTAGCAGGGTGATAAGAGATACAGAAAACCCAAGGGACTTGGGATTCTTAGTTTTGGGGAAAAAAAAGAAAAAAAGAAGAGTGATGGCCACTTCCTTGGAGGTTTCTAGAAAAGGGTTAGACAAACACATGTTGAAGTTGAATTGATATTCCCTGGGAAATAAATTAAATGACCTCCAGAGGGATCTTCAAACCTTAGATTTCCTGCAGAACCTAAGACACTTTCATTGAGAACTGCATCCTTGCAGAGCCTCTGTGGGAGCAGGTTATGTAGGTCAACGTTTCAATGCAAATCCCAAAGACAGACTGTACTGTCCCAACGCCAGCCTCTCCTCCTTGTCACAGAAGGACAAACACTTAGAATGACAAAGCCTAATCTTCAAACTTGACAGCATGACCTAACTTCAAGGCACTTATTCTCTGCTTTAATGAAAGCAGAAGTCAAATATTAGATTTTGCTCCCATGCAAGTCGTTGTCTTTCTCCTTCTCTGTACCTGCTTTCTTGCAGACACAGTGTACGGGCTGCAACTGACAGCCCATCCAAACTCCTTGTACAGACAGTGCTTTGGCCCAGATGGGTGAGGCCATCCATCACATCACAAAGAGACAGGCAGTACTGGGTCACACATCCCCAGCACCGGCATGCAGCTTTTGGGCACAGGTACAGAGCAGAGATTTCTGTGTAGGGGACGTGTTTGTGGACAGGTAGTGAAGCAAGCAGAGTTTTCTCCTTAGATGCTATGTGTTTTCTCTCTCAGAAGTATGTTTAGATACTGTTTCTCATTAGCCCATGCATCTCTTCTGGCAGATTTCTGAGAGACGATGCTGCATCAGGAAGGTCCAGGAGATGGCACTCTAAATGCTGGCAGACCACAATCTGAAGGCACTGCTTTATGATAAGCGCATGCCTCTTCCTTTGATCTTCATTGTGACTTTCATCTCAAAGCCTCCCCAGGACAATCTCAAATGATTGATTACATGAGCAAATTGGATGGATAATTGAAATAGTAATTAAAAAGCAAGGCCTGGTCCTTCTCACATTCACAGCTGTGCAAATCAAGAGGAAATCCAAGGAAGTCACTGCAATTATTCCTATTTAAATGCTGTGGAAATGAATTAAGATCAAGGCTACTGTATCTGGGTCTTTTTACATCTGCAAAGGAGCAGTCTAACACTTTTAGAGGTTTTCATGGCTCTAGGAGGTCTTTAACAAAACTACAGAATCACAGAAAATGGAAACTGTGAAACCCACAACAAACCTTCAGAATCAGAGAAAAGTCCAACATCCAGTACTACAATTGTAGTTTTCAAGTGGATGGTGAAAGTGCCACTAGCATTTAAAATAGGAAGATCTGACACCACTGCATATCTTTTTTAATACACATACAATGCCAGTTCTAAGCATGTATTGATGTACAGGAAGGGGAGATAGTTTTGCATTTTTACAACAGATTTGTCCAAATTGTTAGGTTTTCTGCCTAATCTTTTATCAGGAGAAAATGTTTATGGATTATTTGGCAATAGCAGTGAATGTCATTCATTTTTTTAGTATTTTTCCCGTCTGTATAGTGTCATATATATGTATTTCAAGTCCTGCTTTTCTGGTGCAAGGAAAGATACCCACAGCAGTTTCTAATATAAATAGAGAAGGGCTGCATTAACCCCTTGTGTGGAGGTTGCAGTTCATAAACATACATGTGTGCTGAATTTGAACTATGCAATAAGATTGTCCATGCACTTAAAGATTAGCAAATAGAATAGTTTTTTTTTTAATTCAGATTGTAATGACTACTACTACTACAGTTAATCATAAGCATGGATTTTTCAAAGAATGACACAGAGGAAGAGAAAATGCTGTGAGATTTCAATTTTGTGTACTTCAGCTAGAGATCAGTTTATTGAAAGGAGAATCCATCCAGCTGGTCTCCAAAGACAAAGCAGTATCTGGAGACTGCAATGAGAGGCAGCAGCTGGGAAACAGGAGGAAAAAAATGAATAAAGGTCTTTAAAAAAAAATCTGTCACTGCCAACACCTCTGTGATCTTCTTTTTAAGAGTTTAACATGTGATCATGTTAAATTTTCACCAGCCTTTCACCCAGATTGTTTGTGTGTTATATCCAAAACAGTGGAGGGCTTCGTAAGAGCCATCAGTGATTTCATTCAAGGAACATAAAGGCCATGCTTCTGTGTAAAGCAGGCAGAAGGAGGAGGTCAGGCACTTCCCTCCCTTGATTTCCCAACCATTCAGTCATAGCCAGCTCTCCGTAGCCCTGGTAAGTGTAGAAACTCAGACCGCACCTCTGAAGTGCAGAGAAAATACAGTTTTCAAGAGAACTTTAGTGCATGAGGAGACCAAGAGAAGCACCGGGTGAGTGCTCCCTAAGGCTGGGTGAGTCCCCTGGTGTTAGGGTGAGCAAGGTTCCTGTACAGCCATTGTGTTCACTATGCTAACACTCACACTTATAAAAGATGACATATTTTTAATTTTCAAACAGAAATTGTGAGTCTGATCAACAGCATAATTTTTGCACTGAAAGAGAAAACTCTGATGTGAGGTAAATAATAGATGTTAATAAATTAAGAAAATGAAATCTTGCCATTTCAATCAACAGTCACAACAGGTACATCTCTATTTTCACAGCAATAATAGGCTTTCGTGGTGATATAAGTGGTTTGCCTCAAAGAGTTGATTGCATATTTTAAGAATAGGTAGGTCAGACCTGCAGAGAGCAAAAGAATGGTAAGCCTGAGTCAGAAACGGCTTTCCTGGAAAAGGAGGACCCTCTGATTTCAAGTCAAATTCAGTGTTGAAGAGAATCTAAATAATTGTGGCACCTTGCCTTACTTCTCAGGAAAATTATAAAAGAGAAAAGTCCTAGAACTTGCTTGATCAGATTGCACCTGACTGGGAGGTAGTTGCCTGCAGAGTAGCCATGGAACAGCTCTTTCATAAATAACAACGCTCCAGTCAAAATGCATGTAGCAGAAACCATACGTGTTAAGCAAACAACATATGTCTCTAACTAGGTATTGGTACTTGAAAGTAAAAATAAAACTCTTTCACATATTTCCACAAGGAGATTTCTATCATGATACTCTTTTAAACTGAAAGATATATAGTAGTTCATACTGCTTCTGCATTCAGATAGGCACAAGAAAAGTTGGTGAGCAGTGCGAGGATTTATAGGACTTGGCAGTCTAGTTGAGGGAGGCATAAGGGTTATGACTTTTGCTCTTGATACTGACACTGTTTTGTTAAATGATTTTAGTTATTTCACATGCCTCTCCACATCTTTGCCACCTGTTGTGCCCTTTACATATTTATATTGCAAGCTGCTGAGAGACCTGATGAACATCATCCACTAACCACAGGCTCTCTCTGCTGACTGGCTGATCTTCACTGACAGACAGGTCAGGGAGGAGCTTGGTGCTTTGTCTTGTTTTGTGTATGTTTACAGCCTCCCGATACACCCATGACATAAGTTATATTAGCTCAACCAGTTAAGCTAAGTGCACTGAATTGCCAATTCTAGCCAAACCTTCCCCGGAAATGCAAAGCACAGTTGCCAGTTCATTCAATATCTTGTCTTCATAAAATGTTTTGAGGTGCTAGGATGGCAGCCAAAGTGGTGCTCCTACAGTTAATGAGATACCACCTGCAGAAAGCAGTAATTCTTGAACTTAGGCCCTTCAAGAACTTGTGGGCAACTAGCTCTCTACCTGCTATTAAAAAATTAAAAGGATTTGTTCAAGACAAAACTGAAGCCAGCTTCTTTTGGGGGTCAAATACATTTAGTACAATCTCATCATAATTGAGAAATTTAAAATGGAAAGATGGAGCTAGAGGCCCACAAACCCATCTCTCTGCTTGGCATTGCATCCTCTCCCCAGGGTTTGCAATGTATTGCAGAGGCTTCTGCTAAACAAACATAGTATTCCTCACACACCTGGGGAAGAGTTCTTGGATGGGAGGTCTCTGCACAGACTGAGCCATTGACTGGGGAGCTGGCATTTGTTCACCCTTCCTTCTAATTATAAATAGTGTGCTGTCCAGACACACACAGCTTTAACACACAGCACAACGCAGCTTCCTCTCCTTCTAAGGAGGGAAAGATGCAAACACCCCCTCATCACTTGCAGCCCTCCCCCAAAAGGCAGGTAGCACTCTACTTTTTCCCAAGGACTAACTATGGGGGGAAGCAAGAGGGGGCAGTTGCTTAGAGAGAGGCAGCTGCAGCAAAGCTCTAGCCTTAAGGTTGTGTGGGCTGATCCTTGCTAAGGGATGCAGCAAAAGCAGTGAGTGTAAACGCTACCCATGGCCAAACTGGCCTGTATGCAAATAAGACAATGCTGTTGTCTTAATGCACCAACAGCCCAGTGAGTGCATTGTCTAAGGTCTATTTCCTCATTGTCAAAGGACTCTGTGAGGTTGGTCCAGCTCCCTGAGGGGCAGAGTCTTGCAAAGTATAATAAAACCTTTGCTGAAGGGGCAAGCACTCCTTCAGGGATCAGGGATAGCAGCCAACAGAAGCAGTGGGAGCTGCTGTACACAGCTAAATAAAAAATGTATTATTTGCTTGACCCAACTTTCCTATGGTTGCACTCATTTGTGAATAGCCATCATTCCCTTTCTGTTGCTGCCATATAGGCACTGCTGAGGCTGCCTGGAAGGACTTCCTGCCCCTCTGTGGGCACTTAGCCTCACCAGTCCCTCTGCTGCTGCTGGCAGCCCGGTGTAAGCATGCAGGAGTCTAGGAACCCCCCTGAATACCAGGTGACAGAAGTTAAGGATGATGCCTGTCTAACATGGATTGCAATGCCTCTGCCTGGCATCTGGCACCATGCATGGCTGTTAGTTCAGGGCCCCTCCTGCAGTGTCACCCAGTGTCTATGTGATATTCTAGTAGACACTTGCCTGTGCCAGTAAGAGTACAAGGACTCAGATCCCAGCTTTGCTCACAGCTTTTTATTTATAGAGACAGGAGAGTAAAATGAATGTTGCGGTTTACTTTCCCTCATTTCTTTGTACTTACAATTCACCCAATAAAATGAAGGTGCACTTTTCTGACTCCTGAGACCAGCACATGGGTTTTGGGTGCAAATTCACTGTTTCTACCTTGCTTTCCTGAGACTGATTTCAGTCAACAGCAGGAGTGAGAACAACAGGAGCACCTCCTCGGAGTGGGTCAGCCCTAGACATTACACTGGTACTGTACTCACTGCAGCCCATTCTTTCTAGGTCTCTTCTTCAATTTGCAAAATTTCTCCAGCATATATCTAAGAAGTAAGGGATATGCCAGCACTTTATCAACACCATAATAATTGGCTTATCCAAAGCCACCTGGGGAGACCAAAAATCATATAGGTGATGTAGTGCATGATGACAGGAGAAGGTGCAAGAATTATTTACCATCCCTTCCCTTTACATACTTCAGCTTCAGAGGATTCCATCCTAATTATTTCATATATTTATATCTTTTTCTAAAGGAATATTCGGTAGTATTTTTAACAGTGATACATGCTAAAACAACTCACTGTCAATGGAGGTGCAACAAGTCTACGGACTGCCTGTAAAGATAAAACCAACTTGCTTATACCTAGAAATGGTCCATTATAAGTGTGTGTCTTTCTATGTTTGCAAATACAAAAATCAATGGAACCCTGATATTTGTAGGAATAAAAGCTCAACACTCACATCTTCAATCTAAGTTTAGTATACCATTTCAACCAGGGTAAAATGGTGAGGGGCAGGAATTAAGATCTCATGCAGCATCCCAGAGCAAATCCTTAAGCTTCCTGCCTTGTTTCCAGAAAGGGATCTAGTGCATGGTTTGGATGACAGAAGGGAAGAAGTTGGTCTTTCCAGAGGGCTACTTAAGTAAGCCCCCCACCCATGCCCCCTGTGCAGATGGAAAAATCTAAGGAGAAATCCAAAGGGGCTCCTGGTGCCTTTTCCTGTCATGCTCGTGGACAGCATGACATACCTACCATACCCACAGCTTACCTTTGGATATGATATTTCATTCCGTGGGTAGACTGAAGGCATCATGGTGCAGTTGCAGGACTGGGAAAATGGTGTTCTTCTCCCATTTGCACACACAGTGGTCTCAGAAACTGCGGTTACAGGTATGGCAGGTGGCCGCTTTCTCAGTGCTTTGTGCTGAGAACTGAGGAACAGTCGTATGAGACTGCTGCAGTACAGCAGAGCAGCCAGGGCTCTGGAAAGTAGAAATTTCCGTGCTTACTGTTGACAGACAGTCCAGCTTGCCTTGGATTTTCATTGCAACAGCTTTCGCTGCTGTAAGCTGTGAAGAAAAGTGCAGGGGCTTCACATCGTGACACTCTCAGATAATCTGCCTAGCATAAGGTTCATCCTAACCACTTATGGTGAGGTTGGTTTAAGTCTTAAAGTATGGTGTTTAGTATCCCTGTGCTCTCAGCACTCTATCACAGTCATTAACTGGAACAACTACAGATGATAAAATTACATACAATTTACCTCTATTGGCAATCCTCAGTACCAGTAATGACATCTTTATGCTGTTCTTCATCCATTTTAAAATTTGCTATCTGTCACTGTTGCATAGAAATTAATCATACAGAAATATGTTTTTATGGGTATGAATTTATCTATATGGAGAAGAACGAATGCTCTGTATAGAATGTCTTGAAAAGAAAACATTAAAAAGTGTTTTAGAAAGATAAAGACATCATCTTTTAAAATAGTGACAAATTATGTTATGTGTTTCAAAGTATTCTTTCTTCACATTTTCCTGATCTTTCATCATCCCAGATGTATAACTCTCTACCTCTATACAGTACCAAGTACCCTTGGGAGCCCTTTTGGAAGATCTGCAGGGCATTCAGGTTTCATAGTGTCATACAAAGATTCCATCTTTAGGAAGCTGTATCCAATTTGAAAACTTTCTGATGATATTTGGCATGTTTTTCTGAGCAGGGAAAATGTGTCTGAATGTTAACTAGGAAGCTGCTTTGCTCTATAGTGTTCGGTACTCACTGGGCTAGAGCAATGGTGGAGGATATCCACTCCTAGGCATCTCATCCCAGCCAAAAGAGAGAGATCGCCTACTCAAGAGCTGAGTGGCAGTCAGAGCCTGTGCAAGATGCCCTGGAGATCTTCCTCTCCTTCCATGGCCTATACATGAGTTAACTTAGGTGAAGCTGCCATTCCCTGAGTTGTGTTTCTGAGCTATGATTTGTTTCTCTGTATCCAGCACTGGTATTGATGTTGATCCAAACAAAAATCGTCCATGCCTGAAAGCTGTAACCTTGGGATACCTGGTGTCAGTGACACTGAATCAATAACACTAGTGGACAACTGTCCTTTCCTCTAACTGGGGAACTGCAGAAGACATTGTACTCCTTAGTCACAAAGGGTTTTTAAGTCACCAGACAAAGACCAAATTTTGCACCTCTTTCTTTGACACATGCTGGGGCAGAAGGCGAACTGTCAGATTAACAATGTCACTGCAGAGATAATATAGTGCAGTAAAAATGAAATAGCCTTTATAGGGACTGACAGTGCATTTTTTAAAAGCTTTTTTTAAAGACTAGAAAGAACATCAAAAGCATCTTAGAAAACTCCTGAGGCATTTGATTTGTGGAACAGCTCCAGAGAGATGCAACAGCCAGATATTGGCTGTGGCTAGAAAACAAAACGGACTCCGTAACAAGCTTTATTTCTACTTCCAGGAAAAGTCTGGAATGAAGTCAGTTACCTTCAAGGAAAAAGACTGCTACATGGTACAGGTAACCCTGGCAGCTTTTGGGAAGCAAATTCTCTGTGTGGAAAGGCATGTTCCCAACTGCTCCCCCCAGAAACACAGCCCCAGACAGGGGAACGTTCACAGCACTGAGAATGTGGCCACCAGTTAGTCCATCAATGGTATATCCATGGGGCAGCCCAGTTGGTTGATTAGCAGTGAAACAGCTGAGGAGAAACACTACCAGAAGGGCACATCAATACAGCAACTGAAATCCTGCTGCCAGCAAAGAAAGCCATTGCGGTCAGAAGGAGGAGAAATCCCACAAGGGATATGGTGAACAGTGGATGCCAGTGGGTTCTTGAAGCTGTTTGGACTGTAAGATCTACCAGCTCCAGAAGAGAGAACTACAGGGTGGAGCCAGTCTTTAGGAAGAGCCTTGGAAGGACTGGGCTAGAGGAGTAACAGGTAGCAAAATGGTTTCCAGCTCATACAGAGGTGACTGGAGAGGAGCCTGGTTGACAGAGTCCCTTGGGAGGCAGTCCTGAGGGGCAAAGGAGTCCAGGAAGGCTGGACATTCTTCAAGAAGAAAATCTTAAAGGCGCAGGAGCAGGCTGTCCCCATGTGCTGAAAGACAAGCCAGCAGGGAAGACGACCAACCTGGCGGAACAGAGAGCTTTGGCTGGAACTCAGGAAAAAAAGGAGAGTTTATGACCTTTGGAAGAAGGGGCAGGCAAGACAGGAGGACTACAAGGATGTGGTGAGGTTATGCAGAGAGAAAACTAGAAGGGCCAAAGCCCAACTAGAACTTAATCTGGCCACTGCCATAACAGACAATAAAAAATCTTTCTGTACATACATTAGCAACAAAAGGAGGGCTAAGGAGAATCGCCATCCTTTATTGGATGCGGGGGGAAACATAGTGACAAAGGATGAGGAAAAGGCTGAGGTACTTAATGTCTTCTTCGCCTCAGTCTTCAATAGTAAGACCAGTTGTTCTCAGGGTACCCGGCCCTCTGAGCTGGAACACAGAGATGGGGAGCAGAATGAAGCCCCCATAATCCAAGGGGAAATGGTTAGTGATGTGCTACACCACTTAGACACACACAAGTCTATGGGGCCAGATGGGAT
>NW_008794879.1:951764-958338 GCF_000699145.1 Aptenodytes forsteri | reverse complement strand
GGTCTCTTCTCCCAAGTAACAAGCGATAGGATGAGAGGAAGTAGCCTCAAGTATGCCAAGGGAGGTTTAGACTAGATATTAGGAAAAATTTCTTCACTGAA
The DNA here is from genome assembly GCF_000699145.1 of Aptenodytes forsteri. NCBI lineage: Eukaryota > Metazoa > Chordata > Aves > Sphenisciformes > Spheniscidae > Aptenodytes > Aptenodytes forsteri. Next base: position 958,237 of record NW_008794879.1, on the reverse strand, counting down.
AGGGTTATCAAGCATTGGCACAGGCTGCCCAGGGAAGTGGTTGAGTCCCCATCCCTGGAGGTATTTAAAAGACGTGTAGATGTGGTGCTTAGAGGCATGGATTTAGCAGTGTTAGGTTAACAGTTGGACTTGATAATCTTAAGGGTCTTTTCCAACCTAAACAATTCTATGATTCTATGATTCTATGACCTTGCAGAAGGGAGAGTGAAATTGCAGTGACCAAGAAGGCGGGGTGGAAATCACCAACCATGAACCAAAGAACAGAGAAACACTGTCCTTTCTTCCTGGGCCCCAGCCCATGAGGCTGGAGAGAGAAAATGAAATGCAGCTTGTCGTGTCTGGAGACAGATGACAGAGGGTCTGACAGGCCAAGTCTCCTGGTTCTGAATTAAATACAACTGCGAGCCTTCTGCATGCTGAGCACAGATCTCCTTCCCACAGCTTAGGTTGCCCCATCCCTGCCAGACACCAAGCACAAGCAGCCCCCACTTGAGAGGAGGCAAGCAGCAGCACAGATGAGGGGTGGAGTCTGGATCCACATGAGAGGCTGGCATTGGCAGACTGACATTGAGCCCTGCTGTGAAACTGAAGTCTGCATCTCATTGAGCAGTTATGACTCTCAGTGTGCATTTCTGGAAGCAGAGCTGAAGCATCCTGCCAGCATGATGTTCAGCAGCAGCAGCATGATGCTCTGGGGCACTGGAAGTCAGGCTGTAAGTATGAAGGGTATCCCACCGGACTGTGTCTCTCCTGTCATGTAACAGATAGTTATGCTTACTGTCTGTATCAGTTTGCTCTTCAATCCCATCCCCTGGAGGTCTTATCACCTTCTGTGACTCTATGTCTGCACCGGGAGCAGGGGAAAGTTGTGGCTTTCCTTCTTCCCAACCTGGTTTGCTCCTTCAAGCTGCCCAAAGTGCTTACACTTTGGGAAACCCTGGCCAAGGGGTAGGAAGACTAGCATTGTGTCTTGGCTTGGGAGGAAGCACTAAATCCAGCAAGGTTCAGAAGCACTTGTCTCAGTTGACTGGAAGCAGAAAGGCTGGAAACCTACCCTAATTTACTCCTTTCAGCTTGCTACATTTAAGACCCACTCCTGCAAGAAGGTTGCTGTGGACATTGTCTATTTATATTATGTATACATATGTTATAATGTTATGAATATGCTGAAGCCAGTGAGATAAAATCTCTGAGAAAGAACTTCTTGCTTTTGCTAAGAACACAGTGTAATAACATTATGGTGTATGTCAAGCTTTACTACCCGAATGTCTCTCTCACTTCTCCTGCTTAATCAATAGTGATATTCACCAAGGATCATCAGAAATCCTTCCTCAGTCCAAACAGCAGTAACATTAGTCAGACTGATGAGACACGTTTTGTGTGATGCCATGGTCTTCACATAGGATTTGAGACCACAGCAGTTTGTGTTCAGCTCCTGGCCTGTTCTCATAAGCTCGAACTAGGGTGAAATTTTACCAGATGTATTGATTCTTAAAATTTCCTATCTGTCTGTCTGTCTACCCATATACAAATATGTGCTTATATCCACAGCTAGGGTACAGATTGGGCAGAGGCAGTAAACTGTCTGACAAGACGCTCTGTGCTTTAAGGAGCTTCCTTAAGGAGTAGGTGATGTCCTCAGCTACAATAAATCAGTCCCATTCCCCTGCAGTCAGCTGAGCAGCTCTGGAGAAGCAATGGTGTAAACCCTGCTTGAACCCAATCCCAGACCCATGCTGGTGGTGCTGGCTGTGGACCAGATGAGCTGCCAGTGCCAGGGCAGCACTGCTGAAGTGAGTGGAGCTGTGTCAGTTTATATCAGCTGCGCACATGGCCCAGGGCACTCTCTCATCCCATAGCACAGGAAAACGTATCTCGATGTGGAGATAAGCCAGAGACCATGGAGCTTGTGACACGTAGAATATGCTCTCACCAAGTTTTGTCCCCTCTCTTTACTGCTTGAGGTATGTATCTTAAAAAGCTGATAGCTCTGAAGCTTTGTTACAGGTTCAGCAGCCCTCTCTGTTCATTAGTGTCTTTCTGGGAAGAAGGGGAATTTTCCAAAATGTTTTGGTCTCTGGGAAGTGAACGCAGAATTTGCTAGGTTTTCTCCTTTCATGTCCCTAATCCTGCTGCCACTGAAGCCATCTGGCAGACTGCCACTGTCCACAGGAGTGGGCAGGACCACATTTGCTGACGTGGGCTTTGGGACACGTGGTCCAACAGCTATACACAGAAGCCAAGAGAGTAACCTCATCGTGTACCGCATACCATTTTTGGGGTCAGAAAGAAGGTTTTCCTTGTATGCTGTTGGCATGACCTATACAAGGCCTTTGTCCTCTCACAATAAGATAGCAAATGTGTCCGGAGTCAAAAGCAGAGAGGATGGGGTGGCTGGTCTAATCCAGTCCAGCAGAGCTTTTGTGCCCCTGGCTCTGAACAGTGTGAGATTGACAGGCAATCCCACCTGCATCCCTGCTCTGAATGAGAAGCTGCTTTTGAGCCTCCCATTGCAGCTAAAGGAGGATTTTAGCTATGTAGAAAATGTCCCCTCTTCACTCGATTTCTTTCCTCTCACTCTTTGTTTCTCTCCTTGACACAAGACATGATCAATACTTAATTTCTCTCCTTATTACACTCACCACTGCAGCTCTGGCTTTGTTACCATTGTTTCTGTCTTTTACTCCTGGCCAAAAATCAGGGGATATTTTGCAAAGGACATTTTTGAAGTCCACTCTCCCATTTTCCCCTCTTCCTCCCTTGAAAATTCTGAAAAGCCCCAGCTCTCCCTAAATAACCCCCCTCCCTGCACCTCAGTGAGCTGGGCTGTTTTTCTCACAGCAAAGCCCAGGCAATGAATCACAATGGTGAGAATTGGCACAACAAAAGCACTGACTTCAGTTTATGTCAATTGCAGACACAGTCTGATAAAACAAACGGGGCTTCCCAGGTGAGGGGAGCGGTGGGTAGAAACATTTGTCTGACATAAGCTAGGCAGCTATCTGCCTGTTGGGCTAATCATCTGGAGTGTTGCTGGATGATCATTATTTATAAGAACAGCACAATACTGTGACAAAAGGGTAGCCTGTCAGAGCTTGTACATTTCCAGGTGGCCTGCTGAGTGTCAGACTCTGCTTTCTGCTCTGGAGAAGTATCCTGCTGCCTAAAGATGGTGCTGACTCACTTTTTTTTCCCTCTAAGTAACAAAAGTGAGAGGTGAACCTTTTTTCCCCCCTCCCACTTCTTTTGACCTCTTTGGCCCTTGCTATAGATGGTTTCATTAGTCGTGCTCTGCAATTATGTCTTCATAAACATGTGTGCTTATAAAAGTGTGTTCACCCTTTCACTCCATCATGCACAGGTTATTTGCATACTGGGATTTCAGGGATTTTCCCCCTTAAAGTGTTTTTCCAGGGCTCATATCTGGATGAATTGAGCTGTGGGGAGATGAATAGTTTATTTTTCAAAAGCTTAAAAGAGTTCAGTTAATCTTCTTATAGGCTTTTAATGGCGTTTTTGAATCAACATAGTGATTTAACTATGCAGCTAAGCTTCATGTAATTCTTTGTCAGTTCTGAAATATTTAAAGTTTCTTTATTTAATAAGGAAAAATTTATATTAGCAATATGGAATAATGGAAGTGAATCCAAAATATTACATGGTATTTTGGTCTCCAGGAGGTACAAATCAGAAGACAGACTGATTTCCACCAGCTAAACTATTTGCTCCATTGGATGTCTCCTTGTAATAGGCTGAGTCAAAGGCTCAGAAGCACAAACTGATGAAATTCAGAAAATAACAAGAAAAGTGGAATGAAAAACCTGCCTGGAGAGAAAAGGTTTAGGAAAAATCATTCTGGTACATTGAGAAGGAGCTAAAGTAGAGACAGTGGCAATACTTTCCAAGTAGTACAAACTGGGGGGGGTGGGGACAGGAGTACTGGAGAGAGTATGTTACATGACCTACTGTTGATGGACCTGTAGACTTCACCAGCTGCCTTCATAGTTTTGTCTCAGCTTCCTTGGGCTGCCAATGTGGATCTCACCTCCTCTTAATGCATTGTAAACATGGAGAAAGGTTTGGGGGCACACTTCTCCCTCCCCCTTGCTCCCTGCAATCTGGCCATGAGGAATGGGAAGGAAATTGTGAAATGTCTGATCCACCAGAAACATCTCAAAGGCATGGGCCAAAGAGAGAAGACACAAACACAAACTCCCTTGTCAACTTTCTCAACAGTAAACCTCCTCTTAGCTTCTGCTCTTCATAACTTTGGCATCATCTTTATCCTCTAGTTGTCTCCCTTCCTGCAAAGCTGTCTCTCTTCACTCATTTCATGCTCATCAGCCACACATTTTATTCTGCTGAAGGGCTCACTTGTCAGTTTACTTCTTCTTGTATCTGCTATTCCAATTTATATACAAGTTTGGGAATAGCATGAAAAAGTTGTATGTGATGAGAATTTGAAACTCTTAAAGCTGGAAAAATAAGAAAAATGAAGAAAGGAGATAATAATATAACATAAAACAATGAATCAGGTTTCAGGCTGCACATGCTGTCACTCTTCTCCTTCCAGATCAGACAAACGAGGCCCACTGGAGCACCTTTAAAACTGCTTATGGGGGATGGAGCCTGTGGTACTCATTGTTGCAAGACATTGTGGGATCTAATCATGTTGTGAGGCCACGAGTCAAAGTATTTATGGCTCAGATTTTCAAAGGAATATAGGACAGCTGGAGAATTAGCATGCATTTATTTCAGTTGGAAGGAGGTGTCAAAATCCTTTAAGTCAGTTTTCTTTTTTTTGCTTTTGTTTCGTGGACCTCTCACTTTCCAGTGGAAGTGAACATTTTTTGAAATTTCACATATTTCAACCAATATGTAGCTAACTTCAATCTCTTGATGATATAAATACTCAGTGATTACTCTGAATTTAAAATGTCATAAAGAGCTGTTACAGCCTGGTATTTTGGGATTTGGTTAATCACTTCCAAAGAAATGGCTGAGATTGCTCTTCTGAAATTCTTTGAGTTGCCTCAAAGGCTGTTTCAGTCACAGGTTGTCTTAAGGATCCAGGATAGGACAATATTTCTTCTCCATTGAGATACTGTGGCTGAAAGTTAACATTTAGAGAAGCGTGTGTAAATTGTGAATTCAGGATTGAATTGCCCATCACTGGATCACTGAAGTAATTGCTCAGCTGTCAGGTTGGAGCCAGAATTGTAATCTCCATTACTGGTTTCCATAGGTAGCCATTCCCGTTGTTTATTTCAGGAAAGTGGTGGTGAAACTGACATTTGGGCTCTGACAAACATCCCTTTATTTTCCCTGTTGCAAGGTTCAGGATCTGACAGATCATTTTCAGCCACAAAATGGTTCTGGGTTTCCAGTGTGTCAGGATCTTCTCTCACTTGAGAAGCACAGAGTTGGAGGATGTTGAGGAAGGCCTCAGTTTTAACATGTTCACTGAAAGCTATTATGTTCATTCCAGTCCATTAAGTCATGGGAAATCTCAGGAAAGAAAGCAGTTCTGCACCTGCATTTGCAGGTGACACACTGTTTTTAGAGTGTCTGAGAAAATAAAACCAAACCAAACCACGCTGCTCTAAAACTTCCTGATTGCAGTTGAGGAAAAAGATATTTTTCTACCCAACATCCACTGCTTCTCAGTGGGAATAAACTAACTTCACTTGTTTGCTCCCTTTTTCATTGTCCGAAGATAAATATATGTATGTCTATACTGCGTGGGCTTTATTAAAGTCAGGCATTTACAAAACATTGTGTAAAACAGTAAACCTTAATAATTACTGTGTATGAGTAGCGCCAACATATTGGAGCCTTCCCTAACTCACTTCCCAATGTGCCCCCAAAGCTCTTTTCCCAGGTGCTTTTTTCCCAGTTACACTAGCTGTGCAAATCCTGGACTCGTTTGTATTATCTTCCTGTAGGAAGCAATGCACTGAGTGTATAATCCTTTGAATATCTTCAACTATTTCTTCAATTCCAAGGCATGTATTAGATCAAGTTCTGTGACTACTTTTTATTTCAGTGTTACTGTTATTGTGCTTCTCATTGCAGGGAGCGAGAAACGTTCAGCAGTTGTGGGAAGCTTTGCAGCCTTTGCTTGACTTATTCTGAAAGATATGTTTTAGCATTCACAGCAATAAATGAATGGATGACTTTCCCAGTTGTTACGCTTTTGATTTACATGTCGAACTTCAAAAGTTTTGTCTTGGAAGTAAGAGTTGTTTGATTTAGGATGGCAAGAAAGATTGGCTTGTTTCACCCATTCATTGGTCATGTCTTTGTAAAAAAACACATAATGAGATGACTGATGACCCAGTCATAGAATCATAGAATCATAGAATCATAGACTAGTTTGGGTTGGAAGGGACCTTTAAAGGTCATCTAGTGCAATCCCCCTGCTGTGGGCAGGGACATCTTCAACTAGATCAGGTTGCTCAGAGCCCCGTCCA
>NW_008794879.1:936874-948725 GCF_000699145.1 Aptenodytes forsteri | reverse complement strand
TCTCCCCTGCCTGTCCTTCCTAAAGAGCCTGTATCCCTCCATCCCAACACTCCAATCATAGGAGCCATCCCACCACATCTCCGTGATGCCAATAAGGTCATAGCCCTGCAGGCGTGTGCATGTCTCTAACTCGTCTTGTTTGTTCCCCATGCTACGTCAGTGAAGTTCACGGTCCCAGTAAACTTTTCTGTATGCCACATGTGTTGTGTCTTTGTGCTTTCCTTTGAATTTGTACAACATGGACCCAAGGGCATTCTTTTGATACTTCCTGCTACCTGGAACTTTAAAGTTATTTTTCTGACCTATTTAGTCAGCATAGGTTGCTAAATCTTGTCATCAACTGAACCTGAAACATCTCACAGTTCTGAGTTTGGGTTTTATGCTCCTGCTTTTAGAAATCCTTGCACTAGATTGTAAACACTAGAAACACAGGGAAAAAAAAATGTTTAAAAAGGAATTTGTTTTGAAAAGGGGTGGATGTGACTAGTAGTATTGGGATTACTTTAGAAAATGAGGAGGTCAGCACAACAGCACTGCAGTCAGGAATGTGATACCAGCTGCCAAATCATCAGAGGTGCTGGCCAGAAAAATGTTGGATGGTTTTGGATGTCCAAGTCTAGCTGCTTCTGCACTTTGTACCTGTAAAGGCAGGGAAGATGGTGGTGTTATGCAAAGTGGGAAGACAACCAAGGGAGGGGAAGAAGATATGGCTACCTTATTGACACTGGCTTTCACTGTAATTGCTGCCATTTGACCATTTCTACCTTGATGAGGAAGCACTTTGAATAGCAGAAATTTTCAGGAGTATGAGGTGCCCGGGGACTCTTCAGTGCCAGCCAGGGCTTCTTTTAAAATAGGTGTGAGGTCTTCTATGTATTTTGGGCAGTAAGCATATGGATATGAGGTACAGGATCTCCTGCAGTTTGTGTTATGTCACAAAGCTGAACTTGTGGTTTCTACTGAACTTTCATGTGCTTTTAAGGATCCTCAGTGTCCTACAGCCTATTGCAAGTTAAAACCTCTATACAGGTGAAGAACATGTTGGCTAATGTCTGTCATTGGTGCTCTGTGTCAGTGAAGGTGCATCTAGAACAGCTTAGGCCCAGCCCTTGGTGCTCCAGATGTGGACCAGAAATTTCCCCATGGGGTAGGTTACTCCTTTATTCCTCTGCACTGACTTTTCTGTGAAGTGTCAGTGCTGACCACCCTGGGAGACACTATGTTAGTCTGGATTGACTATGGGTCTTAAGGGTCTGAACTCATCTGCGCTCTGTTCTTCTTCTTGGAATGGTTTCCCCAAACATCAGTGCCTTCTGCTATTGTGTGTGAGCACACTACTGACTGTCTTTTCATCAACTGAAGTAGCACCACAGCTAAGCTGCCTCCCACACTGCCTCCTGACTTGCTCGGCAGCATTCTTTTTTTCTGCCTGCACAGTTCCTCAGCTGTGCTAGGAGGACCTAGCCTTTTCATCCCAATGGCTGCATGTTCCCTCCTCATGTCCCCAGCTGTGTAGCTGACACCATAGCCTCCACTTCTCCATGTCCTATGGCCAGGGTCTCTGCAATGGTTATGCACATATTTACTGTTATGCTTTGGTGAGATTTTTCAGGTGCCTCTCACCTATTCAGTGATCTCAGCTCCTCCTTCCTCCCACCTTGGGCTCCACTTATATACCTGCATTTATTCATAAGGCTATCTCCACAGTCCTCTGCCTAGTCCAGCAGAGAACAGTGCAGCATTTCCATGTAAATTATATTACCTAGGCAGCTGAGATACAAGTGGCTCTGCATCAACAAAGCTGTGGATGAGGTCTGTGTTTCTGCCAGAAAAGCAGAGTAGGTTATGTCTCCAGAGACGCACTCAGTCCATTATTAAGATTTCTACCTCTTTACTTTTTTAGATTTTCCTTTGCTATTTAATAGCACTGGCACCTTGAAAAGTTAGTTAGCTTAGCCCTGCAAATTTGCTACAGATATGTTTTAAATCTCACCTACAGATTCATGGTGCTCCTAAATCTGTTAGGGCTTGGGAAAATCTGACCTGCACTTTGTGGGAAGCTCTCAGCAGAAGGGACTACAGCCAGCCATAGACAACTGGGACAGGACAGAGCAGATGCTTTGCTCCAGCACATGGATGTTCCAGGTCTGGCTTGGGCTGTGTCCCTGGGGGAGCAACATGAAGATCCTTGCATCACTGCAGCCTGTGTTGTTTCACTACTAATCAATAGAGACTTCTTATCCCTGGAGTTTGCAGTTTTTCCCTTGAGACAATATCAGCAAGTGGGATTTCAGAAGCACAAGCACTTGCTTTACCCTCCTGCCACTGAAGTCATTGCGTGTTTTACCCTTGGGATCAGTAGGAGGAGAATTAGGCCCATACCGAGCTCTTTTGAAAATCCCACTCTTTAATGAAGAGAAAAATGGGATGTTGATGACTGTGTTCTAAAAGCTTGTCAGAGAAGACAGAATTTAAAAAGCACTGAAGAGAACAGAGTGCTGCAGTTGCCTGTCTGGCCTGCCATTTCATCCCCAGATGATAGTTTTTCCTCTGAGAATGATACTTTTAATTGCTTGTGAGATACTATGCCTCATCTAGTGAACAGAGACTATAGAAAAGCTGGTAATCTGCAGTAACTGAATTTGGCTATTGTGAAGTTGTCTTTGTGTTGCAGCATGATAACAGAAAAAATAGGCCTATTTAGTGATTAACACAGAGACAGACTAATTGCCTTTTTTTTTTTTTCCATGAAGACAGTGGTTAAGTGAGCAGTCATAGCTCCCATAACAACAGAAAATAATTTGAAAGATTAGATGTTACCTCTTAAAATACACTCAAGTGAAGCACAAGTTATATATTAATTGACAAAACACCTGTCTAGGGGAAACTGTTCAGCTTGTTTTCTGCGGGAATATAGGCTAAACCATCATACAAGTTGGAAAATTTAATGATACCCTATTCTTTTGTTATGAAATGCAACAAAATGGATGGCGTCCACCCTTTGAGAACCCAGTACTCAAGACAGTCAAGAACAATACAGCCCACATCCCCTGAAGTTTTGCTGATAGTAGCTGCAGAAAAAGTCAAAGTTTACATCAGTAAAGTCCCATGTTTACATCAGTTCATTAATGTTTTAGGATCCTTCATGTTGAGTTGAGGTTTTGCTCTTTTTCCGCCGCCTGCATGGACTTTTGCTTAATAGTGCTGCCACTTAAAGTTTTGTTCAGACAGCCTTTCTCCTCTTTCCTCATCTTCCTTGTTCTCAGCTTTGCATACTGTCTTCTGTGGACTGATCTGAGAGTCTGATTTTTGTAACACTACTCATGGACTAAGGCTGCCTCTGGCACATATGCAACTGCTTCCGTGAATGTCACTATGTTTCATTTCCAGCTAAAAAGCAAAAAGAAGGAAGTTCCTTCAGCGTGGAGGAAGTTCAGAACTTCCTGATGTCTCTCCTATTTTGTTTGTTCTCAGTGGATAAAGGAGGGAGTTAAGAAAATCTTGTGCCTGACTTCTGATTCTTTTTCAGACAGGTGAACAGCTTCCCTGGAGAAAGGTTTATTAATGCCAGTAATGTTGGAACAAGACTCCAAGCTTTAAACACTAACCTCAGCCAATCTCTTGCTGATCCTGGACTCTGTGGAAGAAGGTGTGTGAATCATTTTTGCCTTCCAGCTGTGCTTTGAATGCTTTATGGGTCAGGTCCTACTCATGACTTTTTAGATAAGCTTACAATGAGTGTGAAAACACATGGTGCAGATGCAACACTAATGATTTTTAGCTGGTGGAGATCTCAAAAAAATTTTATAGGAAATATGTGAAAGAAAGAGTGTATATGTATGCGTGCACATGCTTGTACACTACAACAAAGCTTTAAGAGAAAAAAAGTAAAAATCAAGAACAGAACAGGTTATTATTAAGATAAAACTCTCAAGGCAAAAATATTTAGCTATCTTATGCTGGGAGAAGAAAAAATGGCCATGAGCATGTATAAAAGACGTTGTAACTTTTTCTACATGCTCCATGTCACTCTTAGCCTGAGCTGCCATATGCGTCTGTGAGCTTGGAGACAACCATCTAAATCCCCACTGCACAGATAAACAAATGCATGAGAGCTGTACAGTGTAGTTAAGATTTAGTTTAAAAAAAAAGTATTTAGAAACTTGTATGATTTACAACAATTTCTTCCTTCTTGTAATTTGTTACTCACCTGGGATCTCCCAGTTGATGCCCAAGCTCACTGGGACATGCAGGTAGCATCATGGGTTGAGTTTTAAAGGGTCTTCTACAAGGGGTCTGATGGATCCTTTTTTCTATTTTCCTGCATTAAAAAAAAAAACCTCTTCTTTTTTGGTCTTGGTAATATCATCTTGATATTCCTTGGTTTGTACAATGCACTTCTCTTCAGCTCTGCTCTGCCACACTGCCACTGCAAGCCAACATTAAAACAAAGAAAGATTTTAACAATGTTTATAAAGGTCTGGTCAGGGTGGTCCCCACTGACCCTGAGGAGAGGGACAACCCACCTTGTGTGTAAACTGTGATATACCAGCCATGGAGAAGATCACAGGACATCTTCCTAGGCTAAGGAAGACAAATTTGGGTTTTGTTTCAAATATGGGCAGGAAGTCAAGTCTGTGAGCTTTCATTTCCGTACACGCACAGGGTCAAAAGAGCATTGACCCCTGGGAAGGGAGGGGGTCACAGTGGTACCAGGTGATGGCCAACACGAGATTAGCTTGCGAAGCTAGTGAGAGCTCAGTCCTCCCTTGGCCTTCATCTTTTCCTCCCCATTACAGCTTTTGCCTTTTTTTTTTTTTTTTTTTTTTTTTCTGGCTGCCAGGACCCAGCCGAAATGGGCATCTGGAGCAGGGAGCATGGAAAGGTAGAACACAATCAACTGAGATGTGATTTTTATTTCCAACACTCGAGGGCACTGTTGGTTTAGTTTTACAGCAGTCACGGTCCCCCACTGGCAAGCCCCCTCTCCGGATCCCACCGGTGAGAGCCTGGCCTCCCCTGGGATGTGCAGCTTTTGGCGCTTTTGGGGTCCAGCCTGGGCTCCTAGTCCTCAGCTGGTATGGGGCCCTCCCCTGAAATACGGTGTCTATGGCTGAGAATGTAGAATAAGAGACTGCCAAGCGCTGTTGCAAAACCAGACTCATGGCAGTGCTTTCCAGCTGCTATGGACACTTCACATTGACTATTTAAACAGGGATTTCAGAGCAGAGCTTCAGGACTTTTGATTTTGATGCCTCAAGCTTTAATGCATCTTCAAGTGATGTCCTGTGGACTAGGGGACTCTTGTCTTTCTCAAAAACTGAGTTTTGGCCTGTTCCAAGTAAAGATGTCCCATTGCTGTGCTATTTGAGTCTGCCATTTCAATCTTGCTTTTTAGCTCTTGTGGAGGTAGGTGTGGCAGTTCTTTGCATCAGGAGGAATGAAACCTTCTCTGTGTGCACTGGGATGTCTTTGAATCTTTTCAAGATTTTGAAGACTTTAAATGTTGACGAGTTTGAAGCAGTTAGGTTTACAAACAACAAAGGCTTTATTATGGAGACAGCCTGTGCAGGAGCAGTAGGAGATTTTGAAAATGCTGGGTTTATGTTGGCCGAGAACAAATACTTAGGAACATGCTTGGACAGCTTAAAGCAATCTAAACAGTCTTACCACATTTCCCTGGCTGCCATCTGATAAGGTAGGCAATGTGTGTGAGAAAATTACAGACTGAAATGAGCTTTTTCTAAAATGTTACAGGCCCTTGAAAAGACACTCAGAGCCTATGGAGACCCTGAGCATCTTCAGGAGTACATTGTCTTTTGCCTGAAACATACCTCAGCACCCTTAAAAGGTGTTAACTGCTGCAGGCTCCCAATATTAGGGAGCGCTTGCTCACTGCCCTCATCTCTTCTAGACAGGCCACTCTGCAGTCCTTCAGCCTGGCACAAGACATAACATAGCCACAACTTGTCAGCTTTCTCCAATTAGTACAGCACTGTTAGTGGGTTCTGTGGGCTCTGAAGAAAAGTTGTGATACCAAATCTGTTTTCAACTGTCAAAGGACTAATGGAAATGCTGAATCGCCCATTTTTTGCTGAAAATTGGACTCTCTCCACCCAGATGGGTGCAACTTGGCTTTCCCCTCACACCCATCCCCTAGTCATTTTTTCTGTGCTTGGAAATATGCTTCTATTCATGCACAGGTGCAGATGGTGATCTTAGCACTAAGTGGCAAAAACCATTCTCTGGACCATGTTTACTGGGCATCGGGGACCACACAATTGTTTCTGTCTTTTTTACTTCTGGTGAGCCTTGATTTGTGTTTGAAGCCATCTGGGTGGCCTTATGCCAGCACACCATGTTACTTAGTTTTATTATTGGAGATGTAACAAAATACTTCTAGCAGTCAAGGAGGCCAGCAACAGACGAGGTAATTGCTGCATTTATTGATGGCTTACTAGCTTTGAGCAGTAGGAACCACAGGATGAGACATATGCATTACATCTCTGCTACAGCTAAACTAGGCTGAACAACATCTGGTGTTGGGTTAACAGATGACAGATCAGCCAGACGTTGATAGGAACAGCAACTTGCCAACAAGCTAGTGCTGTTAACAGCACTTCACACTCCACTCGTTCCTGAAGCTGTTTAAAAAAATAAATGAAGCTGATAAATTTAAAGCAGAACTGGAGGTCAAACTAAAAATGATATGGTCAAGTGGACCTCATGTGCTTTAAAACTTGAAGGCTGAATTTCCAGCCTTCCTAGTAGGTTGGGACTCTTCAACAGTGGGAAGACAGCTAGATAATACTTACCTCGAGTCCAAGCAGAAGCTCTGATACTTTTGCAGGCAAAGACTAAACTTAGTTTTTTGCAAAGGAGTCAATTCCCCAGACTTGGCCATTTCTAAAAACAGGTATGGATAACACCAGCTAATAGCCATGGGGTTTAAGAGTACATTACGCTTGTGGCACCAGTAAAACTGAAGCATGAATCCAAAATCAAGTGGGTTTTTTACTGGTATACAGGAGGAAACAAAGGTATTTTATTCTTCAAAGGAAACCAGGGCTCTGCTGTTTTGAATTGCTCAGAAGATTTGGTTTAGTCCTTGTGTGTAATACAGCCAACAGACTGACTCCTCATGACTCCAAAGGGCAGGGACGGGGGATCATTTTGATGTCAAAGGTTCTTTGATATCTCCTCCCTCCTCCTTTCTGTGATATCAAAGGAGACCCTGATGCTGCTGTACTCCTGTTCTTGCAGGGAGGTGGGTCCCTGCTGTCACTTCCATTTTATGGATGGGAACTGAACACAGTTTGGACTTGCTGACACTTTTGAAGGAACAGGGAGCTGAAGCTGCCTTGCCTGGTATCTGGCTCAGTGAATGAGCCTTCCTCTGAAAGTTCATCACTTCATGCAGCCCACTCTGTGCAATGATATCACTCGTCCTGCTGAGCACAAAGACTTTTTACACAATTTCATCAGACTTTTTACTGATAGTATGATATTGCTTTTCAGACATTAGAATCGATTTTTTCCCAGCACTGAGCTACTCCATGGGCTGAGATGAGCAGCATCTCCAGCAGTTCCTAGCCTCAGTGCACTCAGACTGTGTCCTCACTGAAACGCTTCCTTTTTCCTCACCTTTGAGGAGCCTTGGCATGGGCTCTCTATCTTCCAGGGACTTGGGGAGATGTGACAGATTTAATCCTATTGAAGTCAGGTGCATATGTGTGGAAGGGGAGGGGAAAGGAGCAGCCCGAAGGGGCTTTAGGGCTCTGGTCTGGAGCACCGGAAGCAAGAAAACCTGAGCCTTGGCCAGTAGTAATAGCTTGAAGACACTGCTGCAATCCAAAGAGTTGTGCATGTTTCCTGCTCCAAACCTTATTTCAGACCTCAGAAAAATATCAGGCAATGCTCAAGGGGCTTAGCAGCACAATGTGAGATGTGATTTTTTTTTTGTGAAAATTACTTCTTTACAATGAAAACTGGATGGTAGCCCCAGTGCAGTGATGAACTGTCAAATTTGTGGTGTCACTCAGCCTGACTGGCAGAGGCTGGTAAAGACCACAGAAACACATTGGGATGCTTAGCAGACTGCTACTCCAGCTGTGTCATGCATACATGCATACCACTTCTTCCCTCCACCTTTTCCTATGTGATTTAGCAGCAGCTGATTAGCTGAGTGGTAAGCCCATGAGCTAAGGCAGTGTATCAAATACATCACAGGTCAGATCTTCACAAGTACACATATATATCAAACACATCACAAGTATCAGATGCATCACAAGTCAGATCTTCTAAGCCAAATACAATACATCGATTTCACATACAAGATTAAAGATGCACAGCAGGCCAACACACATGATCTGAGGTCCTGCCCCATGCAGTTCTGGAGCTTCCACTGTGCCTGTGGATATTTTGTCCATTTATTCTTGCTTTATTAGGTATCATTGCATACAGAGGTGCAAGATACCTCTGAGAAAGGACTCTGGCCTACTTCCGTGGAAATGTCAACATTCTCCATGTTAGTTGATGCGACTTCTTGTCTTTCTAAATGGTGATGGTTGTATGTCACACAGCATATAGTGACAAAACTCTGGAAATGAGAAAGGCACCATTGGAGACAAACAAGAAGTCCAGAGCCATCTGGCTTTCTGCTTTTCCCCGAGTCTTGGTGGCAAGTGCATTGGAAAACCACCTACAGGACAGTCAGTGGGATATGCTCTTTTGGTAAGTCACCACAGCACTGCTGCCATCAATTCATAGAAGTTTTCTTCTGACTAAGCATTCTAGGCAATTTGTCCTGAGTTGAGCAGGACTGGCCTGCACTGTGCAATCCATTCCTCTATAACTTCATAAAACTGCAGAGAGTTCTTGGGCTCCAGAACATCTCCTTGGACATTTGCTTCCACACATTCTGAATTCCTGCCAGTAATATTGACTGGGGATACCTGCTTGCTCTTTCACCTTAAATTTCATCTTAGATTATCTGTGAATGGTCTTAAACAGATCTGACCGCTCTAGCTGAAAATGCCAGTTCATCAAAACTAAGCAATTCTAATGAAATTCATTGGGGGAGACAGGGAAGGCATAAAAGATGAAAAAAAAAAGTTGAAAATTTGATCTGGTGGAATGTTTCAGTGGGAAATCTAGATCCTGTAAAAGGGCTTTTCATACACCAAGACTTATTAGGGATGTTTGTATAAGATTGGCTTTTCCAGAAACAGCCAACAAGGGATCTTATTTCCCAGAGATTTACTGGGCAATATAACCATTGTTACATTGTTACGTCCATCCTGCAAGTAAATAACCAGTCTGAACCCAGTTCAATATAACATAGGGAAAACTTAAGCATTAGTAGAACTCCAGTGTTATTAAGGAACGCTTAAACTGAGAAATTGTGGTCACAATACCAGCTTTACACCTCAGCCTTCAGGAAGAAAAGAGCTACAAATATATGTTCTCTGGTTTGAGTAGTCAAAAGTGGTCACCTAATTTTATGTTTGGCATAGCAGGCCATAGTATTTACCTGTATTCACTCCTGCCTGAAGTTCAATATTTTTGCTTAAACAAGAGCACGCTCTTTCCTGGACCATCCCAATGGTTGTGGTATCTGCTCTCTATTGAAAAGCTTACACGACATTTCTGGTTCAAATTTATCCCAATTCAGCTTCCAGACTCTGCCCAAGAGGCCTCTGTGCCTACACCTTTGCCAGCTCAGAGAGCCTTCTATGATCAAATTTCCCATGGAGGCACTTTGAAGCTGTTGATCAATCTCTCCCTTCTTTTATGCCCCAGAAGTCTCTTATTTTAATGCTTCTCAACTTCTAATTGTTCTCAGAGTTCTTGCTAGAAGCCTTTGCAGCTGAATGACATTCTTCTGGAACAGTGCTCCCTGACTTGGTCCCCACTCTTTTCACTTGTTGTACCCTTTTGCACTTGGTAAGAGAGCTTATGGATTCTTTTTGCACCACACTGGAAGATGAACACAAATTTTCTAATGGTTTCACTGGGGAAGACTGCCTCTGGAAATCAAGATCACTTTTCTTCCTTTGGTATGCTGGGTTTTTGGGGGGGTTTTGGGTTTTTTTTTTTGTGACCTTTGGCAAATCTTATTTTTTCTGTGCCTTTGCCAGATGGGAGATAATCTTCCCCTCACAGTAGAGATTATACTCCATGCTTCACAAGTACTTCTTTTGCACTTAAGCCCATGTAGAAATGAAGATAAAGGAATATTCCCTAAGCTGCAACTTCATTACAAATGCATCTGTTGCTGAGGACTGTGCAAACATCTAACTTGTCATCTCCACTGAGCAAAAGCGATGCCTGTAGCTGGAGCTTTAATGGCAATGCTTTCTCCTGGGACAGAAGTTGGAATAAATTCCAGTAGCCCACCCCTCCTGTTTGTAGAATAACATTGGCTGAGTCTACACAAAAATGCCTTGAACTTTTAAGCACAGTACCCAGCTTTAAGCATGCTAAATTTGTGTCTGTCTTATGCAGTTTTCACATACCAATCCTTTCCACGCAGCAGATAATTTTTCTAGAGCATCCATCAACTTTCAACCTTGTTGATGTGCTTGATGCTATACAGAGTGTGGTAAATTTGAGTCTCTGCAGCACAAAGGTGGTGAGCTGCCCCAGTTGTTTGAAGCCCTATTCTTTCCTGCCTCAAGACCATACCTCCACACCTGGTCCTTGTGACCAGCCTCCTTCATAGACAACCCTTTCTTCTGTCCCCAGTTTCATGCATAAAATGGTTGTTTCCTTACCACATACTTGCAGTTGAATTCCTAACTTCAGAGTCATCACATATCTTCTCATACTTCTCCTGTTTGTGCCAGGCCTTCTCAGTGCATGGTGATACTAACAGAAACATGGACACAGAAGTTGTATTGAGCCACTTTCCTGTACCAAATAAAAGTCTGGGCCCGACTTGTTCATCTGTGTATCAATATGTCATTTGTGGCCTTCCAGCTGCCCTGGAAAGCTGGCATTTCCATGATGAAGCCCAAGGTTTGTAGGAATATGATGGACACAACGTGGGGCAGCAGCAGTCCCTTGAAAAGAGAAGGACCAGGAAGCCTATGCGTCAGCCCCTGCAGGTGAATCATCAGCAGGACTAAACATCTCTGATTTCTTCCTAGGATGTGGTATTCCCTTTTCTACCATTTAGCTTCCACTCTGCCCTGTGATAGAAAACTTGCAGCCCAGAGTAGCAGTTAGGGGTCTGAGGTGCAGCCCATTTGCAGTCTGCCGGGAAAGATTGTGGACCATGAGAGCAGGGGTGCTTGTAGGGGTGCTAGTTCTTGAGGATAAGGGAGATGAGGAGCAAATGGGCCTCTGAGGGGGGCTACTGGAATGAAGGACACCTGGATAGGGGTTGTGTATCCTTGCCCAAAGTTATTGTCTAATCTCAGAATTCAAAGTTGCTTGTGCAGAATCTGAAGCAATCCTGCCAAGCTCTGAGACCTGTTAACCTTACATTACTGTAAGTATCTGCACAGAATAAACAGCTCTGAGTCTTGCAAGAACAATTGAAAAGCACAGTTCCCTGCATCTTCTCCCTAGAGATTGGACTCAGAGGTCTTCCGGACACCACCTTGATAGCCAAATAATGTCAGGACCACAGTTTCACCATGCAGGGGTGTAAGGGACAAGGCCCACGTGGCTGTGCTGTAAGCACAGACAAAGCCCCAGGGAACGCTCCAGAAGCCAGCCACGGGGAGGAGCCCGGTGTCACTCTCCTTGACTGACTAATGTCTCAACCACTCCTGGAGCTGGGGTGAGAGAAGACTCTAGAAACCTTGGGCTGGAGCCAATAAATAGGGGCGCACGTGAGCCTCCT
>NW_008794879.1:932825-936834 GCF_000699145.1 Aptenodytes forsteri | reverse complement strand
ATCCAGGATTGGTGATTTCTTTATCTCTCTCTACCTCTCTCCTGCTTCCTAGCTCTCTTTCTCTTTCTCTTTCCTCCTCCTTCTTGCCCTCTGCTTTTGATGTTGCTAAGTAATACAAGGCCTACCTCAACTCCTCACAAAGCCGCTTAGCTTGTATTATATATTGAGACATAGAGGGTTGATGCTTATAGAAGTGTTCGTGCCATTAAAGTTGGAGTTTGGTTTTGGACCTTGAGTGTTATTTCACCTTAATCCACACCGAGGGGATTTGCGGACCTTAGTCACTCTCCCCTTCCCGCAGGTGGGACGTGACAAGGGGTTTGATAAGTTCATAGTATTCTCTTATTTGAAGAGGCCTCAGGCAGGCAGGACAGCCAGCTGAAGTGTCTAGGTGTATGGTGCAGCTCCACACTGGATCCAAAAATCCCAGTCAAGATGCTAACAAACACCCAATAGTGTGCTGCTCTGCAGAAAGTCTGTGAGCCTTCATTTGTGCATTGAGACATGGTGTTTTCCCCAGCCTGGTGGACTCAGAGGCTCTCCCCCACAGCCTGGCAGCTGCTGTTAACTGTCCAAACACACACCTGCCAGGGAGCTGGGTCTGCAGTGTACCTTAAAGGTCAATATCGCTATTGCAAGTGCCTGGTTTGCTTCACACGTATATAAGGAATAACCCTATGCACCAGGACAGCCTGGGAGCCAACCAGATGGAAAGAAGATTTGCAGAAAAAAGCCTGGGGCTCCTGGTGGACACCAGGTTGAACATGAGCCATCAATGTGTCCTTGCCACAAAGAAGGCTAATGGTGTCCTGGACTGCACTGGGAGGAGTGTTGCCAGCAGGTCAGTGGAGGGGATCCTTCCCCTCAGTGCTGGTGAGGCCACACCTGGAGTGCTGGGTCCTGTTCTGCACTCCCCAGTACAAGGGAGATATGGTCCAGCAAAGGGCCACTAAGATGATTAAAGGACTGGGGCTTTTCTCCTGTGAGGAAGGGCTGAGAGCAGTGGGACTGTTCAGCCTGGAGAACAGAAGGCTCAGGGGGGGATCTTATTAATGTATATAAAGACCTGAAGGGAGGCTGCAAAGACGACAGAGCCAGGCTCCTTTCAGTAGTGCCCAGTGACAGGACCAGAGGCAGCAGGCACAAACTGAAACATAGGAGGTTCCTCCTGAACATCAGGAAACCCTTTTTCACTGTGAGGGTCACCAAGCACTGGCACAGGTTGCCCAAAGAGGTGGTGGAGTCTCCTTCCTTGGAGATATTCAAAAGCCATCTGGACATGGTCCTGGGCAACTGGCTCTTGGTGGCCCTGCTTGAGCAGGGCGGTTTCTGCCTGAAAGGTTTGGGCTGCTGTAATATGAGCACATCACACATGTAACATGTATATATTGGTTTGACGTACATGCTGAATGTCATCCCAAGGAAAGGACAGCACAGAAACCATTCCTGATATTTGATCCTGTAAATATATTAGTGAAGCAAAACTACCGTCCTTAAAACAGATGGAAAAAAACCTCAGCCATTGCCAATGTCTCTCTAAAGATATCTTTAGCAAAAAGTTAACAATTTTCTAGTGTTAAATATTTATAGGCATATGGGGACACCAGTACTGCCCTTCATCAAGATGGCTTTGAAAGAAGTTATTTGAGACAGCAAATCTAAAAGTTGGTGTGTGTGATATGACAGGACTCAGGAAAATGAAATAACCAAATGAGGCAAAGCACATTTAAAATTATTGAAAGGATTTACTGCAGCATGTAACGGAGCTGTCAGACAGACTAGATGTCTCACTTGGTTGTTACTGTTGTCTCACTGCACTTTCATATGACAAGGCTCTGCTTTCTCTGAGATGACTGACTGCTGCGTCCTGACTGCATTGGATTCTGTGACAAACATCCTTCCCACAATGCAAGAAAGAGCTGGGCAGTGGCAAGGAAAGTCTGAGTCTCAGTTAACTTGAAAGACCTATCTGACATGGATGCAGCAGTTCAAATGATCCTGGCAACATAAATAAATCTACAGCAACAAGATGATGGAGAAGACTCCTGGTACAAGTAAGAAAACAGGCCCTTACTTTCCAAAACAAGGGGTTTTATGGTTTGGTGAGATGCTGAGCTTGTTTAGCTGGCTAGGGCTGTAGGAAAGGCTCATACCACGCTGCACAGAACATAAGCTCTCAGTCACCAAACACCATCCAAAACACCATTTCTCCTCATAGCCATCTGTGACTAACCTATAAAGGCTCCAGGACCAGAGGACATAGAAGAAACAGAAGCTCAGGCCAGACTTCAGCTGTTGTAAATGTGATCAGTACACTGCAGGGCTAATAACCAAAGGAAAGAGCTACATCAGGTAAGCCATTCACAGCGCACAGACTTTGCTGGTCCTGCAGGACCCAAGGACTGTGCTGCTATGCCTTCTGGAGCTCCATCCATCAGGATTATTTAAGTACAAGGAAGCAATGAGTGCTCTTGTAACAACGCTGTTTTTCACTGCTGACAGATCTAGCCACATAGTGGACTTTCTTGTATTGTAAAGCAGTTGGATACAATGGGACTAAGCATAGTGTAAATGCCAAGACAGATTACAGCAAAACAGACAGTTTGGAAAGGGCTGGACCATGGCCAGGCAATACATATCTGTGCTGTGGAGCAGTGGGGCAAGACTCATGGCTCCTGGCTCTTTCCACACCCATCAGTGCCCCAGGGTAGGGTGCAGCCAGCTAAGTGCATCCCTCCCCAGTGGAATCGCTGTGCTTTGCCTTTGCAGTGGTCTTCCACACCAGTGTGCTGGCCATGCTCCCCAGGGGCAATGCTGCATGTAGCTTGGTTGAGCCTTTTCCCTGCAATTCAGCACAGAGCCAAGCATTCAGCCTTGCCTCTGCAGAAACTGCCTGACAGTCAATGCTGGGAGCCGGGCAGCAGCAGAATTTTTCATTCCATTAGGTATTCACACTTTCTTCTCCTGTCTTGCTGTTGTTTCTAAACATGACAGACAATAATCAGAAAACAAAAGCATTTAAGTTCTCTCCACTGGCAAAGCAGCACATTCACAACGAACATCAAAGGTGGGGTTTAGTGATCATTAGTGCAATACCACACTTCAACATGATCAAAGCAATCAGTGCCCAGACACAATAAAGAAGATGGAGCTCTGATTCAGGTCCTCCATAAAAGGCAACAATAAAGAGATCTGGGGAGCGGGTGAGAGCATGATAAGTATATGAGGGCATGCGGCTGAGATACCCTTTTACATCAAAACCAATTCTCATTTCATATCCAATTATACCTCTGAGCCGTTCAACCCAACATCGCTGTCATCTCTGGCTTTCAATTGACATTGCAAATTGTGGAATAGAAAAAGCTACCAAAAAGCATGTCTCAGTTGAAATTCCTCCTGAAGTTTGTCACTGCAGATGGGTAACTCTTTGAGAGCTGGGATACTTGTTCTGGCCTTATTGATGTTGCTAGCCAGCCTCATTCACATTTGGGTGAGGAACTCTTTAGCTACCGCCTAGTCAATGAAAATAGTCTTTTTGCTTACCGTCTGATACATGGTAGAAAGCTCTGACTGTAGTGACAATGGACTTTGCACCGTTGGGTGTCCATAGCCAGGGAAACGACTGCCATTGAAGGCAAGCGTAGAGATGTCATTCATCAGGCTGCCGTAAGGGACTGAATCTTTTGTCTCTCGGACTTGCACAGCTCAGGATACAAAAGTGCACCTAGAAAATCCCATAGGAAGCCCTCGCCTTCTGCCTGAATGGGGGCACCTCTGAAACACCCAGCTTTGTCTTAAAATCCTCAAGACATACAGACTCTTCTATATGCCAGGGGCATCATCCCAGTGACTAATTACAGCAGTTACATATTTGTGCCCTGTTCTCTGAATTCAGGTTCAAGCTTACTGATTTGCAGGGTGTGGGGGAGAGGCTGGGAGAGCTTGTCGTTTGGGGTTTGTGGGTGGGAGGGTTGGGTTTTTTTTTTGGGGGGGGGCGGGGTGGATTACC
>NW_008794879.1:925203-932510 GCF_000699145.1 Aptenodytes forsteri | reverse complement strand
GTTTGTTTTTTTTTTTTGGGGGGGGGCGGTTGGATTAGCAAGACCTCAGATTCTGGAAGTCTGGTCCCAAAATACGTAGCCCGCGACTGTGACTGAGTCACTCTGTCTTCTCTTGTGTAAGCTAAACTGCAAGAGCTTCTTAAGCCTTTCTCTGGAAGAAGGATTTTCCACACTCTGAATGGCTTGTAAAGAAGATGTTCTAAAAGTATCTCAGGGGGAGAATACAAACAAAAGATCAGACCCAGTGAAAAGAAAGACATCCAGTGATACTTAGCAGAGCAAGACGCTTGTCTGGAAGCAGCAAAGCATCAAGAAATATTGGCATGTTGTGTTGACACCAAATTAAATATGGGTTTGTCAGCTGCTGAGGGAGTAAGAAAGGGAAGCAACTGAGTCATGTGTGTTGAAGAAAAGGAGCCACGGCAAGTCACAGAGGATACAGAACAATTCAGTAACAGAACAGGGATGTTTTGCAGGGGGATAAAATTATTTTGCTTTAAAGGATGAGATGGGTAATAAAGTTTGAGGCAGAGAGGTGCTCATCTGTGTTGGCAGTGAGTGTAAAACTGATGCTGTTTCACTCACTCCGACAAAGCTTCATCAGTATACACAAGCTAGCAATGCAGCTCTTCATCTGTATCATGAAATGGCTTCAGCTGGACAGCATTCCCATTTTGTTTTATAAATATACACTCCTTTCCAGGTAACAGCGGCATAAGCTGTTCTACCTACTGGAACCTCTTTAACTTCACTTATCTCCTATTTCAGAAGTAAAATGGGTTTTCTTTCCCAAAAGCTCCAAAGTCACCCAGTGAGGGAGTATAGTGGCCTGTGGCTCTTCAGCACTGAGCCAAACACCCACGTAATTCCTGGAGAGAGCAGGGTACGCAGGTATGGGATCCTTGGGGGCTGGCACACGGAGCGGAGGGTGCAAACCAGCACGCAGAGAGCGCTGGGTAGAATTACAATCTGACCTGAAAGGTACCTGGGCACTTTTTGCTGCTCTGGTTTTCTGCTGTGAGCTCCCTCCCCTCTGCCAGTACTCTAGGTTCTTGCCTGTGGAAACAGAAAAAAGCAAACATGCCTGTCTGTGATCTCCAGCCTGATGGGCAGAGCATCGTCCTGAGTGGCCCCGACTTGCACAGAGCAGGAGATAACCATGCTGAAAAAGGCACTACCAGGGGTTTTGACCTCATCTTCAAATAATATAGGTGACAAGTTTGAAAATTGACCTCCATCCCACCCAGTGCTATTGGCACCTGTGCACACCAGTGCCTGGCCACACTGTGCAATGCTGAGCAACTCAGTTCTGCTTATGCCTGTAGCCACTGCCAAGGCCAGTGGGACCTGCATCTGCAGACTCTGGCACCAAAGGCTGGAGGTGGGCATGCAGCTCTAGCATGTGCCACTTTGTGGGGCCTCAGCTTCAAGAACTTGGGTGCCCTTGTCATCTTCAAATTGGGATTTTATTTTTCCAAGTTGCTTGCAATTTCTGAAGAACATAGCCCAGGATCTCCACTGGAGCAAACTGACACAGCTCCTCTCACCCAGCAGGATCCTGGCTCAGCACTGTCTTTCTCCATTATTCAGTGCCTAGTCCCCTTCCTGTTCTGCCCATAGCCAGCTCATCTATCCAGTGTGTGCTGGGGGGAGAGAAGTGGAGCGTTCTGATTTGTAAGTGTAAATTAAGGCATAGAAGTGCAGTTTTAAGTTGTTCTAGCTCTGCGTAAAAGACAGTGTCTCCTTTCCACACTTTCCTGTGAAAAAGTGCCGCTCCCTTGGGAATCCTGCCTGCCAGTCTTGGGGAAGCGGGCTGCAGGTCAGGTGGTGTGGCCCTGCAGAAAACATTCTGCTCACGTTATTCACTAGGAATCATCTGCTCCACTCTGCTCTCCTCTGCAGGAAATATGCAGTTAATATTTTTATATGATCACCTCAGATGGCCCTTCTGCATTTGCGGCATGGTGGGATTGTGCCTCGGACTTGATTTTTGTGCAAAAGAGTAATATGTCCCCACCTTGATTAGCCCCACTGCTTTTTCTGCTCAGATCCTGCATCCAGGCAAAGGCAATTAAGGGAAGATTCCTGTCTCCTTGCTGCAAGTGGGGAGGAATAGGTGGAGCACTGGCACAGAAAGCAGCTCCTCTTTGTCTTCCTTCACAGCCAGGGTAGCAGAGCCTGGGTGCACTGGATTTTTGTTGTGTAACAATGAAGCAATACAACTGGTGAGAAAGGACTAGCAGTTACCCATTTTCCAGGAGGTGGCTGTTTACCTGCTGCTGTCTGTTTAGGACTGTACGTAAAGCAACCTTCAAATTCAGACTTTCTGTGTAGTCTGATCTGTGCCCAGAGGAAATACAGAAAGTTTCCCTGTCTGCTGACCATTTTTGTGAATCTAACCATCATATGAGAAGAGATGCTATAGCTATGGGACAGCTTACCCTTGCAAAAGATGTGTATACAGTAAAAACATTTGGTATGGTCCTACAAATACAGTAAAGGGGTATCTTCCTCAGGGCTTAGCTCACACATGATTCCATGTTCCTTATGCCATAGTGGACATGAATGGTCCAGCTACTCACCAGCAAGTAAATTTGAGTGGTGTAGGTAGTTTTATGCAGCAAGGGTGTGCAGAGCTTGACTCCAAGCTTATGTACATGTAATACCTGAGGTAGCATGAGTGCTGCTGGCAGTGCTCTGAGACAGCATGAAGCCTCGAGGGAACCCATTCCAGACTACATATCTTCCCAAGCAGATTTTCATGTCCTCTGTGAGCTTCAGGTTATCTAAATATACTGTTGCTTATTTACATGGATAGCCAGAGGTGTAATGCACCCTACACTGTCCCACAGGGGCTGAATCCCTGTCCTGAGAGCACCCTTGTGGGCAGAGCTGACACTGTGACTCAGCTCTAAGTGCAGGGCTATATACACTGCAGGAAAAGGCAGGTCCCATGCCTCCTCTTGCTTTTCCGTGTGCCTTTCTTTTCTCCAGCAGCTAGAGAGACTCCAATGCCCAAGCGCCAGACAAGTCATTTGTCTGGAACAGTAGCATGTGCTGTTCAATGACCCTTTTTCCACCTTCCCCAAGGAAAAGGCTTGCAGACCTGAGGAACAGAGACAACACAAGAGGCAGCACTGAGTACAATAGTAATGAAGGGTTTGCAGAACGACTTTGCAATTAGGGGCTGGGGAGGAAGGGACATGGTTGGTCCCACCAGAGGGCTCGACTCTTCTCTGCCCAGAAGTGCCCCACAGAACCATGCCCTGGCTGCTCACAGTAAAGGTGCACAAAGGCTGTGCACACAGGCTCACAGTTGCAACAGAAGTGGTCTGTGCCCCATTGCACAGCACCCTTGGCCTGTCCTCTGGCCACCCTGGCTGCAGACTCATGCTCTGGCCCTGGCAGTGTGTCTCCTTCTCCTCTGGTGGAGAGCTGGAGGGACCTGCCTAGCCTTTGCACACAGAGTTAGAGTACAAGATGTGCTTGTGTGTAATCTCCGGGTAGACGGTGGGGACAAGACCACAGGGAAGTGCGTGTGGGTGGGATGCAAAGTGCGCCCATGTGCCAAGCAGTCCCACTGCAAGGGGGACATGTGCATAAGCAGCAGTGGTCCTGCTGGAGATGGAGAATGTTTTCTCCACAGAAGAAGCAGGCACCAGCTGGGAATTACTGGGAGGCAGATGCACCGTGATGGGAGGGTTACACCACCAACCTCAATTGTGCATTATCTTTCAGAGCAGTGGTTTATTTGAAACCTGTTTCCAACTGACCTGACAAATTCATTTCCAAGGCAACAACAGATGGCAGCAGACAGATGGCTCAGTAATTTCAAAGCCTCTCCAGAGAAAGGAAGTGTCACTATGAGCCTGCACTATCTTGGCATTAGGAAAGAATGGGATCTTAACATCTGCATTAGCTGAAAATAGTGTTAGGAAGACATGTTGTAGGCTGGGTTTTTGTAGATATTCTCATGGTCTCCACTGGCATAGCTCCACGATTCTCAAACCCTCTCCTTATCTCGAAATGGTATTTTGAGCCAACATTTAAATGACTTATTTCATGACTGTAGATGTTTTCTCTGCATCATCTTGGTCAAACCACTTCGTTGCTCGATGCTTCAGTTTCTTGTCTGCAAAACATAGGTAAAAATCCTCCACTGGTCCTCCGCTTTTAGCTGGCAGACTCCTTGAGAGAGAATTTTCCGTATTTTCCTTCCTTTTTTTTTTTCTTTCATGGAATGTTACCCCATGCAAGAAACAATGGTTGGAGGGCTGGATTCCTTTGCTACCAACTGATGAGTAGGGGGACCTCAACTTAAACTGCTTTTTTGTTATCTTTGCCTTGCTTTATTGGTTTTTATTTTTTTATTTATTCTGGTAAGGATTTGCTTTTCCTTGTTGCAGTTTTACTGCTGCCTGTCCCCTCCTAAGATTGAGCTGACTCTTTTGATGATAGTTTTTTTCCATTTCCCCTTTCACTTGGATATTTTGTTGCTGTAGCTTTTTGAAAGGATTAAGTTTGTCCTCCCCTCTGCATCCTCATCGCATGGTAGAAGGTCCATCAAATGCTAGAACCAATAAATAAAACATTCCTTTGCTTTACTAGAAGTGACCTCTTCTTACTGAAGCCAAGTTGCATTCATTCTCAGTGCTGACCTGTCCTCCAGAGTACATGTAACTTTCTTGTCTTCTGAGAAGGTAATCAAACATGATCAAAAGGAATCAAAGGGCTGGCTCTGTCTTGTCATCTGGTGCATACCCATTAAGCAGAGTCAGGAGAGGGGAGGCTTGTGGCACAGCATAAATTCTGTTTGGGGTGAAATGGAGAGATGAAGTCATGGGCATGGATAAGCATCTTATTTCTCTCACCTGGGGTAAATCACAGCTCAACCCAGTGGAGCTAGATGCTTATGAAGTTTGTGTAACTGAAAGGAGCATCAGACCAGTTTTCCTTGTTCCAGGAAGCCCAGTCCCTCCGTTCCATCATGGCAGTACTTCAGGGGTCAGAAGGCAGTTGGCTATCCTGAACTTCTCGTTCTCCTTTGCTAGTGAAAGCAAGCTTGGCCACTCGGAGAGCTGCTGGAGTTACAGAGAAGGTATGGCTTCATCTAGTGGTGATGGGGCTGGGCTGACCTCAGGCCCGGAACTTCATTAGAGTTTCAAAAGTAGGAAGGGTAGGGGGTGATAGCGTGTGGGTACTCTGCAGTCAGAGGGAAAGGTATAAAGGTACAGACAAAATGGAGGTGAGAAGATCCTCATTGTCATTGAGTAGAAAATGACATCGGACACAGAAGGAGAAAGCAAACAGCATGAGGTTTATTTGTCCTGTGGGAAGATGCAAATGGGGTGAGGAAGGAACCAGTCCCTAGGATGAAGCCCATGAACGGTGACATAACCTGAACAAAGCAAGGGATGAGCTGGGGAGCAAAAAATGGCAATGCCCATTGAAACTAGCATGCAGAAAATGACCATGCTGAACTTCAGCAGTTACCATAGGGCTGTTCACTGATTGCAAAACCCTTGGGTGGGTATTGCAATGCAGGCCCCCCGGACACAAAAGGGTAGACCACCCTGAAAGGGAGCATGACTAGTGTCTGTATGCAAAGATGGGTTTGGCACAGCTGTGCCACAAAGGGGCAGAGGTGTGCTAGGATGGAAATCACAGGCCACTGCAGACCTCCCATAGTGTGGAAGGGGGTTATACCTGCCTTTTGAGATACACAGGTCTGGGAAAATTCTGGCTCTGCTTGCCACTGCAGAAAGGATATACAAACTTAGAAGGCAGGAGATGCTGGGAGCAATGACATTTTGTCCCCAGCTTTTACCAAAGTGTTCTTACTGTCCTGCTACCTCTCATCTTTTCCCATCAGGGCTCAGCAGTAAGAGCTATCCTGCTTACAGAATGCACCCTAAGATCAAGCAGGATCTGGGGGCTGATGAATGTAATTATGTCCCTCTAGCAGACAGCTGGGCTCAGGCCTACCATTGTTCATCCAAGTGGTGGTTTTGATCCTGGGCTGGTAGCTGGATGAGGTGGGCTGGCTTCCACTGAGAGCAATGGTGTCTCCTATACAATGGAGTCTGCCTTGCCAGTTGAAGGAGAGACCTATAAAAAGGTATATGAGTGACCATGGGAGTTGGCGCAAGCTACTGTAGATGGAAAAGACATCAGGCCCTGGGTGGAGTTAAATCCAAACCTAGAAGGAGAAGGACTGAAAAGCACTGTTTGTGGACTGGGAGAAAGGCAGGGGAAAAAGTACAGCAGCCTGACCTTCTGGGAAACCAGCACTGCACAAATTGCAGTCCCAGCTCCAGCAAACATTCAGCTGCCTCCATGCAAGCTGTGAAATTAGAGAATTAACTGCTGGATCCATCAGAGAGTTTCAGAGTAAAATGGAGACATCCTGCAAATATTCAATAAAACCAAATGCAGGCTGTCGATGAAAATACGGCTTCCATCATCAGAAACAAAGCGGGGGAGCCTAGTAACTGCTCCAAAGACGTTGGCAGAAATGATGCAGCTGAAGCCAGTTTTTTTTTCTGAACTGTGTTATTGACTTGTTGTCCCCTGGAAATGAGATTTTCCACCAGAATTCTACCTCCAGCCTTCCCTCAACACACAGGGAGCAGGCGCTGGTCTCAGCAGGCACCTGGCTGTGAGGGTAATTGAACAGTGCAGCAGAGCAGGTTTGGGACTCACCAGCACTTGAGGGCTTTAAAATGAGATCAGACAGCTCTTTCTTTAAAAAAATCAGCTGTAATCTAGCCTCTACGGAAAATGCTATTGCTGGATGAAATTTTTCTGGGTGTTTAACAGGCAAGAAGGTAGAGCAACATGTCGTCTCTCCTGTCCAGTGTGGTATTGGCAAGTCTTGACTGTGTGCTTGGAGGTCTGGTGATCACCACAGGTAGGAAAGGGAACTAATTCATGTCATATGCCACTCATGTTCTCCTATTAAAGCTTCCTTAGAGAAGGCTTTAAAGTTTCCAGGTGCGAGAGAGAAAGTCAGACAAGAGCTGGGCTTGATAAGACACTCCTCTGTACTTACAGAGGTTATCAATGGTCCTGCACACCATCACACAAGACGTGAGCTCTTTCCACTTGGAAAAGGGCAAGTAACTCTCTTCCTTCCCAGTTGGTGAAGGTGACTTGTTGGCAGTATGTTTTGTGCGTATGTCCAGAATTTGCCATCAGCCTCATGAATTTGCCTTTTATTTCTGATAAGCCAGGATCAGATAACTCATTGAGAGGAATAATCATAGAATCATAGAATCATAGAATCACTGAGGTTGGAAAAGACCTCT
>NW_008794879.1:900505-925174 GCF_000699145.1 Aptenodytes forsteri | reverse complement strand
CACCACCATGCCCACTAAACCATGTCCCTAAGCGCCTCATCTACACGTCTTTTAAATACCTCCAGGGATGGTGGATGTTGGGGAATTTTTATGGTACCCCTTGAGGAGAATTAAACACATGTTTGGGTTTAAATATAAAAGAAAAATTTAATGAACAATGCACTGGGCAGAGTCTTACAGCAACGAGCAGTTCTACATGGAGTCTGCAAGGATGCATCACAAGCAGATTCCTTATATACACTTGCACCAGCACCAATCCTGAGAGTGGTTGCATGGGGCACATCAGCCCAGCTGTGGGTCCATCCCCCAGCCCAGCTCTGCTGCCCAAAGGTGGCCCCTGATGGGCCCCTGCCAGCACCAATCCTGAGAGTGGTTGCATGGGGCACATCAGCCCAGCTGTGGGTCCATCCCCCAGCCCAGCTCTGCTGCCCAAAGGTGGCCCCTGAGCTTGGGCCCCTGACCGCTCCCATTGCAGGATGGGTACAAGACAATGCTGAGGCTGTTTCTTATCTCATCACCAAGGGAAACTTCACTCTCTTGCAAGAGTCCTTCTGTCTCTGGCATTCCGGCTTCCAGCCAGTTTAACCCCTTCTTGTAATTGGGCCTTCTTGCCCTCTGTTCCACATCATTCTTCAGTCACAAATTACCACTGCTGAGCAGTTACGATTAGATTTTCCCCTTCATAGATCAAACTGGATGATGAAGGGGTGATCTTGGACTCTTAAAAAATATTCCTGAGGGGCATTTTAAACAGGGGGACAGAGAAGAGCCAATATATGCTTGTTTTGACCATTACTGTTAAGGAGATGGGTTGCAGCCATTCACAGTTTCAGGCCTGCTTTGGAAAAGGGGAGCCAAGGCCAGACTGTTGCAATTGCTTGGGAGGCACTAGACACACAGCATGTGCAAATCAGCACATGCACAGACTGACTGTGACATGTTATATACCCCCACCTCTGACCCCTGTGCTGTAAAATGGCACTGATATAAGCCTCAGAGAGGCTGTGTGCATTGCCCAAGGTCACACAGGACGTATGTCTGAGCTGGAAATGGTGCCCTAGTCCCCTGGGACACCACATCTCAACAATACCAGCCTTCCTGCTACTCTTAGCCTGGCTTTTCTCTGCTTAAACACTAGCGCATGTTCCCATTTCCCCTGTAATTAATTAGCAAGAAAGAATTTATTCTCTGAGAGAAAAAAACATCTTTCTCAGCCTGCTGTGTGTTTAGACAACTGTCGGTCTCCTGAATAAATTGATACAATGACTATGCTGAATTTTTAAATCCCTATGGAAAATAACCATTATAGTTTTTATGTGTGTGTGCGTGCGTCTATTAACTCAATACCTCCCCAAGGAAGATGGGAGCTGTTAGCCCTGAATAGGCACTGGACTTCCAGGTGATGAGAGGCAGGGCTGCTGGTGCCTTGCCGTCATCATGCATTTCTCTACCACCTTACAGGCGAGGAAATTCTGCTATGGAGCATGCTGTCTTGCACTGCCTGGGATGGTAATCTCATCCTCCCATGGGCACGGGCAATGCAGCCCATGGTGCTCCCAGGCAAGGAACTGATCTGCAAGGAGTGGGTTTGAAGAGCCCTGCCCATGCAGCCATCCTGTGGTATACAGAGGACAGCTGCCCTTACATGCCATTATCTTCTTTATGGCTATGCTGCTTTAAAAGCTGGTGCATCTTCATTCTTTCGAAGGTGTGGTATCCCTGCGTTGATCCTGGTTTGCTGTGCTCTCACACCAACCTCCAGTAAAGGCCAGAGCTGATGGCTTCTAGGACCACTAGCTCTTGCTCTCCAGGCTCAGTTGCCTGTGAGCTGCTGTATCACTAACCACAGAAAATTCAGTGAAACTGGTGGTGCCATCTACTGGGAATCGAGATTTTTGCTTCTGTTTGTTTCATAGACAAGACCATGGAATCTAATCTAATGCCATCAGTGCAACTCCCTCCAGGCTTTATCTGACATCTTTGCAGCAAGACGTTCATGGGCAGGAGGCAAAAGCCATTCTCACTGACACCATTAGAGGTCAGGATCTGAATTCAGTCTGTCTGCGTAGAAATTTCTGTAGAGCTCTGGTGTGGTATCTCACCACCACAAATTACTGGTGCAAGAGCACATGAAAGGGCCAGGAAGAACTGCTTCTGGCTTTTCAACCTGGGGGAAGAAAATATTCATCCTGCTGTAGCAGAGTGGAGATTAAATGCCCTGCAGTTGTGATAGGCAGATGCAGGGTGTTATGAGCAGCTGACAGCAGAGGAAAGCATTGAGCTTGCAAAAGAGCTTTTGGAGAGATTCTCTGTTGCGTTTTTACCCAAGGTGTTTTCCAAAAAGCGTGATAGAACACCCTTAGAAAACAGGGTATAATTTTGTCACTGACCTCTGCTTCAGAGCCTAAAGCATCCAAGGAGCAGGGAACTCTGCAGCCTGGGGAGAGACCTTTTGGAGTCTGCCCATCCACACACCTGGCATATTGGATGTGGCCATAGTTCTGGTTGTGAAACAGATTGGTTCAGACTGCTCAGCAGCCCCTGTGTCCTGAGCAGCAATTTCTCTTTGCTGTTCAATGAGATACATGTTTTCTGGTCTGTAATACACATAGCCAAACACTGAGTCAGGCTTTGCTGCAGCACACTGCCATTTTGTCAGATCCCTAGGTAGGTAGAAGCTTTAACAAACCATTTGCTGCTGGCCTAAGTCTGTCCCCATTTAATTCAGTGGGAGTTTCACCTCTGAGTTCTGTGGGAGAATTATGATGAATGCCTTAGAAAAATCCCTTCTGAACTGTAACTTTCTCTTTGTAATATTTGGAGCCTCCCTCTCTTCCTCCACGTATTGCTAGCAGCTTTTGTCTAACAAGCAAGAAAGCAGTTAATTCCTAATATTTTAAATGCTGTCTCCAAAAGTTATTTTAGATGAGCTATTTGCTGTATTAGAGCTGCAGCCCTCTGTTTTGCTTTCTATATAAAGTTGCAAATTAATCAGCTTGGCTTAGACACAGGAATTCATCAGGGCCATATAAATGCTTAAACACCCTGCCAAATAGACCTGAGACAATTTCAGAACAACAGATTAATATATGGTTTGGATCCTGACTGGATCTGCAAGGCATACACAGTATGGAGGTATAAAGGTGCACTCCAAACCCTAGTCTAGCAAACTTCCGTTTAAGTGAAATGCAGTTCTGTTAATGGAGGGACTTGAGAGCATCCCTTTCCAAGATGCTCTGCTGTGAGCTGGGATGGGCAAGCTTCTTGCCATGTTCAGTGTCCCTTCACCAGAACAGGACCTTGAAGCTGGATTTCCTCATCGATGTGCTCTTGTTTAAGGATGGACAATTCATCCTTCTGCTCTCTATTTTGAGTGGTTTGTTAGGCTTTTTTTTTTTTTAATCCAGCTGCCTATCCTTGCTGTTCTTACATTTGCCTGAAATAGGTCTCCAATGTCAAAGAGGCTGTTTTGTGTTTGGGTAGGAAAAAGAAAATGAAAAACCATATTAAATTTCTTTGACTCCAAGTGGGTTTTTTTATTCTTTCTGAAACAAGCATCACACATTCAACGGCCCAGATAAAAACTGAGCAGCCTCCTCATCCGTAAATCTTTCAGTCTTGTGGCTTTTTTACATATAGGTGGGAGAAAAGCCCTTTCAAAATTTCCTACCTTGAAATCCCAGCTTGAAATAATACTGTTTCTGGAAGAAGCCAAAAGCATCTGTAGGAAAATTGCCTTTGGATCTCTTTTGCAACTGTTTGATATGAATGGCTGCTTAATTGGAAGAAGGCAATACTGTCCCGATTCCTGTGCTGCCAGGCTGTTCTGAGAGCTTTAGGGATTTTTATACCTAAGACTGGTTTTCCTCAAAAATACTGAGACTTGTAGCCCCCCTCTTAGGAACACCCAAATGCATACTCCAGTGTGCATAAACTCCCTTAATGTTCTTCCCATTCTTAGTCCTCGTCTTTGAGAGGGTTTAAGTGCCCCCTTAAAAGGAAGAGCTGGGAAAAATTCTGGATTTGGAGAAGAAATGTAATGCTCCCAGCCTTAGGAAGAGCAAATACACTGCTCTTCCGAAAATCATGCATAAGAGGGAGAGGGGACAGGGACGAGAGGAATTCAAGGGGATGAGAAGGGTAAGTGGGGACGTGACAAAATTATTTCCTGCTTAAATATTATGTCAGTCTGTGTGTCACAAAACCTCTTTAGACAGAATTTTAAGTGAAAACATGTCTGAAAAATTTGTCTGCTTTCTTTCAAGATGATAAGTAGTCTCAGAAAAAAACTGTTTTTTTCTCCCAGAAGTGGTTTATTTTCGAACTGTGAGGCCTGATGCCATTCTTGTTTATGTAGTTTTCACATTCATGAAAATAGTTTCACTGACTCTAAGAAAGTTGCTCCTGATTTGCACCAGTGTCCAGCATCCCACCCAAAGGAGAGTAAGAAGACTCAGAGGGGAGGAGTGGGAGGGAGCCCAGTGCCAAACAAGAATGTCCCCACAGGCTTCAGAGCTGGAGCTTAAAGCAATGTAAAGCATATGTCATATCCCTTGCCCTGTGAGCCACTGACTTTAGAAACTCTGGTTTATACACCTTCACCCTTCGTTTGCTAAAAGGAAAGGGAAAAGATTGTCATGGTACATTAACATGAAGGCTGTGCATGCAAGTGGCTCCAGGGAGATTTATAACCGTGGAGCTTTCTTTACAAATAGCCCTTGAAATAGTGCTTTGGGAGGGGAGAACTCAAACTCTCCTCTAGTACCAGATGGAATAAGCAGCTGAGATTTTTTTTTTTCCCTCTTTTTGTGATCCAAGGAGAGTAGAGCTGGACTTGTCTGAGTTGCCTCTCAGAGGCAGTGGTAATACTTACCCGCTGACGTTGGTTTGTTCCTGTGTATCCCTGGAGGATTTGCTGAGGCCAGAGGGGGATATTGCCTCCTCCTTCCCCTCTGTGAGGAACAACTTTTACAAAATGTTGCTGGAGAGGAGTGGATCAGCTCTGAAAAACATGGTAGAGGGTATTAGGAGCAATGGGGAGACTTGTACTGGTTTCAAGTGCTTTTGGGCCAAGGACCTAATTCAGCCCAGTACAGGCTGAATTTTGCCTGTGTGCGGAAGCCCTGCCAGTGTGGTAGGCAACAGCACTTTTCAGCAGCAGCCTGGTTATAAGCATGTGCTAACAAAGCCGTTGTGCCCTAACTCAAATGAATTATTAACTCTGTGTCTCCCCGGGCCATGCAGACCATATGCCTTTGCTGGCTGGTGCTGCCTGCTCTGGAAGCACAGTATTCATCTTCCTTACCTCTCCTGACTCTGCCTGAGATGCTACTTTTGATGCTGCTTTCATGAAGGCTTTTGCTGAAGGTGGCCTTGTTGGAGAGTGAGCTCTGCTCTCCCATGCGTGGGGGTCACCAGGAGCTCTTCACACCTGCACAGGCCAGGCTTTTTGCCACAGGAGCCTCCTCATCTGGTGACACAAGCGGTATCAAGCAGAGAGCTGAGTGAGTGACCCTCTATTTCAACAACATGCATTGTCATGGGAAATGATGGCACAGGTTGCACATACTCCCTCCCGCTGCTGACTTCGGGTGAAACTTGTGCCCTCTCTGACAGGCAAGGCTTCTCTGGAACCTGCTCACTGCTGGCACCACTTTGGGGAAAATGTGATGATGAGAGAGTGCAACAACAACATAAGCGCTATATTTGAGTCACACAGCAAAGGACATGCAGGACTTGCGTGATCAAAGGAGCAGTAGGCTGACAGTAATATAATACACACCTCGGAAGTGTTCCCCCTTTGGATGGTGAGTAACTCTACATACTGGATATGGTACAACAGAGGGGAAGAGAGGCTGGTGACATCTATCTGCTGTCCTTCCCCAAGTACTCTTGCCTGGAGCCAGAAACACCACTCAGCAAGCCTACGTGAAGCTGTGTCAGACTAGCAACATTTCCATGCTGTACCTGTAAGATATACTGTGCCTTCTGGTACCTCTGCACCGTAAATATTTGCATAATTTAAAGAGAATTGGGGAGATCCCAGCCTAAAGCCTTCCTTGCCCCTTCTCCACATGACATCTTTTTGTGGAGCCCCACACAGTCCTGCCCATTCCCCGGTTGGCCATGTTTGGAGCACCCTGGAGACCCTCGGATGTGATTTCTGGCAGGACTGGGTGACCTGGCTGCCTTGGAAATTGAAATTCAGGTTAGCAGCATCATGGGACCAATTTGCAAGTATTTTGTTCAAGTGGCAAATAAGCCTTGTTTCAAATGCAGTGGCTTATGGTCTCCTTTGGCTGTGAAGATGCCTGGCTATGAAACTCCACCTTCATGTGAAGCCTCTCTTCTTCCACTGAGTGCTTGGTCCTGTCTCCCTGTAGCTCTCCTCATGCACCAATGTCTCCACCATCTCCTCCATCTTCAGGCCAGCTGGTGGTCCTTCACATCTTCCAGTGTCACTGTGGGCAAGGGGGAGCTAGACACAGCTGTAAAGATGAAGTAACTCCCTCTCGTAACTGCAAAATGACTTCAAGGATCTTTCCCATCCTCCTTCTTCACTAGTGAGGGCAGCACTGCCTGTCACTGCACACCTGGCTGTTGCCAGTGTGCTGATGGCACTGCAAAAGGCCCAGGCCCCTGACACGTCCCACGCTTCGTTCCTGCAGCTGCTACTGCCTGCAGCACCTCCATCTTCTGGGAAAGAGTTTCCCTGTGCACCGTCTGTGTCTTAAACAGGGTAAAACAGCTGCTTGCCCTTATTCCCTTGCCTTCCCCATGTGAGGTTTAGCAGTCTAGGCTGGTTGTAGGAGTCCTGAGGAACCCAGTGATGTGAGACTGCAGTATCATGGAGCCAGGCTCCCAACTCTGCCTCAGCAAAGCATTGGCACCTGTGTCTAGCTTTTCAGCACATGAAAACCCTTGCTGGCTACTCTGTGTATTTAAGAATTGCAGCTAACAAGAGCCAAGGCAGGGTAAAGCCAAAGGGTTCTCTGTGCTTTTCAGATCTGATAGTTAAGAGTGCCCATTTCCCTTCTGGGATGACAGCCCCACGCTTGCAGACTGATTCATGCCATCAGCCTATCTGCTACCAGGTACAACAATTTGGAAATGGATCTGTTTTAACTCTTATTGTGGGGGTGACACCCCCTCAGACACTAAACCCCACTATGTGACTTCTGCAGAGGTCTGCAGAAGTGGCACAGGCTGGAAGGACCTGGTGGGGATAATCCTGCAGGGACACATTGTCTTGAGGTTTGTCAAGCTGAGAACACCACACAGTATGCACATGGGTTTGGTGTTTTCATCTCCTGCTCTGCTATCATAGGTGTGTGTGGGAACCAGGGGGACTAAGAAATCCCCTCCTATTTTAAGTCCTTTCCTGTTTCACTCTGGTCCCACGTGCCTTTGCTCCCTCATGAGCAAGTTTGTGATCTTTATCTCTGTGGGTATTGTCACAGGCCAGACTTGAAAAGGGGCCTCTAAATGAAAATCACTAAACAGGAATTGCATGTAAAGGACCAAGTGGTGGAGACACGGTTGCTCATCACCACGCATTGCGTGTGTTCCATAAGGAAGGAGTTTGAGTGCTTTAGCTTGTCCTCTGGGACATCTCTGTGATGAACAGGTGAAGTCTAATTGTCAACAAGTGTTCAAATGCTATTGAGAAGTCCAGGAAAAAGAGATCAGATGACTTGGTCCCTGCCAAAAGGAAATTATCCAACAGTTCTCTGAAATGGTTTCATTTCTACATGGTAGCATGAGTGCAGGTTGTGCAGGGCTGAAGATTAGCTTCACTT
Source organism: Aptenodytes forsteri (assembly GCF_000699145.1). Taxonomy (NCBI): domain Eukaryota; kingdom Metazoa; phylum Chordata; class Aves; order Sphenisciformes; family Spheniscidae; genus Aptenodytes; species Aptenodytes forsteri. The sequence continues at coordinate 917,375 of NW_008794879.1, read as the reverse complement.
CAGTGAGCTGATGGTGACCTTTGGCTATGGCCAGTTGTGTCAGGAAGGGCAGGTTTGTCTTTAAGAGGTATCTCTCTGAAACGGATGTACTGCATGTTTGAAGGAGAAAGGGCAAGATGGATCACTTCTCTGAATGGCACACTGGCTATTTCAGTGAGGAACAGCGCTGCCTGCTTTTGACCCTTGCAAGCCAGGAAGGGCAAGAGTTGAATTTACATCTTTCTGAATCCACTATGTGAGTGTCATGGGCACAGGGAAGGCCAGCAGCCTACCAGTCGGAGAGCACAAATGGTGTAGGAGGCATGCTGTTTGAGGCTCCTGAGACAAGCACCATCCCCGCAGCTAGTGAGTATCGTTGTTCCCTGCCACAGGCAAATAGTTTTGATGAGGTTTTTCTGCCTTCAGAAGTTTTTTGGTGCAGGATTTGATAGCTCTCATGGAGGTAAATAGGATTTTGCATTCTTAGCCTACATATTGTCTTCCCAAACCCAGAGTCACATAGTCCTTGGTGACAACCACAGTTTTCATAGAGCAGGCACTGATAACAGCTGTGATCATGAAGAAGAATGTGCAAACTGGATTCATCAAGTACTCAAAAACAAATTCCACCTCTATTTACTTTTCTATATGATATTTTCAGACCTGTCCCATGATTTTTCAGGAAACAGAACTGATGATGCAGATATTGTCAATGCTAAGCTAAAGATTTTAGTGCTTTTAGTACTGCTGCCAGCCTGGTGGTGTGTCACCCCAGCTGCAGCCCTGAGTTTAGCTGCCCCTTGACTACACAGCCCCTTGGACATGCTCTCCAATGGGCTGGTTGAATCTCCCCACTGAATGAAGAAGCCAGTTTAGCAGCTGTGACTTTGATTTCGAACACAGCCCTCAGTGCTGGCAATAGTGAAAGGTGCCTTTTGAACAGCTAAAACAAAGTTCCCCGTGCTTCAGAAATGGCTTCAGGGATTTTCCTTTCAAAGGAGCAACACCTACAATGCAGCCAACTGCAAAACCCCACCCGAGAGTCCCACTTTGCTTACCATAGGAGACTGCTGTGGTGGCTGACCAAGACTAAGAGGTATAAATTTATTTGCAGTGGATGGAGCAATTTCTTTCTTTTTGCAACATCTGTGAATGATCAGCATCAGGATTCTGTCTGATTGCCGGATAGCTAGCAAATCCAAGTTGAAACATCTGTGCGTCAGACATGCATCGCTGCTGATCCATCTGCAAAACACATCAGATGCCAGTTGATTGACTTGCACTTGATTTGGCCAGTAGGAAAAGCGAAACTACATAGCACAGTGAGAGTTGTTCCCCCTCACCCCTCCTTTTTAACTCTACATTTTTGTTCCTCTGTTCACGTTTTTGCAGTTGTTTTTCTTACATAGTGCAGTTATGGTGTTGAATATGGAAAGGAGAGTGAAAGCCCACATTTTGAAAAGGTGGGAACACAGCTGTCCCTGGCAAAAATAACTGTATCTGTGATCACCATCACCAAAAGCATAAATGAAACATGTCATGAAATCTTCCAGAAACTGCTTTGGGATCTCAGCAGGAATACTGGGGAGGGTTTTGGGTGTGTTTCTGTAACAGAGATTTGAACACTTTTGGGTATCTTCTCCTCTGGCTAAATCACATTGAATCAAACACAGTTGTGATACTAGAGTTTGTTGTTTGAAGCTGAAGTAGTATTTTCTTTCTTGCTAATCCCTGATCGCATTTACACTGGTCACCCCCACTCCTCATTGCTTCCTACTGCCCTCTTCCCTGGGTCATATGCACATGCAGTTGTTGCAGTCTTCATCAGAAACACTCTTGCTCTTCTGGCTGCTTCTTTAGTGACCTCTGGAAGTGCAGACATGCATGATGATGAAGAAGACGACTCTCATTGTTAGTTTTTTAGTGTGATATGCAAGGCAATGAGGCCTGGCTTATGACTTTGTATATCTGTCATAGCAACCACTGTATCACTCAGTATTGCAAAGTCAGCCTGGACCTTGGGCTTATCTCTGCCCTTCCAGCAGGATTTAGCCATTCTCGCTTCAGTAGCAGGTGTCCTAACAGTGCCTGAGAGGATAAAATAAAAATCTGTCTTGCTCACTTACCTCTACATTTCTTCTGCATCACTGTGGGAAGTGATAGCAGCATGTTGCTGTGAGGTCTTCGGGCAGATGTGATCACCCAGACGTGATACAGGCAGCAGGTAGTAAGTTAGAAGGTGACAGCTTTATACAGACGTCTTTCTGACTCTAACTGCTGTTGATATGCCACATCCGGAGAGCCAGCAACCAATTCCTCTGCTGAGATCATGTCATGCTCTAGTTCCTTATGCTGCTCTGAGAGCATTGGAAAGGGAGTCTTTCTGCACAGGCAGTATTGGTAAAACCCCCACATTTCTGAGACAGAAAGAGATGAAGGCTTGCTTTAACAGCCTTGTGGGACTCTGTGGCTATTATAGCTGACAGAGGGGATCTGCCACACAGTTTAAAATCAGAGCCATCACCCCTTTAATGATATTCCCTCTGCAACTCAAGGATAGCTTGTTAGCACAGTAGTTCAAACTTCCCAGTATGACTGTGATGTCTGGGTAAGTGCTTTGCAGAATGCCTTTTAATCCTGGTAGGAGCAGAGCAGTCATTCAGCAGCTGGCTGGCCTAGCAGACGAATCCTCTCTTCTGTAGGCATCCCCTGCATGAGATCACAGATGTCTACACGGGAAAGGAAATCTTCTCATGAAAGGCTGTGGCTAAGGTAAATGTGCATGAGCTGTTTTATTTGTATCATGTAAGTTGGAGGAAGAAATCTCCTTTGGTGGAAAGGTCTTTCTACATCAAAAAAAAAACCCAACAGAAAAACACAAATGGAAAGAAAAGCATGGATCTCATCAATGTGTATAAATACCTGAAGGGAGGGTGCAAATAAGTCGGAGCTAGTCTCTTTTCAGTGGTGCCAAGTGACAGGACGAGAGGCAGCGGGCACAGACTGAAACACAGGAGGCTCCCTCTGAACGTCAGGAAACACTTTCACTGTGAGGGTCACCGAGCACTGGCACAGGTTGCCCAGAGATGTGGTGGATCTCCATCCTTGGAGATATTCAAAAGCCATCTGGACATGGTCTTGGGCAACTGGCTCTAAGTGGCTCTGCTGGACCAGGGGCGTTGGACCAGATGACCTCTAGAGGTCCTTCCAACCTCAGCCTGTCTGTGATTCTGTGACAGTGGGTGAGGGGATCTCTTCAGACTAGTCTGATGTGAGCATGCTCTCCATCCAGGTACTGAGAGCAGAGTCCACCAGCTCAGTGGCATGTGGCAGTGAAATGCCTTAGCCATGATACTGTGTTAGTAGTGGTGCTTACTTTTGTGCAGCTCCTCTCTGTTAGAAACATGGACGCACATTAACAACTACCCACATTTAACAAGCATGGAAAAATGAGGCACTGGGACATTGATATGGCGTCATCTAGATCTAAGACAGCTTCACAGGCCAATGCGCTAGGCAATACCACTTAGTGCATGAGGTGGTTTTGCAATGCTGTCCTTGGGAACAAAGCAGCAATGCATTCCAGCATTTTCTCCCAGGAAGCCTCTGAGACATCTTGCTTTTTCTTCTGCCTTTTATGCCTGGGGACAGTTTGACTGGTACCTGACAAAGATGGGATTGCTGAAAGCGTGCCCAGCTCAGATCTAATAAATCACATAAAAGTAGAAGAGGAACAAAACTGAAAATGTCCCTGAATAATCAGCAGTAGTAACAACCTGTTACAATCTATTAAACTTGAAACACAAGCGAAGATTTGGTCAGTTTTGTTTCAGGACTAAGTAATTCTGCGGTATAAACAAAATGAAAAGCCAGCAAGAACGTTTCCCTCCCACTATGTTGGGGAAATGTGCTCCAGATGCTTGCAGTCTGTTGGTAACAAACAGCAGTGCGATGGACCGAATGGATTTTGAAATGATGCCTCTAACTGATCTAAAGAATAAGTAATGATAAAATGTCCAGCAACTGGCTAGGTGGAAATAACAAATGGAAGACTGTAATCCAGGCCTCAGAGAAGGCTCTTACTGTGCTTCATTTGGGGAGAATTTTTGGAGACCAGACCCCAAAACAGCCCCTAATGTTGAATGATTCATTCTCTAGATGTACTGATAGACATAGGGGCAATCTTCCAGTGCCTGTCTGGTCTAAATCCTACTCACGGTTTTGAGCATACAGCACTGGAAATGAAGAAGAGCAACATTACTGCTGAGGCAGTTAGCTGCCTGTGGAAGTCAACCTTGGCTCTGTGAGAGCTTTTGGGATCTTCCCCAGCAACAATAATCTACTCTTGAGGAAGAACACTGGCACTGAGAAGAACAGTGCTAAGTATCTAAAGACATGGAGTTTCTGAAGCTGATCCAAAAGTGAATTGGGCCTCAGAGCACATGTTACGTGAGATACCAATGCCATTTTGGAGGGGTCTTCTCCCTTCTGCTGCCATAGCAGAGCTAGTTTGGGATTCTGGTGCCAGGGTCAACCTAGCCTGTGCGTAACCAGTTGCATAGCAAGACCCTACCTGAGATCCTATGTTCTCACTGTTGGTATTTACAGATTACTTTTGAGATAACCATGCCCCAGAGTCAGCAGACGTTTTATGTCTGGAAGACATGCAAATGCTCACATGGAGCCGTGTGGTGACTTTGGCTGAAAAAAAAGTCCTCTTACCAGCGGTAAGAGCTGACCACTGCAGCATGGATGTCCCATGTCTCCAGCGGTTTCTGTGGCGACTGACCTCTGCTGCTCTCACCTGTGTTATTCATGCTTGTGGAGGTACAGCCATAGTTTTAAGCAAGGTGGGAAACTTTTTGGTACTGTAGTTATGACCTAGTAATTCTGATGTTAAAAAATGTCAGTTCCGCTGGGGTAATGCTGGGAAGACACTGGAATACTTAGTGACATATGGCAGAGAGTTTGTCTTGCCTAGCTTTTACCAACTGAAAATCAATCTTCTTATGTGAGCTATTGTGAGCCTCTGGGCTTCTTTGTACACAGCACAGACAGAGATAGTGCCAGAAGATGATTCCTCTCAGCCAAAGATTTATTCCTGAAACCAGAGGAATTTATTCTCAGTCCTTGTCCTTGCTAAATGAAATGGGAATTACTAGCCTCAGTGAGCACTATGAATAATGCTCTATGTGAGCTCCAACAGGCCTGCCACCTCCTCTTACTAGCTAGGTTTGCTTGAAGAACTGCTTAGATTAGGGCAGAATTTTCCCATGTAGGTGGGAAGGAAGTTTCAGGCTGTCTCTGGGGGGGGGGGAAATAATGGTCTAACTTTGCTGTAAGTGTATGTTCTCTGAATTGGGACCAGGGATGGTAAAAGGCTCTCTGCTCCGTAGTAAAATCCGGCTTCAGAGAAAGGGAACATGCAAGCTGCAAGCAGCTCTTCACAACGTCTCAAGCATCGAGAAATCCACAATCCTTGTTTTGAAGCAGTCATCACAGAAAGAGGGGTGGTAGGCAGAGAGGAGCAGCCTTCTGTCCTCCAGGACTTTGAAAGCAGGAGTTTTCTTCAGTTCCTTTGGGAAAAGACTCAGGAAAACTGGAGACATTCAGGGATCCACCTGCCTTCCACTACTCCAGCGCACAATGTGCCATGAACAACTAAGTGCAATTGCCATTAGATTGCCAATAGCATTAGCCCATCTTTTTGCAGGGCAGAGGAGTGATGTGCCTTTAGAGGCAGGAACTAATTCACCTGGCAAATTAGGCAAAATTCATTCAGCCAGAATACTGAATGTAGCCGTGGGAATTTCTGCATGAAGGAACAGAACGGTGTTCAAGTCAGACTAAATGGATTTACTTTCCTAAATTTATTCTTGTTTTATTTAAGCCAAGCAAAAACAGCTTTCTAAAACTGAGTTGCCCTCATGTCTTTGTGTAATCAGTTTAAGAGGACATCTTAATGTAAGCTGAAGCTAGTCTGTTTGTGAGAATGACCTCAATATAGATTTGGATCAGGCAGTAATTCAGCAATGTTGATTTCAAGTGCAGTATTTGCAGGGAGAGGTGCTCTCTTCTCTCACATCTAGTGATGCAGCTAGGGTAAAAGGCAAATGTTTATGTGCATAGGATTTTGAGCTAGTTAGCTGAGTAAACATGGCTTGTTTACTGGAACATAAGAGGCAACTAGTACAGAGAGTTTCTGCATATTTCTTACTGTCGGCTGTAACCGGAACATTGTCTCTCTTGCTAATATTTTAGTGAGTTTACTATAGAAACAGTAAGTTATCATATAAACAGAGACAGGTCTTGGATCCAATCCTAAAGCTCCAAGGAAACGTTCCTATCCTGTCTGTCAGGCTCCCCAGTTTTGAGGGCAGCTTGTCTCTGTTAGGTCTGTAAGGCACCTACCGTAAGAAAGTCTTAGTCCTAAACTCTTGGTTCTGCTTTTGCCAACACTGAATAATAACGTTTGTGACAGTGGTGGCTGCCATAGATGTATCTATGATTGATTGCAATGCTTTACTTTGTGGGCACTTTTCATCCTCAGTCAGCATGGCTCCATGACCCTGTCCACCAAAGCAGAGCATGGATCACAGAGGCAGGTCCAGAAGTAGTATAGCTGCTTCAGCACATGGACACACCACACAACCCGGTCCCTGCATATGCTGCAGTATTGAGCTTTGCAGCCCTACCAGCCTTTGAACTAACTTTGTTATCTCGGCACAATACTACATGTAATAGCATATTCATCCCACTGTGTATCAAGGACACTAAACCCCTGTAGCCTTCAAGCAAACTTGAAAGCCACTGTGTCGAGCTGCATCCCTCCACTTTTCTAAAAACACAAACTGTACAAATATGATCCGATTTCTTTCACAGGGTGTGCTTTGTTGGTTAGAGCAAGGTGACCAATCCCAAAAGCTGGTTAGACTGTTGTGACACATCAGGCAGTTTGCAAATACTCATTGCCTCAGCTTTTCACTATCTGCAACAAGACTTGCCTTCAGCAGCCAGAACAGGTGTGTGAGGACAGACGGGTGGGCTAAGTTATTGTGAAAATGCTTCTGGAGACCAGAGCCTGCTCTGGGGTGTGCAGGCACTGCCTTACTATTAGCAGACAAGGGGCAAACCCACACTAAGTCTCCATCCCTACACTGCAAATTTTCTTGAAGGGGATCAGAGAGAGCAGGCCCATGGAAATCTCATGGAGTCTGCCAAGAAACTGACCTCTTGACCTCTGGGTAGGTGCTGGGGAGTGAGAAGGGTGCACTAAAGCCAGGAGGACTTGACCCCCAGGCAGGAAGTGACAAGGTCTAATTGTGTCCCCAGGAACGTTGGGGAGAATCCCAGGAAGTGGGGTGTAAATTATCCCGTTTCCTCTGCTGGGGTTTGGCCAAGGATTAACACCCCTGTTTGCTTAGGAGAGGTCCTGCGGTGCTTTTAATGTCTGGAAGGGCCCACACGCTGCTGCTGTCTCACGCAAATGCGCTGAAAGAGCACTTCTAAACAAGAGTGATGAATCAACACCAGCCCAGGCTCCACAGGAAAAACAAATAGCGAGCCTTCCAGCCTTTACTGAGGGTCTCTCTGTAATTTATGGGGGCCCAGGGGCACGCTTCGTGGCGAAGTGCGATCTCCTCCCTGCGTTTAGGGTTACAGCCTGCAGGCCATTTTTAGAACCGGCCGGGAGCTTGTCCTGTGCCAGCACAGGAAGAACATGTCCTGGCAAAACGGAGCCTCATCGTGGTCTCCACTACAGGCGTATTAGCTGCTCCTGATGAGCGACTGGAGGGAGTTTCCTTGCAGGATGAGTTTTAGCACAGCCCTGGAATTGTTACTGCTGAGTTAGCCCTTGTGTTTCTAACATCACCACCTTGCAAATGAATTCGTCATGGGGGATGCAGGGGCACACAGTCACCTTTTGCTATTCTGACACACCTAGGATTCACCATCAAAACCAGAGTGGTGGCATCTTCCCTGCTCCCCTCTGACGGTACTGGCCTTGCCTCATCCTCTGTGCCCTACCTGCCACCCCCAATCAGAGGTCTATCCTTTAAGTGATGATGTTTTTTAAAAGTGATTATCTTAGATAGAAAAGTTTACTTGATGTAAGCATGTGGTAAGGAAAACCCCTTCCATACATAACTGATGCTCCAGTATCCACTGCGGTTTAGTCAGTCTGCAGCTAAACCCTACCAGTGAGTAGTCACTTCTGGGGGCCGCACATGGCCAGCTGGGGACTAGAAGTGATTTTGCTGTGTGTGCAAGGCACTGAGCCCAAATTTACAAGCCCTGCCAGGCCTGAGTTGGCATTCTGGCAGTGTTGCCAGGCAGGATGAAGGAGCAAGAGGTTGGGAGAAAGAAGTCCTTATTAGCAGAGTGTCTTGGGGGTGTGCTAAGTGCAAACAGGCAGAAAACTTCTCCTTTGCCAGCTAGTTCTATAAAGCAATCATGTGGGTGATGCGAAAGATAACAAGGCAATGCAAAGACTGGAGGCGCAGCAGATGCAGCAAGGCTGCTGAACCGGTGTGCATCAGCAGTCAGTGGGTAAATGAGGTGGTGAACAAAGCCATGTTCTGGCACCACAGGTTTTGTGACACGCAGAAAAACTCTTGCACCCTAGTCCCAAAATGCAGGATGGGTATGTTGGGCTCTTTCCCCTTTCTTCATCAGGAACTGAAATTCTGCTAGGGTGCATTTGCCTGGATTCTCATTCAGGCAAAAGCCATATACAGGCTGGAGTAGGGAACCATGCAGGCTGGTTCCCTACTCCAGCCTGTATATGGCTTTTAGAGGCCCAACTTTGCAGGATAGGTAATGAAAATGTTCAGTTTCAACAACTTATTCACAGTCAAACATTTGGAGAAACGATGCAACCTCTTCCTGCCCTCACTTCCCCATCTATCTGATTTTCTGACTTGAGAATGACCAGGATATATCCTACAAGACTTGGTATTCAGCTGAAAATATTTTATTTGATTTTTAGACATTTAGGAAATGCTATTGTCTTTGATGCCATTTCTCCCAAAAATCTTGCTATCTTTAGAACAGTCTCTGTATTTTTGATATTAAAATATTTTCTGTCCACTTCAGTTGCATGAACGTCACTCCATCTCGTTGCTGTACCTGTCCAGAGACACCCTGACACATCTAGATACTGATCATTCTGGCTTTTGTGTCATATTGCTTGACAATGGAAAGAGCCACAATCAAGAAGAGAGCAGAGGAAAGAAACATTCTCTAACTGGATTTAAATGCTATCTGTAACTTTTCTTAATGCTCTGTACTGAACTGTCTGGCATTTATAAATCAGTCATATAGGACCAGGAAGTTAGACTCCAGAAAAACCTAGTACCTCCCTTATTCCTTCTAGTAGAACTGTGCAAGATTGCTTCCTGTGGTGAACCCAGCACATGGTCCTCCTGCCTTCTGTGCAGAGCTGTGAGAGCTGGCTCACCATGGCACTCAATGCTTGGTACCAGTTTGCATGCTTTATGTGGAGTCTATACATTGCCCTGCTATTAGCCTGTGATGTTGGCAGCTATTGAGCAGGAGGACCCAGGGGCAGATAGTTCATAATGTCTAACAGATATTGGGGCACCTAGTGAGGCCTGAAGCCTGCTAAAGTGACCTGAATGTCATGAAGATGGATAAGGGTAAGGAGACCAGCCTAGGAAAAGTACGGTCCTATCCTTTAGGATGCACCCACAGAAATCACGATGCCATCTTCTGGTCAAAGTGTCTTTATGGATCAGAAGAGGAGTAGGGGCAAAGAACAATAAATCCCAAATCCCTTTAACTGCAGAGAAAGAAGACTGGAGTCAATGTTGAGTGCTCTTTAAAATCCCCCTCAGCATCTTGTGCAGATCTTGCTTTTGCATGGGTACGCACTTGGGCTGCAATCCTGTGCAGTCTGAGTCAGCAAAGTAGCTCTGACCCTTTGCATGCAGTTTCAAGAAAGCAGATGAGATAAGCCTGTGGGTGGGCTCCTGTCACTGACAAAAGCCAACCCCGTGGCCTGGGGAGAATAAGGGAGTAGCAGCTAGCTCAACTACTTCTCAGCTGTGGAGATGAAGAGACCTTGGAGTTTCATGGAAGTCCTGCTTTGGACCTTCTTGCATTTTCCAGCTATGGAATGTGTCCCTGTTTGGCTGAAAGGAGGCTAAATGAGGTCCACAGGTCCTTCTGCTTCTGCTTCATATGTAAGAATTAGGCTCTTCCATCCAGAATCTCACCATGAAGTGTGAAAGCTCATGGCTCATCCTAGCAAATGCCTCTGAGATTTAAAAAATGAGACTTTGATTTAAAATAATTGCAGATAGTCATGGCAACTAGGTAGGAGTCCTGTCCACCATTGCAAGGCAAAGAAACAAGGTGGAGTACCTTTAGTGCATGGGCCTGGGGTCCAGGGAAGAATGGGCTGGCTTGCTAACGGCACGGTACAGATGGCTCAGTACCATGTCTTTCACCTTCACATGATGGGGAGATATCCTTGGGGAAGAACTGTCTCCCCAGGAACTTCCGTCCTAAATGTTTTTACAGGTATTCAGTATTAACCACACAGAGCAATGGAGGGTTCAGCTCCCTTTGATTGTTCTGGTTTGGGTTTATTTTCTGCAGAACAGGGTGTTTGACTAGATCTCAGCCTCAAAGTGGAGATCTGTTTCAGCTGTGGTACTGTCCATCTGCTTCAAGTTAAGCACACATCCAAGAACCCTCCTGGTCTGCAGCTTGAACATGCTCCTGCTGCTTTCATGTGCCTGGCAACTCATTTACTTGAAAGACACCACAATGATGAAAAAATTTGTTTTATGTCATCATAGTGGGCACAGAGGAGGTAATTGGGCCTCTGTTTGTAGCACATCTTTAACACAGGATTTAGGGAGTAATCCTGTGGTCACTGGAGTCCTGTACAGAGCTCTCAGTGGAGAGAGTGCAAATCAGATCCAGACTGGCTAAGAAAGTTACACAGTTTTCCCAGCAGTAAACACCCTACCCGTTAAGGGTTAGATATTCTTCCAGCTCCTCAAGATTACCCGTTCTGCAAAGCTAGGTGCAATAGCCATGACTAAAGGGCAGTTATCAGCCTTCCTCCCTACCCCAAAATGCTGTTTCAGCAAATAAATTCAGCATTAAAAATTGCAAACACTGTATGTCAAGCTAGAGTTGTGCCATTTCTTGGAATAACTAGAAAGCACATTTATTGGTTTGTTTGTTTGTTTTTTTTAATCCTGATGAGAAACTTAAGTATTTTCCTCAATATTTAGTGGGGAGAAAGAAAATTCCCAGTTGACTGAAAGCAAAGCAAGTGCTGACTAAAGGAAAATTAATGAAAATAAAGCTAGACTAGAAACTTAATTTCAGCTCTGCTGCATTGATGGGCTGACAAGAAAGAAGAATCTCTACAGTCAAGTAAAGGATAATCACTGACAGGCTCATATCCAGCTATGTGGTCTCTTGAGAGAGCTCAAGGCTAATTCAAAATTGTATGAAACGTTTTCAATATGCTGTTTCTTAAATTTTCCTGGGACATTTTGCAGTGCGTGAAGCAAACTGTCTATGTAAATCTTCGCAGGATCTGAGATTTAAACGCATTTAGGCAGGGACGGTCATTTGCTGTGCATGTCTGTATAGCAAATAACCCAGCAGGATCACCAGTGGCTTACTGCTGTGCAAGGACATACTCAAGTGCTTCTCAGAAGTCAGGTCTGAATGGGTTGGCACATGAACGGCAATGCTGTGGTGCCACAAATGCCTGACCTGAGCTCCACCACCCCGAGGAAAGTATGAAGCTGAAGCCTTGCTGAAGTCAGTATCAAAACTATGCGGTTTCCCTTGTGCTGAAGCTTCACTTCCATGATGCGCTCTGTGGGACTGTTTCTGCCTTAGTAACTCCAGGGAGATGTTCACCACATATTTATCTGGTTTTACAAAAAAAGGCACCTTACACACTGCTAAGACAACATTTTGTAACAAGTTAAGAGCATTGCCTACCCTGACAGCTTTGTTAATATTTTTTTAGAGCCAGTTAGAAAACCAGGACAAAATAAGTGTTTTCTCTCAGAAAATTCCTCCCCTCTTTGTGGAAATCTTTGATTACAGCTGCTAAAAAAATCAGGATAGCTTTTCTCCACCAAAGACATCCTGAAAAAAATCGTGCTAATTTCATGAATAAGCTGAATTCAATGCATTTCTACCCATTTTAGATTTTCTTCAGTTGTTCCACAGCGAAATTGTCCTGATATTTCCTGGAAGACATCAGAAATCTACCTATGTAAACTGAAGGTTTTACAGATTGTGGATCCCTCCCGGGGGGGCTCATACTTTCCAGCTGCTTCCCAGATGGACGCCTATGTGCACAGGACCAGGATCCACCTGGGTTTCCAGGACTGATTGCTCCTGCATCTTTCCTCCAACTCAGTGAAGGTCTTGAGAAGGAAGTGGGAAGAGAAGAGGGACTGTTGCATCCCTCCTTTCCAATGCCTAAACAGCTGTTTTGCAGCCAGTGGGGCTGAGGGCCATGTATAGGTTAGCAATGGGTTCCCAGAGAGAGACATGGACTAGCCTTCAGGGACCTACATTTCTCTTCCAGCCCTGCAGAGCAGGTTTGGCCAATGTGCTTACTGTCCAGCATGCGATTTCATGACACAGCCATGCTCAGCACAGAGGAGCACCAAAGCATCAGGTGAGAGGGTGAGCCATGGGCTGATCAGGATGAAACTTCCCTTTTGGTGGAGAAAATAAGTTAATTTCACTCAGACTACTTGAGCTTCACCATGGAGCTGTGGTCTGTTTCTGCTTCTCCAGTTGCAGTATGATGACAATGCAACTCAGCCACCCCTTTAAAACACCTCAAGATACACAGTACTTCCTATCTGCATGAGATATGGGGTCCCTATTTACTGAATTTAATAAAATAATGCATTAATTGTATTTATTTTGACAACCCTTTGCATTTTTTCCTCCTAACATCATTAATCAATAGCTGAATAATTCAAACTATTTTTACTATTTTGTTAGCACTTTATTCTCACCTTTTAAACAGTTTGGGTTTTGACTGCACTCTTAAAAAGAATACTTTCAGATTGGGGAAAGGGGTTTGTAAGCCATCCTTTAACTCTTTCCAGCCTGGCTTCAAAGATCTTCTCCTTTATTTCTAAAGTGCTGGGGCCTAGAGTAATTCAGAGCTCCCTGTCCTGGTCATGTACTTTCTCTTCACCTCCTTTCAATGCCTAAGAGATTTATTTTTGTTTAGCTTTCTCTCTCCATTCAAATTGAGATTACTATTATTAAGATGTGTTTAGAGAACAGAATTCCACTCTTTACTCTTTATTTTTGGCTTCTGGCTGACTATGCTTGAGAATTACATGTAACCACTTCACCTCGTAATATATTCCCCATATTTCCCTTCCAGCTGACCTAACACTTTCATACAGTAACATACTACAAAGTTCACTAACCCTTTTTATCTAGAGGCATAATTGGGGCTCTGAATATCTGAAGTCCACATCAATCCTTCTAAGCAAACTTCCTTTCAAATGCAGATAAAGTAGAGTACTTTTTCTCAACTCGATGAAGAAAGCTCCTTTACCTCCTTTATTATCTGCTTTATGATATCTGTTTCATAATTTTAAATGGTGAGAAATCCTCATGCTTAATTTTCATGGTGTTTAAAATCTATGTTGAATTCAAAACCAGCTGAATCATGTTCGATAGTGGGTGAATCACAGCTGACCTCCCCGTTAACAGAGTGTGAATATATTCTGTCCTGAAGTCTGTCCAAATCTCTTTTGTGGCAGCTTCTTTCACTCAAGGCTCGCTGTGTTTGGCTGCATGAGGTGGCTTTCTTTCCCATTGCGGGTTAGTGTTAGGTAGCAAAGGCACATGCACGAGCTGGAGAGGTCTGTCAGGAGCGTGTGCACTGCACGCGCACTGTGCTGCACGTGCACACGGACGCATGCCATCTATATTAGTATGTGCAGGAGTTTTGGACTGTAATCCTCTGCAGATCTGTCAGCAGTAACACCCACTTGAGAAGACTTATGCCTCTGACAGCCTCTCAGCCATATAACTGCTCCTATGGCCTGGGAAACTGACACTAGTTAAACTTCAGCTGACAAAAAAAAAAAAGTAGCTACTTTTTACACACAGCCCAGGTCACTACTTGGCCCCACCTGTAGGCACTCCTAAAAGCATGGGATGTGAGTGTGAACAACCGCCTGTGCATGACAGATGCTTAAACTACCTGCTGTAAGAGACAGCTGTGGAGCCTGCCCCTTCAGTTACTTTGAATTAACTACCAACCGGACAACTCAGGTCACAGACTCTCTTGGTCTAAGGCCCTGACTCACAAAAGCATTTAAGTGCGTGCTTCAGTTTACCCTTTCTGTGCAATGTACATAAGCACATGCTTAACCTTAAGCACATGCTGAAGTCCTATTGAAATCATTTTGCAAGGGACTGGGATAAAGAAATCCCAGCCACTCTACAGACAGAACTTTATTAAATAAAAATGTTGGGTTTATCTCTTAGGTTTCTGTTAATAGGTCTAGGATGTGGCTTTGTACTGAAATGTTGCAGTGAAAGTATAAATTATTTTGAAAGTCTCTATAAAACATTCCCTTTGTCCCTCCTCATTCCCTATTTTCCATCAGCAATTCACCACAAAGAATGCATTTCCCACCAATTCAAAAATAAAGCCAAGCAGCATCTTAATCTGCATTGCCTGTATGCCTGCGAGCTGCGTGTTTCAGAAAGTGTTGTTACATATTTTGCTACTTTAGAACCAAAAGCAACTAAAAATGGTCACACAGAAGGTACCTAATCAGTCTGGCAGCACATCTCTGTGCCATGAAAGATTTATTCTTATTCTCTATAGCTTGATCTAGGTATTGTATGAATGCTATCTGGCTTCCATGCCCAGAAATACATACGACCAAATCTGGGTCTGGCTTACTGCATTCCAGGGCAGAAAAATGTTGTTGCTTTGTTTTACACCTGGCTCCTAAGAGTGATGTTTGTTTGGAAACGCTCCCTAACTGTCTCTGGCTGGTGGGCAAACTCACTATTTGAACCTGTGGTATTGAATCAGGGATTTTTTTTGACAGGGTGATGAAGAAAGATGTCCCATCCTCAATTCTTGCTCTGACAGGTATAGGAATATCTAGAGCACTGGCAAATTGCAGGTAGTATTTTCCCCTGCTGTAAAAAAGGAATAATGATTAAAATAGTTAGGGATTATAACTACTATATATTGCATAAATGCCATATTCTTTGTCAGATAATGCTTTTTGTTCTAAATGGTTGGCATGACCTAACAAGATGCATTTCATATATTACCAGTATTATTCTCCTCATCAAAATCCACAGTATTCAGAAATATAGCAATGCACGTAACAGAAGGCAAGACAATGAAGGGTTTTGGCTCTGGCTACCTTCTTCTGGAGGCAGTTACTTTGCACCACAAAACTAGGCTCTCCTATCAAAAGTGAAGAATGGCACCTTCACTTTCTTTGAGTTGGTGGGAAGTTTGCCATTAACTCTGAACCAGAATTTAACTTTAGGGACAGAGATTTGGATCTCTGGGATTGAAAAAGATGAGTTTAAAAGTAAGAATAGGGTAAAGCTAAAGAAACAATGACTATCTGAGTCTGCATAGGACCTGAAACAATTGGTCTGAAGCTTGCCTGTTGCTTTGTGCATGGTATTTTCACACACAGAGCTTCAGAAGGAATAGTCAACATTATAAAGCCATTATAGAAGTCTTTTAAGACCAACTTTGCGCATCCAGTGTACCCAGCCCAGGGGCAGGTCAGGTCCACTAGCTATTAAAAAAAAAAAAAAAGCAGAAGCATCCCCATACATCCCCACAGGACAGTGAGCATAACGGTGACTACTAAAGTAGAAATGGTAAGAATACTATTACTGAATGCTGAGAAAAGATGGAGAAATGCATTGTGGAGAAAGGTCTGCATTAAGAACACCACCTTATTCTGCTATTTAAACAAGCAGACACCAGTTCACAGAGTGGCATAGCTTTTTCCCCTTCATTTGACCTCTGTTGTCTTTTTATTTACGGCTTCAACAGATTTTGGCTTCTTCTGTGTTTGGAAGTCCTTAATTAAAACAACTGGGGATGGTGCAGGAGGGAAGGTACCATACAATAGCACCATACACCATGGTGGGCAATGGAGAGTTAGTATTCTAACTTTAAAGGGTTTCTTAGCTTAAGCCCTAAAAGTGCTAAAGTTTTGCTATATGTGAATTACACGTCATATCATCAGCAAGATCCTATTATGAATATTTTGGGAGCTATGAAAGTTCACTCTTTAAATTCACACCAAACTAAAAACTGGCTTATTTCTGGCTTTGCTCAATATTTTTAAGGGTGTGATTATTAGCAGTATGTACTTTTGTGAGGTTTTAAATACCAGTCTCCTCAGAAAATACAGCTGAATTTTACCATTAAAGATGGTGATACGTTCTTCAGTGCATTTTTGATCTTAAATAGATCACACTGCTTGTGCAAAGCACACTGGTCACACAATTTTGGCACAGGCGTCCTGAAACAAGAAAACAAGAATGAGTCAGAAGTAACAGCTCCTCAGTCTGAAGTTGGTGGAGAATAAAGGGACTTGGGAAGAATCACGATATTCAATTTTATATGCACTTCAGGAGAGCTCCAGGCTGGGCAGAGACCGGCAGTCTGGGCAGGGGGCAGGCAGGAGCAAGGAAGCAGAGCCAGGCAGGGCAGGGCAGGGCTAGGCTGGGAAGGGCAGGGCCCGGGGAAGCAGAGGGCAGGCGGGGCAGGGCAGGGGATGGGCAGGAGCAGGGGACAGGCAGGGCCGGAGCCGCTGCGCTCCTTGCGGGCCACGGGCGCGGCGGGGTG